>NC_083882.1:0-303030 GCF_032452875.1 Bos javanicus
CACAGTCCCATGATCAGCGCCTGTCAGTCACTGATCACTGCTGATTAAACACGTGATCAGTGCATGATGAGCCACGTGATCAGTGCCCGATCAGCCACGTCATCAGTGCATACGCAGTCACCTGATCAGTGCATGCTCAGTCATGTGATCTATACTTGATCAGCCACGTGATCAGTGCCTGCAGAGTCACGTGATCAGGGCCTGCTGAGCTGCGTGATTCCTGTCGGCTCATCTGCTTGACAATTGCCAGCTGAGCTGCGTGATTCCTGCCTGGTCACCTGCTTGATTATTGCCAGTTGAGCACCATGATTCGTCACTGCTCAGCTCCATGCTTATAGCCTGCTGATTGCGTGGTTCGTGTCTGCTCAGCTCTTTGAGTATTGCCTCCTGAGGTCCCTGTTGGGGCGCCACCTGCCGGGGACCAGCCCCAGCTGATCCAGGGTATTCGAAGGAGAGATGGCCTAGGCGACTGTTTATATGCTCATCAGAGATATCAAGAATAATAGTATGAGGATAGCTCAGTAGGAAAATTCGGTGGAGAAAAGAGACTGAGTAGCTTGGTTTCGCGGGAGACCAATAAAACTTCAAGACAAGAAGTTTGCACCACTTACGTAGGCCGCAGGCGCCCTCTCGAAGAGCGAAGGTGCCTCACCCTAGACACCTTCTCGAGTGGGTCTTAGCAGCCCAGGCATAATTAGTAAGCGTGGTGGGTTCCGCGCTCCAGATGGAGACTCGGCTGGAAGTTACAGGGAAGAATGACAAGGAACTTTATGAATTGGAACTGTAAGTTAACTCTTTGACAGAGAGAGCGAGATGGTGGTGGGGGACAGCCCCCAGTGAAATCAGAGGTGAGAGCACAAAGCAATAAAGTAGGCAGACTCTGGTTATTTGGGGGGAGGGAGATGCTCGAGAATATCTGGGTGGACTCCTGAGGCTCGGTCCCGCATTTGCGTATGCCTCCTTCCTCATGACCTTGGTCCAGAGTGGAATGCCTCACCGGCTCCGGGCACATGGTCAGTGCATGCTCAGTCCCGATATCAGTGCATGATCAGCCACGTGATCACTGACTGCACAGTCACGTGATCAGCGCCTCTCAGTCACATGATCACCGTAGGAAAAACACGTGATCAGTGAACGAGCAGCCACGTGATCACTGCATGCGCAGTCAGGTGGTCAGTTCCTGATCAGCCACGGGATCAGTGGGTGCACAGTCCCCTGATCAGCGCCTGTCAGTCACTGATCACTGCCTGATTAAACACTTGATCAGTGCATGATGAGCCACGTGATCAGTGCCCGATCAGCCACGTCATCAGTGCATGCGCAGTCACCTGATCAGTGCATGCTCAGTCATGTGATCTGTACTTGATCAGCCACGTGATCAGTGCCTGCAGAGTCACGTGATCAGGGCCTGCTGAGCTGCGTGATTCCTGTCGGCTCATCTGCTTGACAATTGCCAGCTGAGCTGCGTGATTCCTGCCTGGTCACCTGCTTGATTATTGCCAGTTGAGCAGCATGATTCGTCACTGCTCAGCTCCATGCTTATAGCCTGCTGATTGCGTGGTTCGTGTCTGCTCAGCTCTTTGAGTATTGCCTCCTGAGGTCCCTGTTGGGGCGCCACCTGCCGGGGACCAGCCCCAGCTGATCCAGGGTATTCGAAGGAGAGATGGCCTAGGCGACTGTTAATATGCTCATCAGAGATATCAAGAATAATAGTATGAGGATAGATCAGTAGGAAAATTCGGTGGAGAAAAGAGACTGAGTAGCTTGGTTTACGCCGGAGACCAATAAAACTTCAAGACAAGAAGTTTGCACCACTTACGTAGGCCGCAGGCGCCCTCTCGAAGAGCGAAAGGTGCCTCACCCTAGACACCTTCTCGAGTGGGTCTTAGCAGCCCAGGCATAATTAGTAAGCGTGGTGGGTTCCGCGCTCCAGATGGAGACTCGGCTGGAAGTTACAGGGAAGAATGACAAGGAACTTTATGAATTGGAGCTGTAAGTTAACTCTTTGACAGAGAGAGCGAGATGGTGGTGGGGGACAGCCCCCAGTGAAATCAGAGGTGAGAGCACAAAGCAATAAAGTAGGCAGACTCTGGTTATTTTGGGGGAGATGCTCGAGAATATCCGGGTGGACTCCTGAGGCTCGGTCCCGCATTTGCGTATGCCGAGCCTCCTTCCTCATGACCTTTGTCCAGAGTGGAATGCCTCACCGGCTCCGGGCACATGATCAGTGCATGCTCAGTCCCGATATCAGTGCATGATCAGCCACGTGATCACTGACTGCACAGTCACGTGATCAGCTCCTCTCAGTCACGTGATCACCGTATGATAAACACGTGATCAGTGAACGAGCAGCCACGTGATCACTGCATGCGCAGTCAGGTGGTCAGTTCCTGATCAGCCACGGGATCAGTGCGTGCACAGTCCCATGATCAGCGCCTGTCAGTCACTGATCACTGCCTGATTAAACACGTGATCAGTGCATGATGAGCCACGTGATCAGTGCCCGATCAGCCACGTCATCAGTGCATGCGCAGTCACCTGATCAGTGCATGCTCAGTCACGTGATCTGTACTTGATCAGCCACGTGATCAGTGCCTGCAGAGTCACGTGATCAGGGCCTGCTGAGCTGCGTGATTCCTGTCGGCTCATCTGCTTGACAATTGCCAGCTGAGCTGCGTGATTCCTGCCTGGTCACCTGCTTGATTATTGCCAGTTGAGCAGCATGATTCGTCACTGCTCAGCTCCATGCTTATAGCATGCTGATTGCGTGGTTCGTGTCTGCTCAGCTCTTTGAGTATTGCCTCCTGAGGTCCCTGTTCGGACGCCACCTGCCGGGGACCATCCCCAGCTGATCCAGGGTATTCGAAGGAGAGATGGCCTAGGCGACTATTTATATGCTCATCAGAGATATCAAGAATAATAGTATGAGGATAGCTCAGTAGGAAAATTCGGTGGAGAAAAGAGACTGAGTAGCTTGGTTTACGCGGGAGACCAATAAAACTTCAAGACAAGAAGTTTGCACCACTTACGTAGGCCGCAGGCGCCCTCTCGAAGAGCGGAAGGTGCCTCACGCTAGACATCTTCTCGAGTGGGTCTTAGCAGCCCAGGCATAATTAGTAAGCGTGGTGGGTTCCGCTCTCCAGATGGAGACTCGGCTGGAAGTTACAGGGAAGAATGACAAGGAACTTTATGAATTGGAGCTGTAAGTTAACTCTTTGACAGAGAGAGCGAGATGGTGGTGGGGGACAGCCCCCAGTGAAATCAGAGGTGAGACCGCAAAGCAATAAAGTAGGCAGACTCTGGTTATTTTGGGGGGGGGAAATGCTCGAGAATATCCGGGTGGACTCCTGAGGCTCGGTCCCGCATTTGCGTATGCCGAGCCTCCTTCCTCATGACCTTTGTCCAGAGTGGAATGCCTCACCGGCTCCGGGCACATGGTCAGTGCATGCTGAGTCCGATATCAGTGCATGATCAGCCACGTGATCACTGACTGCACAGTCACGTGATCAGCGCCTCTGAGTCACGTGATCACCGTATGATAAACACGTGATCAGTGAACGAGCAGCCACGTGATCACTGCATGCGCAGTCAGGTGGTCAGTTCCTGATGAGCCACGGGATCAGTGCGTGCACAGTCCCATGATCAGCGCCTGTCAGTCACTGATCACTGCCTGATTAAACACGTGATCAGTGCATGATGAGCCACGTGATCAGTGCCCGATCAGCCACGTCATCAGTGCATGCGCAGTCACCTGATCAGTGCATGCTCAGTCACGTGATCTGTACTTGATCAGCCACGTGATCAGTGCCTGCAGAGTCACGTGATCAGGGCCTGCTGAGCTGCGTCATTCCTGTCGGCTCATCTGCTTGACAATTGCCAGCTGAGCTGCGTGATTCCTGCCTGGTCACCTGCTTGATTATTGCCAGTTGAGCAGCATGATTCGTCACTGCTCAGCTCCATGCTTATAGCCTGCTGATTGCGTGGTTCGTGTCTGCTCAGCTCTTTGAGTATTGCCTCCTGAGGTCCCTGTTGGGGCGCCACCTGCCGGGGACCAGCCCCAGCTGATCCAGGGTATTCGAAGGAGAGATGGCCTAGGCGACTATTTATATGCTCATCAGAGATATCAAGAATAATAGTATGAGGATAGCTCAGTAGGAAAATTCGGTGGAGAAAAGAGACTGAGTAGCTTGGTTTACGCGGGAGACCAATAAAACTTCAAGACAAGAAGTTGCCACCACTTACGTAGGCCGCAGGCGCCCTCTCGAAGAGCGGAAGGTGCCTCACCCTAGACACCTTCTCGAGTGGGTCTTAGCAGCCCAGGCATAATTAGTAAGCGTGGTGCGTTCCGCGCTCCAGATGGAGACTCGGCTGGAAGTTACAGGGAAGAATGACAAGGAACTTTATGAATTGGAGCTGTAAGTTAACTCTTTGACAGAGAGAGCGAGATGGTGGTGGGGGACAGCCCCCAGTGAAATCAGAGGTGAGACCACAAAGCAATAAAGTAGGCAGACTCTGGTTATTTTGGGAGATGCTCGAGAATATCCGGGTGGACTCCTGAGGCTCGGTCCCGCATTTGCGTATGCCGAGCCTCCTTCCTCATGACCTTTGTCCAGAGTGGAATGCCTCACCGGCTCCGGGCACATGGTCAGTGCATGCTCAGTCCCGATATCAGTGCATGATCAGCCACGTGATCACTGACTGCACAGTCTCGTGCTCAGCGCCTCTCAGTCACGTGATCACCGTATGATAAACACGTGATCAGTGAACGAGCAGCCACGTGATCACTGCATGCGCAGTCAGGTGGTCAGTTCCTGATGAGCCACGGGATCAGTGCGTGCACAGTCCCATGATCAGCGCCTGTCAGTCACTGATCACTGCCTGATTAAACACGTGATCAGTGCATGATGAGCCACGTGATCAGTGCCCGATCAGCCACGTCATCAGTGCATGCGCAGTCACCTGATCAGTGCATGCTCAGTAATGTGATCTGTACTTGATCAGCCACGTGATCAGTGCCTGCAGAGTCACGTGATCAGGGCCTGCTGAGCTGCGTGATTCCTGTTGGCTCATCTGCTTGACAATTGCCAGCTGAGCTGCGTGATTCCTGCCTGGTCACCTGCTTGATTATTGCCAGTTGAGCAGCATGATTCGTCACTGCTCAGCTCCATGCTTATAGCCTGCTGATTGCGTGGTTCGTGTCTGCTCAGCTCTTTGAGTATTGCCTCCTGAGGTCCCTGTTCGGGCGCCACCTGCCGGGGACCAGCCCCAGCTGATCCAGGGTATTCGAAGGAGAGATGGCTTAGGCGACTGTTTATATGCTCATCAGAGATATCAAGAATAATAGTATGAGGATACCTCAGTAGGAAAATTCGGTGGAGAAAAGAGACTGAGTAGCTTGGTTTAGGGCGGAGACCAATAAAACTTCAAGACAAGAAGTTTGCACCACTTACGTAGGCCGCAGGCGCCCTCTCGAAGAGCGAAAGGTGCCTCACCCTAGACACCTTCTCGAGTGGGTCTTAGCAGCCCAGGCATAATTAGTAAGCGTGGTGGGTTCCGCGCTCCAGATGGAGACTCGGCTGGAAGTTACAGGGAAGAATGACAAGGAACTTTATGAATTGGAGCTGTAAGTTAACTCTTTGACAGAGAGAGCGAGATGGTGGTGGGGGACAGCCCCCAGTGAAATCAGAGGTGAGACCACAAAGCAATAAAGTAGGCAGACTCTGGTTATTTTGGGGGGGAGATGCTCGAGAATATCCGGGTGGACTCCTGAGGCTCGGTCCCGCATTTGCGTATGCCGAGCCTCCTTCCTCATGACCTTTGTCCAGAGTGGAATGCCTCACCGGCTCCGGGCACATGGTCAGTGCATGCTCAGTCACGATATCAGTGCATGATCAGCCACGTGATCACTGACTGCACAGTCACGTGATCAGCGCCTCTCAGTCACGTGATCACCGTATGATAAACACGTGATCAGTGAACGCAGCCACGTGATCACTGCATGCGCAGTCAGGTGGTCAGTTCCTGATCAGCCACGGGATCAGTGCGTGCACAGTCCCATGATCAGCGCCTGTCAGTCACTGATCACTGCCTGATTAAACACGTGATCAGTGCATGATGAGCCACGTGATCAGTGCCCGATCAGCCACGTCATCAGTGCATGCGCAGTCACCTGATCAGTGCATGCTCAGTCACGTGATCTGTACTTGATCAGCCACGTGATCAGTGCCTGCAGAGTCACGTGATCAGGGCCTGCTGAGCTGCGTGATTCCTGTCGGCTCATCTGCTTGACAATTGCCAGCTGAGCTGCGTGATTCCTGCCTGGTCACCTGCTTGATTATTGCCAGTTGAGCAGCATGATTCGTCACTGCTCAGCTCCATGCTTATAGCCTGCTGATTGCGTGGTTCGTGTCTGCTCAGCTCTTTGAGTATTGCCTCCTGAGGTCCCTGTTCGGGCGCCACCTGCCGGGGACCAGCCCCAGCTGATCCAGGGTATTCGAAGGAGAGATGGCCTAGGCGACTATTTATATGCTCATCAGAGATATCAAGAATAATAGTATGAGGATAGCTCAGTAGGAAAATTCGGTGGAGAAAAGAGACTGAGTAGCTTGGTTTACGCGGGAGACCAATAAAACTTCAAGACAAGAAGTTTGCACCACTTACGTAGGCCACAGGCGCCCTCTCGAAGAGCGGAAGGTGCCTCACCCTAGACACCTTCTCGAGTGGGTCTTAGTAGCCCAGGCATAATTAGTAAGCGTGGTGGGTTCCGCGCTCCAGATGGAGACTCAGCTGGAAGTTACAGGGAAGAATGACAAGGAACTTTATGAATTGGAGCTGTAAGTTAACTCTTTGACAGAGAGAGGGAGATGGTGGTGGGGGACAGCCCCCAGTGAAATCAGAGGTGAGAGCACAAAGCAATAAAGTAGGCAGACTCTGGTTATTTTGGGGGGAGATGCTCGAGAATATCCGGGTGGACTCCTGAGGCTCGGTCCCGCATTTGCGTATGCCGAGCCTCCTTCCTCATGACCTTTGTCCAGAGTGGAATGCCTCACCGGCTCCGGGCACATGGTCAGTGCATGCTCAGTCACGATATCAGTGCATGATCAGCCACGTGATCACTGACTGCACAGTCACGTGATCAGCGCCTCTCAGTCACGTGATCACCGTATGATAAACACGTGATCAGTGAACGAGCAGCCACGTGATCACTGCATGCGCAGTCAGGTGGTCAGTTCCTGATCAGCCACAGGATCAGTGCGTGCACAGTCCCATGATCAGCGCCTGTCAGTCACTGATCACTGCCTGATTAAACACGTGATCAGTGCATGATGAGCCACGTGATCAGTGCCCGATCAGCCACGTCATCAGTGCATGCGCAGTCACCTGATCAGTGCATGCTCAGTGACGTGATCTGTACTTGATCAGCCACGTGATCAGTGCCTGCAGAGTCACGTGATCAGGGCCTGCTGAGCTGCGTGATTCCTGTCGGCTCATCTGCTTGACAGTTGCCAGCTGAGCTGCGTGATTCCTGCCTGGTCACCTGCTTGATTGTTGCCAGTTGAGCAGCATGATTCGTCACTGCTCAGCTCCATGCTTATAGCCTGCTGATTGCGTGGTTCGTGTCTGCTCAGCTCTTTGAGTATTGCCTCCTGAGGTCCCTGTTCGGGCGCCACCTGCCGGGGACCAGCCCCAGCTGATCCAGGGTATTCGAAGGAGAGATGGCCTAGGCGACTATTTATATGCTCATCAGAGATATCAAGAATAATAGTATGAGGATAGCTCATTAGGAAAATTCGGTGGAGAAAAGAGACTGAGTAGCTTGGTTTACGCGGGAGACCAATAAAACTTCAAGACAAGAAGTTTGCACCACTTACGTAGGCAGCAGGCGCCCTCTCGAAGAGCGGAAGGTGCCTCACCCTAGACACCTTCTCGAGTGGGTCTTAGCAGCCCAGGCATAATTAGTAAGCGTGGTGGGTTCCGCGCTCCAGATGGAGACTCAGCTGGAAGTTAAAGGGAAGAATGACAAGGAACTTTATGAATTGGAACTGTAAGTTAACTCTTTGACAGAGAGAGCGAGATGGTGGTGGGGGACAGCCCCCAGTGAAATCAGAGGTGAGAGCACAAAGCAATAAAGTAGGCAGACTCTGGTTATTTTGGGGGGGGGGAGATGCTCGAGAATATCCGGGTGGACTCCTGAGGCTCGGTCCCGCATTTGCGTATGCCGAGCCTCCTTCCTCATGACCTTGGTCCAGAGTGGAATGCCTCACCGGCTCCGGGCACATGGTCAGTGCATGCTCAGTCCCGATATCAGTGCATGATCAGCCACGTGATCACTGACTGCACAGTCTCGTGCTCAGCGCCTCTCAGTCACGTGATCACCGTATGATAAACACGTGATCAGTGAACGCAGCCACGTGATCACTGCATGCGCAGTCAGGTGGTCAGTTCCTGATCAGCCACGGGATCAGTGCGTGCACAGTCCCATGATCAGCGCCTGTCAGTCGCTGATCACTGCCTGATTAAACACTTGATCAGTGCATGATGAGCCACGTGATCAGTGCCCGATCAGCCACGTCATCAGTGCATGCGCAGTCACCTGATCAGTGCATGCTCAGTCACGTGATCTGTACTTGATCAGCCACGTGATCAGTGCCTGCAGAGTCACGTGATCAGGGCCTGCTGAGCTGCGTGATTCCTGTCGGCTCATCTGCTTGACAATTGCCAGCTGAGCTGCGTGATTCCTGCCTGGTCACCTGCTTGATTATTGCCAGTTGAGCAGCATGATTCGTCACTGCTCAGCTCCATGCTTATAGCCTGCTGATTGCGTGGTTCGTGTCTGCTCAGCTCTTTGAGTATTGCCTCCTGAGGTCCCTGTTCGGGCGCCACCTGCCGGGGACCAGCCCCAGCTGATCCAGGGTATTCGAAGGAGAGATGGCCTAGGCGACTATTTATATGCTCATCAGAGATGTCAAGAATAATAGTATGAGGATAGCTCAGTAGGAAAATTCGGTGGAGAAAAGAGACTGAGTAGCTTGGTTTACGCGGGAGACCAATCAAACCTCAAGACAAGAAGTTTGCACCACTTACGTAGGCCGCAGGCGCCCTCTCGAATAGCGAAGGTGCCTCACCCTAGACACCTTCTCGAGTGGGTCTTAGCAGCCCAGGCATAATTAGTAAGCGTGGTGGGTTCCGCGCTCCAGATGGAGACTCAGCTGGAAGTTACAGGGAAGAATGACAAGGAACTTTATGAATTGGAGCTGTAAGTTAACTCTTTGACAGAGAGAGCGAGATGGTGGTGGGGGACAGCCCCCAGTGAAATCAGAGGTGAGAGCACAAAGCAATAAAGTAGGCAGACTCTGGTTATTTTGGGGGGAGATGCTCGAGAATATCCGGGTGGACTCCTGAGGCTCGGTCCCGCATTTGCGTATGCCGAGCCTCCTTCCTCATGACCTTTGTCCAGAGTGGAATGCCTCACCGGCTCCGGGCACATGATCAGTGCATGCTCAGTCACGATATCAGTGCATGATCAGCCACGTGATCACTGACTGCACAGTCACGTGATCAGCGCCTCTCAGTCACGTGATCACCGTATGATAAACACGTGATCAGTGAACGAGCAGCCACGTGATCACTGCATGCGCAGTCAGGTGGTCAGTTCCTGATCAGCCACGGGATCAGTGCGTGCACAGTCCCATGATCAGCGCCTGTCAGTCACTGATCACTGCCTGATTAAACACGTGATCAGTGCATGATGAGTCATGTGATCAGTGCCCGATCAGCCACGTCATCAGTGCATGCGCAGTCACCTGATCAGTGCATGCTCAGTCACGTGATCTGTACTTGATCAGCCACGTGATCAGTGCCTGCAGAGTCACGTGATCAGGGCCTGCTGAGCTGCGTGATTCCTGTCGGCTCATCTGCTTGACAATTGCCAGCTGAGCTGCGTGATTCCTGCCTGGTCACCTGCTTGATTATTGCCAGTTGAGCAGCATGCTTCGTCACTGCTGAGCTCCATGCTTATTGCCTGCTGATTGCGTGGTTCGTGTCTGCTCAGCTCTTTGAGTATTGCCTCCTGAAGTCCCTGTTCTGTCGCCACCTGCCAGGGACCAGCCCCAGCTGATCCAGGGTATTCGAAGGAGAGATGGCCTAGGCCACTATTTATATGCTAATCAGAGATATCAAGAATAATAGTATGAGGATAGCTCAGTAGGAAAATTCGGTGGAGAAAAGAGACTGAGTAGCTTGGTTTACGCGGGAGACCAATAAAACTTCAAGACAAGAAGTTTGCACCACTTACGTAGGCCGCAGGCGCCCTCTCGAAGAGCGAAAGGTGCCTCACCCTAGACACCTTCTCGAGGGGGTCTTAGCAGCCCAGGCATAATTAGTAAGCGTGGTGGGTTCCGCGCTCCAGATGGAGACTCGGCTGGAAGTTACAGGGAAGAATGACAAGGTACTTTATGAATTGGAGCTGTAAGTTAACTCTTTGACAGACAGAGCGAGATGGTGGTGGGGGACAGCCCCCAGTGAAATCAGAGGTGAGAGCACAAAGCAATACAGTAGGCAGACTCCGGTTATTTTGGGGGGAGATGCTCGAGAACATCCGGGTGGACTCCTGAGGCTCGATCCCGCATTTGCGTATGCCGAGCCTCCTTCCTCATGACCTTTGTCCAGAGTGGAATGCCTCACCGGCTCCGGGCACATGATCAGTGCATGCTCAGTCCGATATCAGTGCATGATCAGCCACGTGATCACTGACTGCACAGTCACGTGATCAGCGCCTCTCAGTCACGTGATCACCGTATGATAAACACGTGATCAGTGAACGACCAGTCACGTGATCACTGCATGCGCAGTCAGGTGGTCAGTTCCTGATCAGCCACCGGATCAGTGCGTGCACAGTCCCATGATCAGCGCCTGTCAGTCACTGATCACTGCCTGATTAAACACGTGATCAGTGCATGATGAGCCACGTGATCAGTGCCCGATCAGCCACGTCATCAGTGCATGCGCAGTCACCTGATCAGTGCATGCTCAGTCACGTGATCTGTACTTGATCAGCCACGTGATCAGTGCCTGCAGAGTCACGTGATCAGGGCCTGCTGAGCTGCGTGATTCCTGTCGGCTCATCTGCTTGACAATTGCCAGCTGAGCTGCGTGATTCCTGCCTGGTCACCTGCTTGATTATTGCCAGTTGAGCAGCATGATTCGTCACTGCTCAGCTCCATGCTTATTGCCTGCTGATTGCGTGGTTCGTGTCTGCTCAGCTCTTTGAGTATTGCCTCCTGAGGTCCCTGTTCGGGCGCCACCTGCCGGGGACCAGCCCCAGCTGATCCAGGGTATTCGAAGGAGAGATGGCCTAGGCGACTATTTATATGCTCATCAGAGATATCAAGAATAATAGTATGAGGATAGCTCAGTAGGAAAATTCGGTGGAGAAAAGAGACTGAGTAGCTTGGTTTACGCGGGAGACCAATAAAACTTCAAGACAAGAAGTTTGCACCACTTACGTAGGCCGCAGGCGCCCTCTCGAAGAGCGAAAGGTGCCTCACCCTAGACACCTTCTCGAGTGGGTCTTAGCAGCCCAGGTATAATTAGTAAGCGTGGTGGGTTCCGCGCTCCAGATGGAGACTCAGCTGGAAGTTACAGGGAAGAATGACAAGGAACTTTATGAATTGGAGCTGTAAGTTAACTCTTTGACAGAGAGAGCGAGATGGTGGTGGGGGACAGCCCCCAGTGAAATCAGAGGTGAGAGCACAAAGCAATACAGAAGGCAGACTCCGGTTTTTTTTGGGGGGAGATGCTCGAGAATATCCGGGTGGACTCCTGAGGCTCGGTCCCGCATTTGCGTATGCCGAGCCTCCTTCCTCATGACCTTTGTCCAGAGTGGAATGCCTCACCGGCTCCGGGCACATGATCAGTGCATGCTCAGTTACGATATCAGTGCATGATCAGCCACGTGATCACTGACTGCACAGTCACGTGATCAGCGCCTCTCAGTCCCGTGATCACCGTATGATAAACACTTGATCAGTGAACGAGCAGCCACGTGATCACTGCATGCGCAGTCAGGTGGTCAGTTCCTGATCAGCCACGGGAACAATGCGTGCACAGTCCCATGATCAGCGCCTGTCAGTCACTGATCACTGCCTGATTAAACACGTGATCAGTGCATGATGAGCCACGTGATCAGTGCCCGATTAGCCACGTCATCAGTGCATGCGCAGTCACCTTATCAGTTCATGCTCAGTCACGTGATCTGTACTTGATCAGCCTCGTGATCAGTGCCTGCAGAGTCACGTGATCAGGGCCTGCTGAGCTGCGTGATTCCTGTCGGCTCATCTGCTTGACAGTTGCCAGCTGAGCTGCTTGATTCCTGCCTGGTCACCTGCTTGATTATTGCCAGTTGAGCAGCATGATTCGTCACTGCTCAGCTCCATGCTTATAGCCTGCTGATTGCGTGGTTCATGTCTGCTCAGCTCTTTGAGTATTGCCTCCTGAGGTCCCTGTTCGGGCGCCACCTGCCGGGGACCAGCCCCAGCTGATCCAGGGTATTCGAAGGAGAGATGGCCTAGGCGACTCTTTATATGCTCATCAGAGATATCAAGAATAATAGTATGAGGATAGCTCAGTAGGAAAATTCGGTGGAGAAAAGAGACTGAGTAGCTTGGTTTACGCGGGAGACCAATCAAACTTCAAGACAAGAAGTTTGCACCACTTACGTAGGCCGCAGGCGTCCTCTCGAAGAGCGGAAGATGCCTCACCCTAGACACTTTCTCGAGTGGGTCTTAGCAGCCCAGGCATAATTAGGAAGAGTGGTGGGTTCCGCGCTCCAGATGGAGACACAGCTGGAAGTTACAGGGAAGAATGACAAGGAACTTTATGAATTGGAACTGTAAGTTAACTCTTTGACAGAGAGAGCGAGATGGTGGTGGGGGACAGCCCCCAGGGAAATCAGAGGTGAGAGCACAAAGCAATAAAGTAGGCAGACTCTGGTTATTTTGGGGGGGGAGATGCTCGAGAATATCCGGGTGGAATCCTGAGGCTCGGTCCCGCATTTGCGTATGCCGAGCCTCCCTCCTCATGACATTTGTCCAGAGTGGAATGCCTCACCGGCTCCGGGCACATGGTCAGTGCATGCTCAGTCACGATATCAGTGCATGATCAGCCACGTGATCACTGACCGCACAGTCACGTGATCAGCGCCTCTCAGTCAAGTGATCACCGTATGATAAACACGTGATGAGTGAACGAGCAGCCACGTGATCACTGCATGCGCAGTCAGGTGGTCAGTTCCTGATCAGCCACGGGATCAGTGCGTGCACAGTCCCATGATCAGCACCTGTCAGTCACTGATCACTGCCTGATTAAACACGTGATCAGTGCATGATGAGCCACGTGATCAGTGCCCTATCAGCCACGTCATCAGTGCATGGCAGTCACCTGATCAGTGCATGCTCAGTCACGTGATCTGTACTTGATCAGCCACGTGATCAGTGCCTGCAGAGTCACGTGATCAGGGCCTACTGAGCTCCGTGATTCCTGTCGGCTCATCTGCTTGACAATTGCCAGCTGAGCTGCGTGATTCCTGCCTGGTCACCTGCTTGATTATTGCCAGTTGAGCAGCATGATTCGTCACTGCTCAGCTCCATGCTTATAGCCTGCTGATTGCGTGGTTCGTGTCTGCTCATCTCTTTGAGTATTGCCTCCTGAGGTCCCTGTTCGGGCGCCACCTGCCGGGGACCAGCCCCAGCTGATCCAGGGTATTCGAAGGAGAGATGGCCTAGGCGACTATTTATATGCTCATCAGAGATATCAAGAATAATAGTATGAGGATAGCTCAGTAGGAAAATTCGGTGGAGAAAAGAGACTGAGTAGCTTGGTTTACGCGGAGACCAATCAAACTTCAAGACAAGAAGTTTGCACCACTTACGTAGGCCGCAGGCGCCCTCTCGAAGAGCGAAAGGTGCCTCACCCTAGACACCTTCTCGAGTGGGTCTTAGCAGCCCAGGCATAATTAGGAAGCGTGGTGTGTTCCGCGCTCCAGATGGAGACTCGGCTGGAAGTTACAGGGAAGTATGACAAGGAACTTTATGAATTGGAGCTGTAAGTTAACTCTTTGACAGAGAGAGCGAGATGGTGGTGGGGGACATCCCCCAGTGAAATCAGAGGTGAGAGCACAAAGCAATAAAGTAGGCAGACTCTGGATATATTGGGGGGGGAGATGCTCGAGAATATCCGGGTGGACTACTGAGGCTCGGTCCCGCATTTGCGTATGCCGAGCCTCCTTATTCATGACCTTTGTCCAGAGTGGAATGCCTCACCGGCTCCGGGCACATGGTCAGTGCATGCTCAGTCACGATATCAGTGCATGATCAGCCACGTGATCACTGAAGGCACAGTCACGTGATCAGCGCCTCTCAGTCACGTGATCTCCGTATGATAAACACGTGATCAGTGAACGAGCAGCCACGTGATCACTGCATGCGCAGTCAGGTGGTCAGTTCCTGATCAGCCACCGGATCAGTGCGTGCACAGTCCCATGATCAGCGCCTGTCAGTCACTGATCACTGCCTGATTAAACACGTGATCAGTGCATGTGAGCCACGTGATCAGTGCCCGATCAGCCACGTCATCAGTGCATGCGCAGTCACCTGATCAGTGCATGCTCAGTCACGTGATCTGTACTTGATCAGCCACGTGATCAGTGCCTGCAGAGTCACGTGATCAGGGCCTGCTGAGCTGCGTGATTCCTGTCGGCTCATCTGCTTGATAATTGCCAGCTGAGCTGCGTGATTCCTGCCTGGTCCCCTGCTTGATTATTGCCAGTTGAGCAGCATGATTCGTCACTGCTCAGCTCCATGTTTATAGCCTGCTGATTGCGTGGTTCATGTCTGCTCAGCTCTTTGAGTATTGCCTCCTGAGGTCCCTGTTCGGGCGCCACCTGCCGGGGACCAGCCCCAGCTGATCCAGGGTATTCGAAGGAGAGATGGCCTAGGCGACTATTTATATGCTAAACAGAGGTGTCAAGAATAATAGTATGAGGAGAGCTCCGTAGGAAAATTCGGTGGAGAAAAGAGAATGAGTAGCTTGGTTTACGCGGGAGACCAATAAAACTTCAAGACAAGAAGTTTGCACCACTTACGTAGGCCGCAGGCGCCCTCTCGAAGAGCGGAAGGTGCCTCACCCTAGACACCTTCTCGAGTGGGTCTTAGCAGCCCAGGCATAATTAGTAAGCGTGGTGGTTCCGCGCTCCAGATGGAGACTCGGCTGGAAGTTACAGGGAAGAATGACAAGGAACTTTATGAATTGGAGCTGTAAGTTAACTCTTTGACAGAGAGAGCGAGATGGTGGTGGGGGACAGCCCCCAGTGAAATCAGAGGTGAGAGCACAAAGCAATAAAGTAGGCAGACTCTGGTTATTTTGGGGGGGGGAGATGCTCGAGAATATCCGGGTGGACTCCTGAGGCTCGGTCCCGCATTTGCGTATGCCGAGCCTCCTTCCTCATGACCTTTGTCCAGAGTGGAATGCCTCACCGGCTCCGGGCACATGGTCAGTGCATGCTCAGTCACGATATCAGTGCATGATCAGCCACGTGATCACTGACTGCACAGTCTCGTGATCAGCGCCTCTCAGTCACGTGATCACCGTATGATAAACACGTGATCAGTGAACGAGCAGCCACGTGATCACTGCATGCGCAGTCAGGTGGTCAGTTCCTGATCAGCCACGGGATCAGTGGGTGCACAGTCCCCTGATCAGCGCCTGTCAGTCACTGATCACTGCCTGATTAAACACTTGATCAGTGCATGATGAGCCACGTGATCAGTGCCCGATCAGCCACGTCATCAGTGCATGCGCAGTCACCTGATCAGTGCATGCTCAGTCACGTGATCTGTACTTGATCAGCCACGTGATCAGTGCCTGCAGAGTCACGTGATCAGGGCCTGCTGAGCTGCGTGATTCCTGTCGGCTCATCTGCTTGACAATTGCCAGCTGAGCTGCGTGATTCCTGCCTGGTCACCTGCTTGATTATTGCCAGTTGAGCAGCATGATTCGTCACTGCTCAGCTCCATGCTTATAGCCTGCTGATTGCGTGGTTCGTGTCTGCTCAGCTCTTTGAGTATTGCCTCCTGAGGTCCCTGTTCGGGCGCCACCTGCCGGGGACCAGCCCCAGCTGATCCAGGGTATTCGAAGGAGAGATGGCCTAGGCGACTATTTATATGCTCATCAGAGATATCAAGAATAATAGTATGAGGATAGCTCAGTAGGAAAATTCGGTGGAGAAAAGAGACTGAGTAGCTTGGTTTACGCGGGAGACCAATAAAACTTCAAGACAAGAAGTTTGCACCACTTACGTAGGCCGCAGGCGCCCTCTCGAAGAGCGGAAGGTGCCTCACCCTAGACACCTTCTCGAGTGGGTCTTAGCAGCCCAGGCATAATTAGTAAGCGTGGTGGGTTCCACGCTCCAGATGGAGACTCGGCTGGAAGTTACAGGGAAGAATGACAAGGAACTTTACGAATTGGAGCTGTAAGTTAACTCTTTGACAGAGAGAGCGAGATGGTGGTGGGGGACAGCCCCCAGGGAAATCAGAGGTGAGAGCACAAAGCAATAAAGTAGGCAGACTCTGGTTATTTTGGGGGGGAGATGCTCGAGAATATCCGGGTGGACTCCTGAGGCTCGGTCCCGCATTTGCGTATGCCGAGCCTCCTTCCTCATGACCTTTGTCCAGAGTGGAATGCCTCACCGGCTCCGGGCACATGGTCAGTGCATGCTCAGTCACGATATCAGTGCATGATCAGCCACGTGATCACTGACTGCACAGTCACGTGATCAGCGGCTCTCAGTCACGTGATCACCGTATGATAAACACGTGATCAGTGAACGAGCAGCCACGTGATCACTGCATGCGCAGTCAGGTGGTCAGTTCCTGATCAGCCACGGGATCAGTGCGTGCACAGTCCCATGATCAGCGCCTGTCAGTCACTGATCACTGCCTGATTAAACACGTGATCAGTGCATGATGAGCCACGTGATCAGTGCCCGATCAGCCACGTCATCAGTGCATGCGCAGTCACCTGATCAGTGCATGCTCAGTAATGTGATCTGTACTTGATCAGCCACGTGATCAGTGCCTGCAGAGTCACGTGATCAGGGCCTGCTGAGCTGCGTGATTCCTGTCGGCTCATCTGCTTGACAATTGCCAGCTGAGCTGCGTGATTCCTGCCTGGTCACCTGCTTGATTATTGCCAGTTGAGCAGCATGATCCGTCACTGCTCAGCTCCATGCTTATAGCCTGCTGATTGCGTGGTTCATGTCTGCTCAGCTCTTTGAGTATTGCCTCCTGAGGTCCCTGTTCGGGCGCCACCTGCCGGGGACCAGCCCCAGCTGATCCAGGGTATTCGAAGGAGAGATGGCCTAGGCTCCTGTTAATATGCTCATCAGAGATATCAAGAATAATAATATGAGGATAGATCAGTAGGAAAATTCGGTGGAGAAAAGAGACTGAGTAGCTTGGTTTACGCCGGAGACCAATAAAACTTCAAGACAAGAAGTTTGCACCACTTACGTAGGCCGCAGGCGCCCTCTCGATGAGCGAAAGGTGCCTCACCCTAGACACCTTCTCGAGTGGGTCTTAGCAGCCCAGGCATAATTAGTAAGCGTGGTGGGTTCCGCGCTCCAGATGGAGACTCGGCTGGAAGTTACAGGGAAGAATGACAAGGAACTTTATGAATTGGAGCTGTAAGTTAACTCTTTGACAGAGAGAGCGAGATGGTGGTGGGGGACAGCCCCCAGTGAAATCAGAGGTGAGAGCACAAAGCAATAAAGTAGGCAGACTCTGGTTATTTTGGGGGGAGATGCTCGAGAATATCCGGGTGGACTCCTGAGGCTCGGTCCCGCATTTGCGTATGCCGAGCCTCCTTCCTCATGACCTTTGTCCAGAGTGGAATGCCTCACCGGCTCCGGGCACATGATCAGTGCATGCTCAGTCCCGATATCAGTGCATGATCAGCCACGTGATCACTGACTGCACAGTCTCGTGCTCAGCGCCTCTCAGTCACGTGATCACCGTATGATAAACACGTGATCAGTGAACGAGCAGCCACGTGATCACTGCATGCACAGTCAGGTGGTCAGTTCCTGATCAGCCACGGGATCAGTGCGTGCACAGTCCCATGATCAGCGCCTGTCAGTCACTGATCACTGCCTGATTAAACACGTGATCAGTGCATGATGAGCCACGTGATCAGTGCCCGATCAGCCACGTCATCAGTGCATGCGCAGTCACCTGATCAGTGCATGCTCAGTCACGTGATCTGTACTTGATCAGCCACGTGATCAGTGCCTGCAGAGTCACGTGATCAGGGCCTGCTGAGCTGCGTGATTCCTGTCGGCTCATCTGCTTGACAATTGCCAGCTGAGCTGCGTGATTCCTGCCTGGTCACCTGCTTGATTATTGCCAGTTGAGCAGCATGATTCGTCACTGCTCAGCTCCATGCTTATTGCCTGCTGATTGCGTGGTTCGTGTCTGCTCAGCTCTTTGAGTATTGCCTCCTGAGGTCCCTGTTCGGGCGCCACCTGCCGTGGACCAGCCCCAGCTGATCCAGGGTATTCGAAGGAGAGATGGCCTAGGCGACTATTTATATGCTCATCAGAGATATCAAGAATAATAGTATGAGGATAGCTCAGTAGGAAAATTCGGTGGAGAAAAGAGACTGAGTAGCTTGGTTTACGCGGGAGACCAATAAAACTTCAAGACAAGAAGTTTTCACCACTTACGTAGGCCGCAGGCGCCCTCTCGAAGAGCGGAAGGTGCCTCACCCTAGCCACCTTCTCGAGTGGGTCTTAGTAGCCCAGGCATAATTAGTAAGCGTGGTGGGTTGCGCGCTCCAGATGGAGACTCGGCTGGAAGTTACAGGGAAGAATGACAAGGAACTTTATGAATTGGAGTTGTAAGTTAACTCTTTGACAGTGAGAGCGAGATGGTGGTGGGGGACAGCCCCCATTGAAATCAGAGGTGAGAGCACAAAGCAATAAAGTAGGCAGACTCTGGTTTTTTGGGGGGGGAGATGCTCGAGAATATCCGGGTGGACTCCTGAGGCTCGATTCCGAATTTGCGTATGCCGAGCCCCCTTCCTCATGACCTTTGTCCAGAATGGAATGCCTCACCGGCTCCGGGCACATGGTCAGTGCATGCTCAGTCCGATATCAGTGCATGATCAGCCACGTGATCACTGACTGCACAGTCACGTGATCAGCGCCTCTCAGTCACGTGATCACCGTATGATAAACACGTGATCAGTGAACGAGCAGCCACGTGATCACTGCATGCGCAGTCAGGTGGTCAGTTCCTGATCAGCCACGGGATCAGTGCGTGCACAGTCCCATGATCAGCGCCTGTCAGTCACTGATCACTGCCTGATAAACACGTGATCAGTGCATGATGAGCCACGTGATCAGTGCCCGATCAGCCACGTCATCAGTGCATGCGCAGTCACCTGATCAGTGCATGCTCAGTCACGTGATCTGTACTTGATCAGCCACGTGATCAGTGCCTGCAGAGTCACGTGATCAGGGCCTGCTGAGCTGCGTGATTCCTGTGGGCTCATCTGCTTGACAATTGCCAGCTGAGCTGCGTGATTCCTGCCTGGTCACCTGCTTGATTATTGCCAGTTGAGAAGCATGATTCGTCACTGCTGAGCTCCATGCTTATTGCCTGCTGATTGCGTGGTTCGTGTCTGCTCAGCTCTTTGAGTATTGCCTCCTGAGGTCCCTGTTCGGGCGCCACCTGCCGGGGACCAGCCCCAGCTGATCCAGGGTATTCGAAGGAGAGATGGCCTAGGCGACTATTTATATGCTCATCAGAGATATCAAGAATAATAGTATGAGGATAGCTCAGTAGGAAAATTCGGTGGAGAAAAGAGACTGAGTAGCTTGGTTTACGCGGGAGACCAATAAAACTTCAAGACAAGAAGTTTTCACCACTTACGTAGGCCGCAGGCGCCCTCTCGAAGAGCGAAAGGTGCCTCACCCTAGACACCTTCTCGAGTGGGTCTTAGCAGCCCAGGCATAATTAGTAAGCGTGGTGGGTTCCGCGCTCCAGATGGAGACTCAGCTGGAAGTTACAGGGAAGAATGACAAGGAACTTTATGAATTGGAGCTGTAAGTTAACTCTTTGACAGAGAGAGCGAGATGGTGGTGGGGGACAGCCCCCAGTGAAATCAGAGGTGAGAGCACAAAGCAATAAAGTAGGCAGACTCTGGTTATTTTGGGGGGAGATGCTCGAGAATATCCGGGTGGACTCCTGAGGCTCGGTCCCGCATTTGCGTATGCCGAGCCTCCTTCCTCATGACCTTTGTCCAGAGTGGAATGCCTCACCGGCTCCGGGCACATGGTCAGTGCATGCTGAGTCCGATATCAGTGCATGATCAGCCACGTGATCACTGACTGCACAGTCACGTGATCAGCGCCTCTCAGTCACGTGATCACCGTATGATAAACTCGTGATCAGTGAACGAGCAGCCACGTGATCACTGCATGCGCAGTCAGGTGGTCAGTTCCTGATCAGCCACGGGATCAGTGCGTGCACAGTCCCATGATCAGCGCCTGTCAGTCACTGATCACTGCCTGATTAAACACGTGATCAGTGCATGATGAGCCACGTGATCAGTGCCCGATCAGCCACGTCATCAGTGCATGCGCAGTCACCTGATCAGTGCATGCTCAGTCACGTGATCTGTACTTGATCAGCCACGTGATCAGTGCCTGCAGAGTCACGTGATCAGGGCCTGCTGAGCTGCGTCATTCCTGTCGGCTCATCTGCTTGACAATTGCCAGCTGAGCTGCGTGATTCCTGCCTGGTCACCTGCTTGATTATTGCCAGTTGAGCAGCATGATTCGTCACTGCTCAGCTCCATGCTTATAGCCTGCTGATTGCGTGGTTCGTGTCTGCTCAGCTCTTTGAGTATTGCCTCCTGAGGTCCCTGTTCGGGCGCCACCTGCCGGGGACCAGCCCCAGCTGATCCAGGGTATTCGAAGGAGAGATGGCCTAGGCGACTATTTATATGCTCATCAGAGATATCAAGAATAATAGTATGAGGATAGCTCAGTAGGAAAATTCGGTGGAGAAAAGAGACTGAGTAGCTTGGTTTACGCGGGAGACCAATAAAACTTCAAGACAAGAAGTTTGCACCACTTACGTAGGCCGCAGGCGCCCTCTCGAAGAGCGGAAGGTGCCTCACCCTAGACACCTTCTCGAGTGGGTCTTAGCAGCCCAGGCATAATTAGTAAGCGTGGTGGGTTCCGCGCTCCAGATGGAGACTCGGCTGGAAGTTACAGGGAAGAATGACAAGGAACTTTATGAATTGGAGCTGTAAGTTAACTCTTTGACAGAGAGAGCGAGATGGTGGTGGGGGACAGCCCCCAGTGAAATCAGAGGTGAGAGCACAAAGCAATAAAGTAGGCAGACTCTGGTTATTTTGGGGGGGAGATGCTCGAGAATATCCGGGTGGACTCCTGAGGCTCGGTCCCGCATTTGCGTATGCCGAGCCTCCTTCCTCATGACCTTTGTCCAGAGTGGAATGCCTCACCGGCTCCCGGCACATGATCAGTGCATGCTCAGTCACGATATCAGTGCATGATCAGCCACGTGATCACTGACTGCACAGTCACGTGATCAGCGCCTCTCAGTCACGTGATCACCGTATGATAAACACGTGATCAGTGAACGAGCAGCCACGTGATCACTGCATGCGCAGTCAGGTGGTCAGTTCCTGATCAGCCACGGGATCAGTGCGTGCACAGTCCCATGATCAGCGCCTGTCAGTCACTGATCACTGCCTGATTAAACACGTGATCAGTGCATGATGAGCCACGTGATCAGTGCCCGATCAGCCACGTCATCAGTGCATGCGCAGTCACCTGATCAGTGCATGCTCAGTCACGTGATCTGTACTTGATCAGCCACGTGATCAGTGCCTGCAGAGTCACGTGATCAGGGCCTGCTGAGCTGCGTGATTCCTGTCGGCTCATCTGCTTGACAATTGCCAGCTGAGCTGCGTGATTCCTGCCTGGTCACCTGCTTGATTATTGCCAGTTGAGCAGCATGATTCGTCACTGCTCAGCTCCATGCTTATAGCCTGCTGATTGCGTGGTTCGTGTCTGCTCAGCTCTTTGAGTATTGCCTCCTGAGGTCCCTGTTCGGGCGCCACCTGCCGGGGACCAGCCCCAGCTGATCCAGGGTATTCGAAGGAGAGATGGCCTAGGCGACTATTTATATGCTCATCAGAGATATCAAGAATAATAATATGAGGATAGATCAGTAGGAAAATTCGGTGGAGAAAAGAGACTGAGTAGCTTGGTTTACGCGGGAGACCAATAAAACTTCAAGACAAGAAGTTTGCACCACTTACGTAGGCCGCAGGCGCCCTCTCGAAGAGCGAAAGGTGCCTCACCCTAGACACCTTCTCGAGTGGGTCTTAGCAGCCCAGGCATAATTAGTAAGCGTGGTGGGTTCCGCGCTCCAGATGGAGACTCAGCTGGAAGTTACAGGGAAGAATGACAAGGAACTTTATGAATTGGAGCTGTGTGTTAACTCTTTGACAGAGAGAGCGAGATGGTGGTGGGGGACAGCCCCCAATGAAATCAGAGGTGAGAGCACAAAGCAATAAAGTAGGGAGAACCTCTTTATTTTGGGGGGGGGAGATGCTCGAGAATATCCGGGTGCACTCCTGAGGCTCGGTCCCGCATTTGTGTATGCCGAGCCTCCTTCCTCATGACCTTTGTCCAGAGTGGAATGCCTCACCGGCTCCGGCACATGGTCAGTGCATGCTCAGTCACGATATCAGTGCATGATCAGCCACGTGATCACTGACTGCACAGTCACGTGATCAGCACCTCTCAGTCACGTGATCACCGTATGATAAACACGTGATCAGTGAACGAGCAGCCACGTGATCACTGCATGCGCAGTCAGGTGGTCAGTTCCTGATGAGCCTGATCAGTGCGTGCACAGTCCCATGATCAGCGCCTGTCAGTCACTGATCACTGCCTGATAAACACGTGATCAGTGCATGATGAGCCACGTGATCAGTGCCCGATCAGCCACGTCATCAGTGCATGTGCAGTCACCTGATCAGTGCATGCTCAGTCACGTGATCTGTACTTGATCAGCCACGTGATCAGTGCCTGCAGAGTCACGTGATCAGGGCCTGCTGAGCTGCGTGATTCCTGTCGGCTCATCTGCTTGACAATTGCCAGCTGAGCTGCGTGATTCCTGCCTGGTCACCTGCTTGATTATTGCCAGTTGAGCAGCATGATTCGTCACTGCTCAGCTCCATGCTTATAGCCTGCTGATTGCGTGGTTCGTGTCTGCTCAGCTCTTTGAGTATTGCCTCCTGAGGTCCCTGTTCGGGCGCCACCTGCGGGGACCAGCCCCAGCTGATCCAGGGTATTCGAAGGAGAGATGGCCTAGGCGACTATTTATATGCTCATCAGAGATATCAAGAATAATAGTATGAGGATAGCTCAGTAGGAAAATTCGGTGGAGAAAAGAGACTGAGTAGCTTGGTTTACGCGGAGACCAATAAAACTTCAAGACAAGAAGTTTGCACCACTTACGTAGGCCGCAGGCGCCCTCTCGAAGAGCGAAAGGTGCCTCACCCTAGACACCTTCTCGAGTGGGTCTTAGCAGCCCAGGCATAATTAGTAAGCGTGGTGGGTTCCGCGCTCCAGATGGAGACTCGGCTGGAAGTTACAGGGAAGAATGACAAGGAACTTTATGAATTGGAGCTGTAAGTTAACTCTTTGACAGAGAGAGCGAGATGGTGGTGGGGGACAGCCCCCAGTGAAATCAGAGGTGAGAGCACAAAGCAATAAAGTAGGCAGACTCTGGTTATCTTGGGGGGGGAGATGCTCGAGAATATCCGGGTGGACTCCTGAGGCTCGGTCCCGCATTTGCGTATGCCGAGCCTCCTTCCTCATGACCTTTGTCCAGAGTGGAATGCCTCACCGGCTCCGGGCACATGGTCAGTGCATGCTCAGTCACGATATCAGTGCATGATCAGCCACGTGATCACTGACTGCACAGTCACGTGATCAGCCCCTCTCAGTCACGTGATCACCATATGAAAAACACGTGATCAGTGAACGAGCAGCCACGTGATCACTGCAGGCGCAGTCAGGTGGTCAGTTCCTGAGCAGCCCCGGGATCAGTGCGTGCACAGTCCCATGATCAGCGCCTGTCAGTCACTGATCACTGTCTGATTAAACACGTGGTCAGTGCATGATGAGCCACGTGATCAGTGCCCGATCAGCCACGTCATCAGTGCATGCGCAGTCACCTGATCAGTGCATGCTCAGTCACGTGATCTGTACTTGATCAGCCACGTGATCAGTGCCTGCAGAGTCACGTGATCAGGGCCTGCTGAGCTGCGTGATTCCTGCCGGCTCATCTGCTTAACAATTGCCAGCTGAGCTGCGTGATTCCTGCCTGGTCACCTGCTTGATTATTGCCAGTTGAGCAGCATGATTCGTCACTGCTCAGCTCCATGCTTATAGCCTGCTGATTGCGTGGTTCGTGTCTGCTCAGCTCTTTGAGTATTGCCTCCTGAGGTCCCTGTTCGGGCGCCACCTGCCGGGGACCAGCCCCAGCTGATCCAGGGTATTCGAAGGAGAGATGGCCTAGGCGACTATTTATATGCTCATCAGAGATATCAAGAATAATAGTATGAGGATAGCTCAGTAGGAAAATTCGGTGGAGAAAAGAGACTGAGTAGCTTGGTTTACGCGGGAGACCAATAAAACTTCAAGACAAGAAGTTTGCACCACTTACGTAGGCCGCAGGCGCCCTCTCGAAGAGGGAAGGTGCCTCACCCTAGACACCTTCTCGAGTGGGTCTTAGCAGCCCAGGCATAATTAGTAAGCGTGGTGGGTTCCGCGCTCCAGATGGAGACTCGGCTGGAAGTTACAGGGAAGAATGACAAGGAACTTTATGAATTGGAGCTGTAAGTTAACTCTTTGACAGAGAGAGCGAGATGGTGGTGGGGGACAGCCCCCAGTGAAATCAGAGGTGAGAGCACAAAGCAATAAAGTAGGCAGACTCTGGTTATTTTGGGGGGAGATGCTCGAGAATATCCGGGTGGACTCCTGAGGCTCGGTCCCGCATTTGCGTATGCCGAGCCTCCTTCCTCATGACCTTTGTCCAGAGTGGAATGCCTCACCGGCTCCGGGCACATGGTCAGTGCATGCTCAGTCACGATATCAGTGCATGATCAGCCACGTGATCACTGACTGCACAGTCACGTGATCAGCCCCTCTCAGTCACGTGATCACCGCATGATAAACACGTGATCAGTGAACGATCAGCCACGTGATCACTGCATGCGCAGTCAGGTGGTCAGTTCCTGATCAGCCACGGGATCAGTGCGTGCACAGTCCCATGATCAGCGCCTGTCAGTCTCTGATCACTGCCTGATTAAACACGTGATCAGTGCATGATGAGCCACGTGATCAGTGCCCGATCAGCCACGTCATCAGTGCATGCGCAGTCACCTGATCAGTGCATGCTCAGTCACGTGATCTGTACTTGATCAGCCACGTGATCAGTGCCTGCAGAGTCACGTGATCAGGGCCTGCTGAGCTGCGTGATTCCTGTCGGCTCATCTGCTTGACAATTGCCAGCTGAGCTGCGTGATTCGTCACTGCTCAGCTCCATGCTTATAGCCTGCTGATTGCGTGGTTCGTGTCTGCTCAGCTCTTTGAGTATTGCCTCCTGAGGTCCCTGTTCGGGCGCCACCTGCCGGGGACCAGCCCCAGCTGATCCAGGGTATTCGAAGGAGAGATGGCCTAGGCGACTGTTTATATGCTCATCAGAGATATCAAGAATAATAGTATGAGGATAGCTCAGTAGGAAAATTCGGTGGAGAAAAGAGACTGAGTAGCTTGGTTTACGCGGGAGACCAATAAAACTTCAAGACAAGAAGTTTGCACCACTTACGTAGGCAGCAGGCGCCCTCTCGAAGAGCGGAAGTTGCCTCACCCTAGACACCTTCTCGAGTGGATCTTAGCAGCCCAGGCATAATTAGTAAGCGTGGTGGGTTCCGCGCTCCAGATGGAGACTCGGCTGGAAGTTACAGGGAAGAATGACAAGGAACTTTATGAATTGGAGCTGTAAGTTAACTCTTTGACAGAGAGAGCGAGATGGTGGTGGGGGACAGCCCCCAGTGAAATCAGAGGTGAGAGCACAAAGCAATAAAGTAGGCAGACTCTGGTTATTTTGGGGGGAGATGCTCGAGAATATCCGGGTGGACTCCTGAGGCTCGGTCCCGCATTTGCGTATGCCGAGCCTCCTTCCTCATGACCTTTGTCCAGAGTGGAATGCCTCACCGGCTCCGGGCACATGGTCAGTGCATGCTCAGTCACGATATCAGTGCATGATCAGCCACGTGATCACTGCCTGCACTGTCACGTGATCACCGGATGATAAACAGGTGATCAGTGAACGATCAGCCACGTGATCACTGCATGCGCAGTCAGGTGGTCAGTTCCTGATCAGCCACGGGATCAGTGCGTGCACAGTCCCATGATCAGCGCCTGTCAGTCTCTGATCACTGCCTGATTAAACACGTGATCAGTGCATGATGAGCCACGTGATCAGTGCCCGATCAGCCACGTCATCAGTGCATGCGCAGTCACCTGATCAGTGCATGCTCAGTCACGTGATCTGTACTTGATCAGCCAAGTGAACAGGGCCTGCTGAGCTGCGTGATTCCTGCCGGCACATCTCCTTGACAATTGCCAGCTGAGCTGCGTGATTCCTGCCTGGTCACCTGCTTGATTATTGCCAGTTGAGCAGCATGATTCGTCACTGCTCAGCTCCATGCTTATAGCATGCTGATTGCGTGGTTCGTGTCTGCTCAGCTCTTTGAGTATTGCCTCCTGAGGTCCCTGTTCGGCGCCACCTGCCGGGGACCAGCCCCAGCTGATCCAGGGTATTCGAAGGAGAGATGGCCTAGGCGACTGTTTATATGCTCATCAGAGATATCAAGAATAATAGTATGAGGATAGCTCAGTAGGAAAATTCGGTGGAGAAAAGAGACTGAGTAGCTTGGTTTACGCGGGAGACCAATAAAACTTCAAGACAAGAAGTTTGCACCACTTACGTAGGCCGCAGGCGCCCTCTCGAAGAGCGGAAGGTGCGTCACCCTAGACACCTTCTCGAGTGGGTCTTAGCAGCCCAGGCATAATTAGTAAGCGTGGTGGGTTCCGCGCTCCAGATGGAGACTCGGCTGGAAGTTACAGGAAGAATGACAAGGAACTTTATGAATTGGAACTGTAAGTTAACTCTTTGACAGAGAGAGCGAGATGGTGGTGGGGGACAGCCCCCAGGGAAATCAGAGGTGAGAGCACAAAGCAATAAAGTAGGCAGACTCTGGTTATTTTGGGGGGGAGATGCTCGAGAATATCCGGGTGGACTCCTGAGGCTCGGTCCCGCATTTGCGTATGCCGAGCCTCCTTCCTCATGACCTTTGTCCAGAGTGGAATGCCTCACCGGCTCCGGGCACATGGTCAGTGCATGCTCAGTCCCGATATCAGTGCATGATCAGCCACGTGATCACTGACTGCACAGTCACGTGATCAGCGCCTCTCAGTCACGTGATCACCACAGGATAAACACGTGATCAGTGAACGATCAGCCACGTGATCACTGCATGCGCAGTCAGGTGGTCAGTTCCTGATCAGCCACGGGATCAGTGCGTGCACAGTCCCATGATCAGCGCCTGTCAGTCACTGATCACTGCCTGATTAAACACGTGATCAGTGCATGATGAGCCACGTGATCAGTGCCCGATCAGCCACGTCATCAGTGCATGCGCAGTCACCTTATCAGTTCATGCTCAGTCACGTGATCTGTACTTGATCAGCCTCGTGATCAGTGCCTGCAGAATCACGTGATCAGGGCCTGCTGAGCTGCGTGATTCCTGTCGGCTCATCTGCTTGACAATTGCCAGCTGAGCTGCGTGATTCCTGCCTGGTCACCTGCTTGATTATTGCCAGTTGAGCAGCATGATTCGTCACTGCTCAGCTCCATGCTTATAGCCTGCTGATTGCGTGGTTCGTGTCTGCTCAGCTCTTTGAGTATTGCCTCCTGAGGTCCCTGTTCGGGCGCCACCTGCCGGGGACCAGCCCCAGCTGATCCAGGGTATTCGAAGGAGAGATGGCCTAGGCGACTGTTTATATGCTCATCAGAGATATCAAGAATAATAGTATGAGGATAGCTCAGTAGGAAAATTCGGTGGAGAAAAGAGACTGAGTAGCTTGGTTTACGCGGGAGACCAATAAAACTTCAAGACAAGAAGTTGCCACCACTTACGTAGGCCGCAGGCGCCCTCTCGAAGAGCGGAAGGTGCCTCACCCTAGACACCTTCTCGAGTGGGTCTTAGCAGCCCAGGCATAATTAGTAAGCGTGGTGGGTTCCGCTCCAGATGGAGACTCGGCTGGAAGTTACAGGGAAGAATGACAAGGAACTTTCTGAATTGGAGCTGTAAGTTAACTCTTTGACAGAGAGAGCGAGATGGTGGTGGGGGACAGCCCACAGTGAAATCAGAGGTGAGAGCACCAAGCAATAAAGTAGGCAGACTCTGGTTATTTTGGGGGGGAGATGCTCGAGAATATCCGGGTGGACTCCTGAGGCTCGGTCCCGCATTTGCGTATGCCGAGCCTCCTTCCTCATGACCTTTGTCCAGAGTGGAATGCCTCACCGGCTCCCGGCACATGATCAGTGCATGCTCAGTCACGATATCAGTGCATGATCAGCCACGTGATCACTGATGGCACAGTCACGTGATCAGCGCCTCTCAGTCACGTGATCACCGTATGATAAACACGAGATCAGTGAACGATCAGCCACGTGATCACTGCATGCGCAGTCAGGTGGTCAGTTCCTGATCAGCCACGTGATCAGTGCGTGCACAGTCCCAGGATCAGCGCCTGTCAGTCACTGATCACTGCCTGATAAACACGTGATCAGTGCATGATGAGCCACGTGATCAGTGCCCTATCAGCCACGTCATCAGTGCATGTGCAGTCACGTGATCAGTGCATGATAGCCACGTGATCAGTGCATGCTCAGTCACGTGATCTGTGTTTGATCAGCCACGTGATCAGTGCCTGCAGAGTCACGTGATCAGGGCCTGCTGAGCTGCGTGATTCCTGCCAGCTCATCTGCATGACAATTGCCAGCTGAGCTACGTGATTCCTGTCGGCTCATCTGCTTGACAATTGCCAGCTGAGCTGCGTGATTCCTGCCTGGTCACCTGCTTGATTATTGCCAGTTGAGCAGCATGATTCGTCACTGCTGAGCTTCATGCTTATTGCCTGCTGATTGCGTGGTTCGTGTCTGCTCAGCTCTTTGAGTATTGCCTCCTGAGGTCCCTGTTCGGGCGCCACCTGCCGGGGACCAGCCCCAGCTGATCCAGGGTATTCGAAGGAGAGATGGCCTAGGCGACTATTTATATGCTCATCAGAGATATCAAGAATAATAGTATGAGGATAGCTCAGTAGGAAAATTCGGTGGAGAAAAGAGACTGAGTAGCTTGGTTTACGCGGAGACCAATAAAACTTCAAGACAAGAAGTTGCCACCACTTACGTAGGCCGCAGGCGCCCTCTCGAAGAGCGGAAGGTGCCTCACCCTAGACACCTTCTCGAGTGGGTCTTAGCAGCCCAGGCATAATTAGTAAGCGTGGTGGGTTCCGCGCTCCAGATGGAGACTCGGCTGGAAGTTACAGGGAAGAATGACAAGGAACTTTATGAATTGGAGCTGTAAGTTAACTCTTTGACAGAGAGAGCGAGATGGTGGTGGGGGACAGCCCCCAGTGAAATCAGAGGTGAGAGCACAAAGCAATAAAGTAGGCAGACTCTGGTTTTTTTGGGGGGGAGATGCTCGAGAATATCCGGGTGGACTCCTGAGGCTCGATCCCGCATTGGCGTATGCCGAGCCTCCTTCCTCATGACCTTTGTCCAGAGTGGAATGCCTCACCGGCTCCCGGCACATGATCAGTGCATGCTCAGTCACGATATCAGTGCATGATCAGCCACGTGATCACTGACTGCACAGTCACGTGATCAGCGCCTCTCAGTCAACTGATCACTGTATGATAAACACGTGATCAGGGAACGATCAGCCACGAGATCACTGCATAGCACTCAGGTGGTCAGTTCCTGATCAGCCACGGGATCAGTGCGTGCACAGTCCCATGATCAGCGCCTGTCAGTCACTGATCACTGCCTGATAAACACGTGATCAGTGCCCGACGAGCCACGTGATCAGTGCCCGATCAGCCACGTCATCAGTGCATGCGCAGTCACCTGATCAGTGCATGATAGCCACGTGATCAGTGCATGCTCAGTGATCTGTGCTTGATCAGCCACGTGATCAGTGCCTGCAGAGTCACGTGATCAGGGCCTGCTGAGCTGCGTGATTCCTGCCGGCCCATCTCCATGACAATTGCCAGCTGAGCTGCGTGATTCCTGTCGGCTCATCTGCTTGACAATTGCCAGCTGAGCTGCGTGATTCCTGCCTGGTCACCTGCTTGATTATTGCCAGTTGAGCAGCATGATTCGTCACTGCTGAGCTCCATGCTTATTGCCTGCTGATTGCGTGGTTCGTGTCTGCTCAGCTCTTTGAGTATTGCCTCCTGAGGTCCCTGTTCGGGCGCCACCTGCCGGGGACCAGCCCCAGCTGATCCAGGGTATTCGAAGGAGAGATGGCCTAGGCGACTATTTATATGCTCATCAGAGATATCAAGAATAATAGTATGAGGATAGCTCAGTAGGAAAATTCGGTGGAGAAAAGAGACTGAGTAGCTTGGTTTACGCGGAGACCAATCAAACTTCAAGACAAGAAGTTTGCACCACTTACGTAGGCCGCAGGCGCCCTCCCGAAGAGCGGAAGGTGCCTCACCCTAGACACCTTCTCGAGTGGGTCTTAGCAGCCCAGGCATAATTAGTAAGCGTGGTGGGTTCCGCGCTCCAGATGGAGACTCGCCTGGAAGTTACAGGGAAGAATGACAAGGAACTTTATGAATTGGAGCTGTAAGTTAACTCTTTGACAGAGAGAGCGAGATGGTGGTGGGGGACAGCCCCCAGTGAAATCAGAGGTGAGAGCACAAAGCAATAAAGTAGGCAGACTCTGGTTTTTTTGGGGGGAGATGCTCGAGAATATCCGGGTGGACTCCTGAGGCTCTCCCGCATTTGCGTATGCCGAGCCTCCTTCCTCATGACCTTTGTCCAGAGTGGAATGCCTCACCGGCTCCCGGCACATGATCAGTGCATGCTCAGTCACGATATCAGTGCATGATCAGCCACGTGATCACTGACTGCACAGTCACGTGATCAGCGCCTCTCAGTCACGTGATCACCGTATAATAAACACGTGATCAGTGAACGAGCAGCCACGTGATAACTGCATGGGCAGTCAGGTTGTCAGGTCCTGATCAGCCACGTGATCAGTGCGTGCACATTCCCATGATCAACGCCTGTCAGTCACTGATCACTGCCTGATAAACACGTGATCAGTGCATGATAGCCACGTGATCAATGCATGCTCAGTCACGTGATCAGTGCATGATCAGCCACGTGATCAGTGCCTGCAGAGTCAGGTGATCAGGGCCTGCTGAGCTGCGTGATTTCTGCCGGCTCATCTGCATGACAATTGCCAGCTGAGCTGCGTGATTCCTGTTGGCTCATTTGCTTGAAAATTGCCAGCTGAGCTGCGTGATTCCTGCCTGGTCACCTGCTTGATTATTGCCAGTTGAGCAGCATGATTCGTCACTGTTGAGCTCCATGCTTATTGCCTGCTGATTGCGTGGTTCGTGTCTGCTCAGCTCTTTGAGTATTGCCTCCTGAGGTCCCTGTTCGGGTGCCACCTGCCGGGGACCAGCCCCAGCTGATCCAGGGTATTGAAGGAGAGATGGCCTAGGCGACTATTTATATGCTCATCAGAGATATCAAGAATAATAGTATGAGGATAGCTCAGTAGGAAAATTCGGTGGAGAAAACAGACTGAGTAGCTTGGTTTACGCGGGAGACCAATAAAACTTCAAGACAAGAAGTTTGCACCACTTACGTAGGCCGCAGGCGCCCTCTCGAAGAGCGGAAGGTGCCTCACCCTAGACACCTTCTCGAGTGGGTCTTAGCAGCCCAGGCATAATTAGTAAGCGTGGTGGGTTCCGCACTCCAGATGGAGACTCGGCTGGAAGTTACAGGGAAGAATGACAAGGAACTTTATGAATTGGAGCTGTAAGTTAACTCTTTGACAGAGAGAGCGAGATGGTGGTGGGGGACAGCCCCAGTGAAATCAGAGGTGAGAGCACAAAGCAATAAAGTAGGCAGACTCTGGTTATTTGGGGGAGATGCTCGAGAATATCCGGGTGGACTCCTGAGGCTCGGTCCCGCATTTGCGTATGCCGAGCCTCCTTCCTCATGACCTTTGTCCAGAGTGGAATGCCTCACCGGCTCCGGGCACATGGTCAGTGCATGCTCAGTCACGATATCAGTGCATGATCAGCCACGTGATCACTGACTGCACAGTCACGTGATCAGCGCCTCTCAGTCACGTGATCACCGTATGATAAACACGTGATCAGTGAACGAGCAGCCACGTGATCAGTGCCCGATCAGCCACGTCATCATTGCATGTGCAGTCACCTGATCAGTGCATGCTCAGTCACGTGATCTGGGCCTGCTGAGCTGCGTGATTCCTGTCTGCACATCTGCTTGACAATTGCCAGCTGAGCTGCGTGAATCTTGCCTGGTCACCTGCTTGATTATTGCCAGTTGAGCAGCATGATCCGTCACTGCTCAGCTCCATGCTTATAGCCTGCTGATTGCGTGGTTCGTGTCTGCTCAGCTCTTTGAGTATTGCCTCCTGAGGTCCCTGTTCGGGAGCCACCTGCCGGGGACCAGCCCCAGCTGATCCAGGGTATTCGAAGGAGAGATGGCCTAGGCGACTATTTATATGCTCATCAGAGATATCAAGAATAATAGTATGAGGATAGCTCAGTAGGAAAATTCGGTGGAGAAAAGAGACTGAGTAGCTTGGTTTACGCGGGAGACCAATAAAACTTCAAGACAAGAAGTTTGCACCACAAACGTAGGCCGCAGGCGCCCTCTCGAAGAGCGGAAGGTGCCTCACCCTAGACACCTTCTCGAGTGGGTCTTAGCAGCCCAGGCATAATTAGTAAGCGTGGTGGGTTCCGCGCTCCAGATGGAGACACGGCTGGAAGTTACAGGGAAGAATGACAAGGAACTTTATGAATTGGAACTGTAAGTTAACTCTTTGACAGAGAGAGCGAGATGGTGATGGGGGACAGCCCCCAGTGAAATCAGAGGTGAGAGCACAAAGCAATAAAGTAGGCAGAATCTGGTTATTTGGGGGGAGATGCTCGAGAATATCCGGGTGGACTCCTGAGGCTCGGTCCCGCATTTGCGTATGCCGAGCCTCCTTCCTCATGACCTTGGTCCAGAGTGGAATGCCTCACCGGCTCCGGGCACATGGTCAGTGCATGCTCAGTCCCGATATCAGTGCATGATCAGCCACGTGATCACTGACTGCACAGTCACGTGCTCAGCGCCTCTCAGTCACGTGATCACCCTATGATAAACACGTGATCAGTGAACGATCAGCCACGTGATCAGTGCCTGCAGAGTCACGTGATCAGGGCCTGCTGAGCTGCGTGATTCCTGTCGGCTCATCTGCTTGGCAATTGCCAGCTGAGCTGCGTGATTCTGCCTGGTCACCTGCTTGATTATTGCCAGTTGAGCAGCATGATTCGTCACTGCTCAGCTCCATGCTTATAGCCTGCTGATTGCGTGGTTCGTGTCTCCTCAGCTCTTTGAGTATTGCCTCCTGAGGTCCCTGTTCGGGCGCCACCTGCCGGGACCAGCCCCAGCTGATCCAGGGTATTCGAAGGAGAGATGGCCTAGGCGACTCTTTATATGCTCATCAGAGATATCAAGAATAATAGTATGAGGATAGCTCAGTAGGAAAATTCGGTGGAGAAAAGAGACTGAGTAGCTTGGTTTACGCGGGAGACCAATAAAACTTCAAGACAAGAAGTTTGCACCACTTACGTAGGCCGCAGGCGCCCTCTCGAAGAGCGAAAGGTGCCTCACCCTAGACACCTTCTCGAGTGGGTCTTAGCAGCCCAGGCATAATTAGTAAGCGTGGTGGGTTCCGCGCTCCAGATGGAGACTCGGCTGGAAGTTACAGGGAAGAATGACAAGGAACTTTATGAATTGGAGCTGTGTGTTAACTCTTTGACAGAGAGAGCGAGATGGTGGTGGGGGACAGCCCCCAATGAAATCAGAGGTGAGAGCACAAAGCAATAAAGTAGGCAGACTCTGGTTATTTTGGGGGGAGATGCTCGAGAATATCCGGGTGCACTCCTGAGGCTCGGTCCCGCATTTGTGTATGCCGAGCCTCCTTCCTCATGACCTTTGTCCAGAGTGGAATGCCTCACCGGCTCCGGGCACATGGTCAGTGCATGCTCAGTCCCGATATCAGTGCATGATCAGCCACGTGATCACTGCATGCGCAGTCAGGTGGTCAGTTCCTGATCAGCCACGGGATCAGTGCGTGCACAGTCCCATGATCAGCGCCTGTCAGTCACTGATCACTGCCTGATTAAACACGTGATCAGTGCATGATGAGCCACGTGATCAGTGCCCGATCAGCCACGTCATCAGTGCATGCGCAGTCACCTGATCAGTGCATGCTCAGTCACGTGATCTGTACTTGATCAGCCAAGTGAACAGGGCATGCTGAGCTGCGTGATTCCTGCCGGCTCATCTGCTTGACAATTGCCAGCTGAGCTGCGTGATTCCTGCCTGGTCACCTGCTTGATTATTGCCAGTTGAGCAGCATGATTCGTCACTGCTCAGCTCCATGCTTATAGCCTGCTGATTGCGTGGTTCGTTTCTGCTCAGCTCTTTGAGTATTGCCTCCTGAGGTCCCTGTTCGGGCGCCACCTGCCGGGGACCAGCCCCAGCTGATCCAGGGTATTCGAAGGAGAGATGGCTTAGGCGACTGTTTATATGCTCATCAGAGATATCAAGAATAATAGTATGAGGATACCTCAGTAGGAAAATTCGGTGCAGAAAAGAGACTGAGTAGCTTGGTTTACGCGGGAGACCAATAAAACTTCAAGACAAGAAGTTGCCACCACTTACGTAGGCCGCAGGCGCCCTCTCGAAGAGCGGAAGGTGCCTCACCCTAGACACCTTCTCGAGTGGGTCTTAGCAGCCCAGGCATAATTAGTAAGCGTGGTGCGTTCCGCGCTCCAGATGGAGACTCGGCTGGAAGTTACAGGGAAGAATGACAAGGAACTTTATGAATGGGAGCTGTAAGTTAACTCTTTGACAGAAAGAGCGAGATGGTGGTGGGGGACAGCCCCCAGTGAAATCAGAGGTGAGACCACAAAGCAATAAAGTAGGCAGACTCTGGTTATTTTGGGGGGAGATGCTCGAGAATATCCGGGTGGACTCCTGAGGCTCGGTCCCGCATTTGCGTATGCCGAGCCTCCTTCCTCATGACCTTTGTCCAGACTGGAATGCCTCACCGGCTCCGGGCACATGGTCAGTGCATGCTCAGTCCCGATATCAGTGCATGATCAGCCACGTGATCACTGACTGCACAGTCACGTGATCACCGTATGATAAACACGTGATCAGTGAACGATCAGCCACGTGATCACTGCATGCGCAGTCAGGTGGTCAGTTCCTGATCAGCCACGGGATCAGTGCGTGCACAGTCCCATGATCAGCGCCTGTCAGTCACTGATCACTGCCTGATTAAACACGTGATCAGTGCATGATGAGCCACGTGATCAGTGCCCGATCAGCCACATCATCAGTGCATGCGCAGTCACCTGATCAGTGCATGCTCAGTCACGTGATCTGTACTTGATCAGCCACATGATCAGTGCCTGCAGAGTCACGTGATCAGGGCCTGCTGACCTGCGTGATTCCTGTTGGCTCATCTGCTTGACAATTGCCAGTTGAGCTGCGTGATTCGTCACTGCTCAGCTCCATGCTTATAGCCTGCTGATTGCGTGGTTCGTGTCTGCTCAGCTCTTTGAGTATTGCCTCCTGAGGTCCCTGTTCGGGCGCCACCTGCCGGGGACCAGCCCCAGCTGATCCAGGGTATTCGAAGGAGAGATGGCTTAGGCGACTGTTTATATGCTCATCAGAGATATCAAGAATAATAGTATGAGGATAGCTCAGTAGGAAAATTCGGTGGAGAAAAGAGACTGAGTAGCTTGGTTTACGCGGGAGACCAATAAAACTTCAAGACAAGAAGTTTGCACCACTTACGTAGGCCGCAGGCGCCCTCTCGAAGAGCGGAAGGTGCCTCACCCTAGACACCTTCTCGAGTGGGTCTTAGCAGCCCAGGCATAATTAGTAAGCGTGGTGGGTTCCGCGCTCCAGATGGAGACTCGGCTGGAAGTTACAGGGAAGAATGACAAGGAACTTTATGAATTGGAACTGTAAGTTAACTCTTTGACAGAGAGAGCGAGATGGTGGTGGGGGACAGCCCCCAGGGAAATCAGAGGTGAGAGCACAAAGCAATAAAGTAGGCAGACTCTGGTTATTTTGGGGGGAGATGCTCGAGAATATCTGGGTGGACTCCTGAGGCTCGGTCCCGCATTTGCGTATGCCGAGCCTCCTTCTTCATGACCTTTGTCCAGAGTGGAATGCCTCACCGGCTCCGGGCACATGGTCAGTGCATGCTCAGTCACGATATCAGTGCATGATCAGCCACGTGATCACTGCCTGCACAGTCACGTGATCACCGAATGATAAACACGTGATCAGTGAACGATCAGCCACGTGATCACTGCACGAGCAGTTAGGTGGTCAGTTCCTGATCAGCCTCGGGATCAGTGCGTGCACAGTCCCATGATCAGCGCCTGTCAGTCTCTGATCACTGCCTGATTAAACACGTGATCAGTGCATGATGAGCCACGTGATCAGTGCCCGATCAGCCACGTCATCATTGCATGTGCAGTCACCTGATCAGTGCATGCTCAGTCACGTGATCTGTACTTGATCAGCCACGTGATCAGTGCCGGCAGAATCACATGATCAGGGCCTGATGAGCTGCGTGATTCCTGTCGGCTCATCTGCTTGACAATTGCCAGCTGAGCTGCGTGAATCTTGCCTGGTCACCTGCTTGATTATTGCCAGTTGAGCAGCATGATTCATCACTGCTCAGCTCCATGCTTATAGCCTACTGATTGCGTGGTTCGTGTCTCTTCAGCTCTTTGAGTATTGCCTCCTGAGGTCCCTGTTCGGGCGCCACCTTGCAGGGACCAGCTGCAGGTGATCCAGGGTATTCGAAGGAGAGATGGCCTAGGGGACTGTTTATATGCTCATCAGAGATATCAAGAATAATAGTATGAGGATAGCTCAGTAGGAAAATTCGGTGGAGAAAAGAGACTGAGTAGCTTTGTTTACGCGGGAGACCAATGATACTTATAGACAAGAAGTTTGCACCACAAACGTAGGCCGCAGGCGCCCTCTCGAAGAGCGGAAGGTGCCTCACCCTAGACACCTTTTCGAGTGGGTCTTAGCAGCGCAGGCATAATTAGTAAGGGTGGTGGGTTTCGCGCTCCAGATGGAGACACGGCTGGAAGTTACAGGGAAGAATGACAAGGAACATTATGAATTGGAGCTGTAAGTTAACTCTTTGACAGAGAGAGCGAGAAGGTGGTGGGGGACAGCCCCCAGTGAAATCAGAGGTGAGAGCACAAAGCAATAAAGTAGGCAGACTCTGGTTATTTTGGGGGGGAGATGCTCGAGAATATCTGGGTGGACTCCTGAGGCTCGGTCCCGCATTTGCGTATGCCGAGCCTCCTTCCTCATGACCTTTGTCCAGAGTGGAATGCCTCACCGGCTCCTGGCACATGATCAGTGCATGCTCAGTCACGATATCAGTGCATGATCAGCCACGTGATCACTGACTGCACAGTCACGTGATCAGCGCCTCTCAGTCACGTGATCACCGTATGATAAACACGTGATCAGTGAACGATCAGCCACGTGATCACTGCATGCGCAGTCATGTGGTCAGTTCCTGATCAGCCACGTGATCAGTGCGTGCACAGTCCCATGATCAGCGCCTGTCAGTCACTGATCACTGCCTGATAAACACGTGATCAGTGCATGATGAGCCACGTGATCAGTGCCCGATCAGCCACGTCATCAGTGCATGTGCAGTCACCTGATCAGTGCATGCTCAGTCACGTGATCTGTACTTGATCAGCCAAGTGAACAGGGCCTGCTGAGCTGCGTGATTCCTGCCGGCTCATCTGCTTGACAATTGCCAGCTGAGCTGCGTGATTCCTGCCTGGTCACCTGCTTGATTATTGCCAGTTGAGCAGCATGATTCGTCACTGCTCAGCTCCATGCTTATAGCCTGCTGATTGCGTGGTTCGTGTCTGCTCAGCTCTTTGAGTATTGCCTCCTGAGGTCCCTGATCGGGCGCCACCTGCCGGGGACCATCCCCAGCTGATCCAGGGTATTCGAAGGAGAGATGGCCTAGGCGACTATTTATATGCTCATCAGAGATATCAAGAATAATAGTATGAGGATAGCTCAGTAGGAAAATTCGGTGGAGAACAGAGACTGAGTAGCTTGGTTTACGCGGGAGACCAATAAAACTTCAAGACAAGAAGTTGCCACCACTTACGTAGGCCGCAGGCGCCCTCTCGAAGAGCGGAAGGTGCCTCACGCTAGACATCTTCTCGAGTGGGTCTTAGTAGCCCAGGCATAATTAGTAAGCGTGGTGGGTTCCGCTCTCCAGATGGAGACTCGGCTGGAAGTTACAGGGAAGAATGACAAGGAACTTTATGAATTGGAGCTTTAAGTTAACTCTTTGACAGAGAGAGCGAGATGGTGGTGGGGGACAGCCCCCAGTGAAATCAGAGGTGAGACCACAAAGCAATAAAGTAGGCAGACTCTGGTTATTTTGGGGGGGGGGGGAAATGCTCGAGAATATCCGGGTGCACTCCTGAGGCTTGGTCCCGCATTTGCGTATGCCGAGCCTCCTTCCTCATGACCTTTGTCCAGAGTGGAATGCCTCACCGGCTCCGGGCACATGGTCAGTGCATGCTGAGTCCGATATCAGTGCATGATCAGCCACGTGATCACTGACTGCACAGTCACGTGATCAGCGCCTCTCAGTCACGTGATCACCGTATGATAAACTCGTGATCAGTGAACGAGCAGCCACGTGATCACTGCATGCGCAGTCAGGTGGTCAGTTCCTGATGAGCCACGGGATCAGTGCGTGCACAGTCCCATGATCAGCGCCTGTCAGTCACTGATCACTGCCTGATTAAACACGTGATCAGTGCATGATGAGCCACGTGATCAGTGCCCGATCAGCCACGTCATCAGTGCATGCGCAGTCACCTGATCAGTGCATGCTCAGTCACGTGATCTGTGCTTGATCAGCCACATGATCAGTGCCTGCAGAGTCACGTGATCAGGGCCTGCTGAGCTGCGTGATTCCTGTTGGCTCATCTGCTTGACAATTGCCAGCTGAGCTGCGTGATTCCTGCCTGGTCACCTGCTTGATTATTGCCAGTTGAGCAGCATGATTCGTCACTGCTCAGCTCCATGCTTATAGCCTGCTGATTGCGTGGTTCGTGTCTGCTCAGCTCTTTGAGTATTGCCTCCTCAGGTCCCTGTTCGGGCGCCACCTGCCGGGGACCATCCCCAGCTGATCCAGGGTATTCGAAGGAGAGATGGCCTAGGCGACTATTTATATGCTCATCAGAGATATCAAGAATAATAGTATGAGGATAGCTCAGTAGGAAAATTCGGTGGAGAAAAGAGACTGAGTAGCTTGGTTTACGCGGGAGACCAATAAAACTTCAAGACAAGAAGTTTGCACCACTTACGTAGGCCGCAGGCGCCCTCTCGAAGAGCGGAAGGTGCCTCACCCTAGACACCTTCTCGAGTGGGTCTTAGTAGCTCCGGCATAATTAGTAAGCGTGGTGGGTTCCGCGCTCCAGATGGAGACTCGGCTGGAAGTTACAGGGAAGAATGACAAGGAACATTATGAATTGGAGCTGTAAGTTAACTCTTTGACAGAGAGAGCGAGAAGGTGGTGGGGGACAGCCCCCAGTGAAATCAGAGGTGAGAGCACAAAGCAATAAAGTAGGCAGACTCTGGTTATTTTGGGGCGGGGGGAAATGCTCGAGAATATCCGGGTGCACTCCTGAGGCTCGGTCCCGCATTTGTGAATGCCGAGCCTCCTTCCTCATGACCTTTGTCCAGAGTGGAATGCCTCACCGGCTCCGGGCACATGGTCAGTGCATGCTGAGTCCGATATCAGTGCATGATCAGCCACGTGATCACTGACTGCACAGTCACGTGATCAGCGCCTCTCAGTCACGTGATCACCGTATGATAAACACGTGATCAGTGAACGAGCAGCCACGTGATCACTGCATGCGCAGTCAGGTGGTCAGTTCTTGATGAGCCTCGGGATCAGTGCGTGCACAGTCCCATGATCAGCGCCTGTCAGTCACTGATCACTGCCTGATTAAACACGTGATCAGTGCATGATGAGCCACGTGATCAGTGCCCGATCAGCCACGTCATCATTGCATGTGCAGTCACCTGATCAGTGCATGCTCAGTCACGTGATCTGTACTTGATCAGCCACGTGATCAGTGCCTGCAGAATCACATGATCAGGGCCTGATGAGCTGCGTGATTCCTGTCGGCTCATTTGCTTGACAATTGCCAGCTGAGCTGCGTGATTCCTGCCTGGTCACCTGCTTGATTATTGCCAGTTGAGCAGCATGATTCGTCACTGCTCAGCTCCATGCTTATAGCCTGCTGATTGCGTGGTTCGTGTCTGCTCAGCTCTTTGAGTATTGCCTCCTGAGGTCCCTGTTCGGGCGCCACCTGCCGGGGACCAGCCCCAGCTGATCCAGGGTATTCGAAGGAGAGATGGCCTAGGCGACTATTTATATGCTCATCAGAGATATCAAGAATAATAGTATGAGGATAGCTCAGTAGGAAAATTCGGTGGAGAAAAGAGACTGAGTAGCTTGGTTTACGCGGGAGACCAATAAAACTTCAAGACAAGAAGTTTGCACCACTTACGTAGGCCGCAGGCGCCCTCTCGAAGAGCGGAAGGTGCCTCACCCTAGACACCTTTTCGAGTGGGTCTTAGCAGCCCAGGCATAATTAGTAAGGGTGGTGGGTTCCGCGCTCCAGATGGAGACTCGGCTGGAAGTTACAGGGAAGAATGACAAGGAACATTATGAATTGGAGCTGTAAGTTAACTCTTTGACAGAGAGAGCGAGATGGTGGTGGGGGACAGCCCCCAGTGAAATCAGAGGTGAGACCGCAAAGCAATAAAGTAGGCAGACTCTGGTTATTTTGGGGGGGGGGGAGATGCTCGAGAATATCCGGGTGCACTCCTGAGGCTCGGTCCCGCATTTGCGTATGCCGAGCCTCCTTCCTCATGACCTTTGTCCAGAGTGGAATGCCTCACCGGCTCCGGGCACATGGTCAGTGCATGCTCAGTCCCGATATCAGTGCATGATCAGCCACGTGATCACTGACTGCACAGTCACGTGATCAGCCCCTCTCAGTCACGTGATCACCGTATGATAAACACGTGATCAGTGAACGAGCAGCCACGTGATCACTGCATGCGCAGTCAGGTGGTCAGTTCCTGATCAGCCACGGGATCAGTGCGTGCACAGTCCCATGATCAGCGCCTGTCAGTCTCTGATCACTGCCTGATTAAACACGTGATCAGTGCATGATGAGCCACGTGATCAGTGCCCGATCAGCCACGTCATCAGTGCATGCGCAGTCACCTGATCAGTGCATGCTCAGTCACGTGATCTGTACTTGATCAGCCACGTGATCAGTGCCTGCAGAGTCACGTGATCAGGGCCTGCTGAGCTGCGTGATTCCTGTCGGCTCATCTGCTTGACAATTGCCAGCTGAGCTGCGTGATTCGTCACTGCTCAGCTCCATGCTTATAGCCTGCTGATTGCGTGGTTGGTGTCTGCTCAGCTCTTTCAGTATTGCCTCCTGAGGTCCCTGTTCGGGCGCCACCTGCCGGGAACCAGCCCCAGCTGATCCAGGGAATTCGAAGGAGAGATGGCCTAGGCGACTGTTTATATGCTCATCAGAGATATCAAGAATAATAGTATGAGGATAGCTCAGTAGGAAAATTCGGTGGAGAAAAGAGACTGAGTAGCTTGGTTTACGCGGGAGACCAATAAAACTTCAAGACAAGAAGTTGCCACCACTTACGTAGGCCGCAGGCGCCCTCTCGAAGAGCGGAAGGTGCCTCACGCTAGACACCTTCTCGAGTGGGTCTTAGCAGCCCAGGCATAATTAGTAAGCGTGGTGGGTTCCGGCTCCAGATGGAGACTCGGCTGGAAGTTACAGGGAAGAATGACAAGGAAATTTATGAATTGTAACTGTAAGTTAACACTTTGACAGAGACAGCGAGATGGTGGTGGGGGACAGCCCCCAGTGAAATCAGAGGTGAGAGCACAAAGCAATAAAGTAGGCAGACTCTGGTTATTTTGGGGGGGAGATGCTCGAGAATATCCGGGTGGACTCCTGAGGCTCGGTCCCGCAGTTTCGTATGCCGAGCCTCCTTCCTCATGACCTTTGTCCAGAGTGGAATGCCTCACCGGCTCCGGGCACATGGTCAGTGCATGCTCAGTCACGATATCAGTGCATGATCAGCCACGTGATCACTGCCTGCACTGTCACGTGATCACCGGATGATAAACAGGTGATCAGTGAACGATCAGCCACGTGATCACTGCATGTGCAGTCAGGTGGTCAGTTCCTGATCAGCCACGGGATCAGTGCGTGCACAGTCCCATGATCAGCGCCTGTCAGTCTCTGATCACTGCCTGATTAAACACGTGATCAGTGCATGATGAGCCACGTGATCAGTGCCCGATCAGCAACGTCATCAGTGCATGCGCAGTCACCTGATCAGTGCATGCTCAGTCACGTGATCTGTACTTGATCAGCCAAGTGAACAGGGCCTGCTGAGCTGCGTGATTCCTGCCGGCACATCTCCTTGACAATTGCCAGCTGACCTGCGTGATTCCTGCCTCGTCACCTGCTTGATTATTGCCAGTTGAGCAGCATGATTCATCACTGCTCAGCTCCATGCTTATAGCCTGCTGATTGCGTGGTTCGTGTCTGCTCAGCTCTTTGAGTATTGCCTCCTGAGGTCCCTGTTCAGGAGCCACCTGCCGGGGACCAGCCCCAGCTGATCCAGGGTATTCGAAGGAGAGATGGCCTAGGCGACTGTTTATATGCTCATCCGAGATATCAAGAATAGTAGTATGAGGATAGCTCAGTAGGAAAATTCGGTGGAGAAAAGAGACTGAGTAGCTTGGTTTACGCGGGAGACAAGTAAAACTTCAAGACAAGAAGTTTGCACCACTTACGTAGGCCGCAGGCGCCCTCTCGAAGAGCGGAAGGTGCCTCACCCTAGACACCTTCTCGAGTGGATCTTAGCAGCCCAGGCATAATTAGGAAGCGTGCTGGGTTCCGAGCTCCAGATGGAGACTCGGCTGGAAGTTACAAGGAAGAATGACAAGGAACTTTATGAATTGGAGCTGTAAGTTACCTCTTTGACAGAGAGAGCGAGATGGTGGTGGGGGACAGCCCCCAGTGAAATCAGAGGTGAGAGCACAAAGCAATAAAGTAGGCAGACTCTGGTTATCTTGGGGGGGGAGATGCTCGAGAATATCCGGGTGGACTCCTGAGGCTCGGTCCCGCATTTGCGTATGCCGAGCCTCCTTCCTCATGACCTTTGTCCAGAGTGGAATGCCTCACCGGCTCCGGGCACATGGTCAGTGCATGCTCAGTCCCGATATCAGTGCATGATCAGCCACGTGATCACTGACTGCACAGTCACGTGATCAGCCCCTCTCAGTCACGTGATCACCGCAGGATAAACACGTGATCAGTGAACGATCAGCCACGTGATCACTGCATGCCCAGTCAGGTGGTCAGTTCCTGATCAGCCACGGGATCAGTGCGTGCACAGTCCCATGATCAGCGCCTGTCTGTCTCTGATCACTGCCTGATTAAACACGTGATCAGTGCATGATGAGCCACGTGATCAGTGCCCGATCAGCCACGTCATCAGTGCATGCGCAGTCACCTGATCAGTGCATGCTCAGTCACGTGATCTGTACTTGATTAGCCACGTGATCAGTGCCGGCAGAATCACATGATCAGGGCCTGATGAGCTGCGTGATTCCTGTCGGCTCATCTGCTTGACAATTGCCAGCTGAGCTGCGTGAATCTTGCCTGGTCACCTGCTTGATTATTGCCAGTTGAGCAGCATGATTCATCACTGCTCAGCTCCATGCTTATAGCCTACTGATTGCGTGGTTCGTGTCTCTTCAGCTCTTTGAGTATTGCCTCCTGAGGTCCCTGTTCGGGCGCCACCTGCCGGGGACCAGCCCCAGCTGATCCAGGGTATTCGAAGGAGAGATGGCCTAGGGGACTGTTTATATGCTCATCAGAGATATCAAGAATAATAGTATGAGGATAGCTCAGTCGGAAAATTCGGTGGAGAAAAGAGACTGAGTAGCTTGGTTTACGCGGGAGACCAGTAAAACTTGAAGACAAGAAGTTTGCACCACTTACGTAGGCCGCAGGCGCCCTCTCGAAGAGCGGAAGGTGCCTCACCCTAGACACCTTCTCGAGTGGGTCTTAGCAGCCCAGGCATAATTAGTAAGCGTGGTGGGTTCCGGCTCCAGATGGAGACTCGGCTGGAAGTTACAGGGAAGAATGACAAGGAACTTTATGAATTGGAACTGTAAGTTAACTCTTTGACAGAGAGAGCGAGATGGTGGTGGGGGACAGCCCCCAGTGAAATCAGAGGTGAGACCACAAAGCAATAAAGTAGGCAGACTCTGGTTATTTTGGGGGGGGGGAGATCCTCGAGAATATCCGGGTGGACTCCTGAGGCTCGGTCCCGCATTTGCGTATGCCGAGCCTCCTTCCTCATGACCTTTGTCCAGAGTGGAATGCCGGGCCGGCTCCCGGCACATGATCAGTGCATTCTCAGTCACGATATCAGTGCATGATCAGCCACGTGATCACTGACTACACAGTCACGTGATCAGCGCCTCTCAGTTACGTGATCACCGTATGATAAACACGTGATCAGGGAACTATCAGCCACGTGATCACTGCATGCGCAGACATGTGGTCAGTTCCTGATCAGCCACGTGATCAGTGCGTGTACAGTCCCATGCTCATCGCCTGTCAGTCACTGATCACTGCCTGATAAACCCGTGATGAGCGCATGATGAGCCACGTGATCAGTGCCCTATCAGCCCCGTCATCAGTGCATGTGCAGTCACCTGATCAGTGCATGATAGCCACGTGATCAGTGCATGCTCAGTCAGGAGATCTGTGTTTGATCAGCCTCATGATCAGTGCCTGCAGAGTCACGTGATCAGGGCCTGCTGAGCTGCGTGATTCCTGCCGGCCCATCTCCATGACAATTGCCAGCTGAGCTACGTGATACCTGTCGGCTCATCTGCTTGACAATTGCCAGCTGAGCTGCGTGATTCCTGCCTGGTCACCTGCTTGATTATTGCCAGTTGAGCAGCATGATTCGTCACTGCTGAGCTCCATGCTTATTGCCTGCTGATTGCATGGTTCGTGTCTGCTCAGCTCTTTGAGTATTTCCTCCTGAGGTCCCTGTTCGGGCGCCACCTGCCGTGGACCAGCCCCAGCTGATCCAGGGTATTGGAAGGAGAGATGGCCTAGGCGACTATTTATATGCTCATCAGAGATATCAAGAATAATAGTATGAGGATAGCTCAGTAGGAAAATTCGGTGGAGAAAAGAGACTGAGTAGCTTGGTTTACGCGGGAGACCAATAAAACTTGAAGACAAGAAGTTTGCACCACTTACGTAGGCCGCAGGCGCCCTCTCGAAGAGCGGAAGGTGCCTCACCCTAGACACCTTCTCGAGTGGGTCTTAGCAGCCCAGGCATAATTAGTAAGCGTGGTGGGTTCCGCGCTCCAGATGGAGACTCGGCTGGAAGTTACAGGGAAGATTGACAAGGAACTTTATGAATTGGAGCTGTAAGTTAACTCTTTGACAGAGAGAGCGAGATGGTGGTGGGGGACAGCCCCCAGTGAAATCAGAGGTGAGAGCACACAGCAATAAAGTAGGCAGACTCTGGTTTTTTTGGAGGGGAGATGCTCGAGAATATCCGGGTAGACACCTGAGGCTCGATCCCGCATTTGCGTATGCCGAGCCTCCTTCCTCATGACCTTTGTCCAGAGTGGAATGCCTCACCGGCTCCCGGCACATGATCAGTGCATGCTCAGTCACGATATCAGTGCATGATCAGCCACGTGATCACTGACTGCACAGTCACGTGATCAGCGCCTCTCAGTCACGTGATCACCGTATGATAAACACGTGATCAGGGAACGATCAGCCACGAGATCACTGCATGCGCAGTCAGGTGGTCAGTTCCTGACCAGCCACGGGATCAGTGCGTGCACAGTCCCATGATCAGCGCCTGTCAGTCACTGATCACTGCCTGATAAACACGTGATCAGTGCCTGACGAGCCACGTGATCAGTGCCCGATCAGCCACGTCATCAGTGCATGGGCAGTCACCTGATCAGTGCATGATAGCCACGTGATCAGTGCATGCTCAGTGACTTTATCTGTGCTTGATCAGCCACGTGATCAGTGCCTGCAGAGTCACGTGATCAGGGCCTGCTGAGCTGCGTGATTCCTGCCGGCCCATCTCCATGACAATTACCAGCTGAGCTGCGTGATTCCTGTCGGCTCATCTGCTTGATAATTGCCAGCTGAGCTGGGTGATTCCTGCCTGGTCACCTGCTTGATTACTGCCAGTTGAGCAGCATGATTCGTCACTGCTGAACTCCATGCTTATTGCCTGCTGATTGCGTGGTTCGTGTCTGCTCAGCTCTTTGAGTATTGCCTCCTGAGGTCCCTGTTCGGGCGCCACCTGCCGGGGACCAGCCCCAGCTGATCCAGGGTATTCGAAGGAGAGATGGCCTAGGCGACTATTTATATGCTCATCAGAGATATCAAGAATAATAGTATGAGGATAGCTCAGTAGGAAAATTCGGTGGAGAAAAGAGACTGAGTAGCTTGGTTTACGGGAGACCAATCAAACTTCAAGACAAGAAGTTTGCACCACTTACGTAGGCCGCAGGCGCCCTCCCGAAGAGCGGAAGGTGCCTCACCCTAGACACCTTCTCGAGTGGGTCTTAGCAGCCTAGGCATAATTAGTAAGCGTGGTGGGTTCCGCGCTCCAGATGGAGACTCGCCTGGAAGTTACAGGGAAGAATGACAAGGAACTTTATGAATTGGAGCTGTAAGTTAACTCTTTGACAGAGAGAGCAAGATGGTGGTGGGGAACAGCACCCAGTGAAATCAGAGTGAGAGCACAAAGGAATAAAGTAGGCAGACTCTGGTTTTTTTGGGGGGGGAGATGCTCGAGAATATCCGGGTGGACTCCTGAGGCTCGATCCCGCATTTGCGTATGCAGAGCCTCCTTCCTCATGACCTTTGTCCAGAGTGGAATGCCTCACCGGCTCCCGGCACATGATCAGTGCATGCTCAGTCACGATATCAGTGCATGATCAGCCACGTGATCATTGACTGCACAATCACGTGATCAGCGCTCTCTGAGTCACGTGATCACCGTATGATAAACACGTGATCAGGGAACGAGCAGCCAGGTGATAACTGCATGGGCAGTCAGGTTGTCAGGTCCTGATCAGCCACGTGATCAGTGCGTGCACATTCCCATGATCAACGCCTGTCAGTCACTGATCACTGCCTGATAAACACGTGATCAGTGCATGATAGCCACGTGATCAATGCATGCTCAGTCACGTGATCTCTGCTTGATCAGCCACGTGATCAGTGCCTGCAGAGTCAGGTGATCAGGGCCTGCTGAGCTGCGTGATTTCTGCCGGCTCATCTGCATGACAATTGCCAGCTGAGCTGCGTGATTCCTGTTGGCTCATTTGCTTGAAAATTGCCAGCTGAGCTGCGTGATTCCTGCCTGGTCACCTGCTTGATTATTGCCAGTTGAGCAGCATGATTCGTCACTGTTGAGCTCCATGCTTATTGCCTGCTGATTGCGTGGTTCGTGTCTGCTCAGCTCTTTGAGTATCGCCTCCTGAGGTCCCTGTTCGGGTGCCACCTGCCGGGGACCAGCCCCAGCTGATCCAGGGTATTGAAGGAGAGATGGCCTAGGCGACTATTTATATGCTCATCAGAGATATCAAGAATAATAGTATGAGGATAGCTCAGTAGGAAAATTCGGTGGAGAAAAGAGACTGAGTAGCTTGGTTTACGCAAGAGACCAATAAAACTTCAAGACAAGAAGTTTGCACCACTTACGTAGGCCGCAGGCGCCCTCTCGAAGAGCGGAAGGTGCCTCACCCTAGACACCTTCTCGAGTGGGTCTTAGCAGCCCAGGCATAATTAGTAAGCGTGGTGGGTTCCGCACTCCAGATGGAGACTCGGCTGGAAGTTACAGGGAAGAATGACAAGGAACTTTATGAATTGGAGCTGTAAGTTAACTCTTTGACAGAGAGAGCGAGATGGTGGTGGGGGACAGCCCCCAGTGAAATCAGAGGTGAGAGCACAAAGCAATAAAGTAGGCAGACTCTGGTTTATTTGGGGGGAGATGCTCGAGAATATCCGGGTCGACTCCTGAGGCTCGACCCCGCATTTGCGTATGCCGAGCCTCCTTCCTCATGACCTGTGTCCAGAGTGGAATGCCTCACCGGCTCCCGGCACATGATCAGTGCATGCTCAGTCACGATATCAGTGCATGATCAGCCACGTGATCACTGACTGCACAGTCACGTGATCAGCGCCTCTCAGTCACGTGATCACCGTATGATAAACACGTGATCAGTGAACGAGCAGCCACGTGATCAGTGCCCGATCAGCCACGTCATCATTGCATGTGCAGTCACCTGATCAGTGCATGCTCAGTCACGTGATCTGTACTTTATCAGCCAAGTGAACAGGGCCTGCTGAGCTGCGTGATTCCTGCCGGCACATCTCCTTGACAATTGCCAGCTGAGCTGCGTGATTCCTGCCTCGTCACCTGCTTGATTATTGCCAGTTGAGCAGCATGATCCGTCACTGCTCAGCTCCATGCTTATACCTGCTGATTGCGTGGTTTGTGTCTGCTCAGCTCTTTGAGTATTGCCTCCTGAGGTCCCTGTTCGGGAGCCACCTGCCGGGGACCAGCCCCAGCTGATCCAGGGTATTCCAAGGAGAGATGGCCTAGGCGACTATTTATATGCTCATCAGAGATATCAAGAATAATAGTATGAGGATAGCTCAGTAGGAAAATTCGGTGGAGAAAAGAGACTGAGTAGCTTGGTTTACGCGGGAGACCAATAAAACTTGAAGACAAGAAGTTTGCACCACTTACGTAGGCCGCAGGCGCCCTCTGGAAGAGCGGAAGGTGCCTCACCCTAGACACCTTCTCGAGTGGGTCTTAGCAGCCCAGGCATAATTAGTAAGCGTGGTGGGTTCCGCGCTCCAGATGGAGACTCAGCTGGAAGTTACAAGGAAGAATGACAAGGAACTTTATGAATTGGAGCTGTAAGTTAACTCTTTGACACAGAGAGCGAGATGGTGGTGGGGGACAGCCCCCAGTGAAATCAGAGGTGAGAGCACAAAGCAATAAAGTAGGCAGACTCTGGTTATCTTGGGGGGGGAGATGCTCGAGAATATCCGGGTGGACTCCTGAGGCTCGGTCCCGCATTTGCCTATGCCGAGCCTCCTTCCTCATGACCTTTGTCCAGAGTGGAATGCCTCACCGGCTCCGGCACATGGTCAGTGCATGCTCAGTCACGATATCAGTGCATGATCAGCCACGTGATCACTGACTGCACAGTCACGTGATCATCCCCTCTCAGTCACGTGATCACCGCAGGATAAACACGTGATCAGTGAACGATCAGCCACGTGATCAGTGCCTGCAGAGTCACATGATCAGGGCCTGCTGAGCTGCGTGATTCCTGTCGGCTCATCTGCTTGACAATTGCCAGCTGAGCTGCGTGATTCTTGCCTGGTCACCTGCTTGATTATTGCCAGTTGAGCAGCATGATTCATCACTGCTCAGCTCCATGCTTATAGCCTACTGATTGCGTGGTTCGTGTCTCTTCAGCTCTTTGAGTATTGCCTCCTGAGGTCCCTGTTCGGGCGCCACCTTGCAGGGACCAGCTGCAGGTGATCCAGGGTATTCGAAGGAGAGATGGCCTAGGGGACTCTTTATATGCTCATCAGAGATATCAAGAATAATAGTATGAGGATAGCTCAGTCGGAAAATTCGGTGGAGAAAAGAGACTGAGTAGCTTGGTTTACGCGGGAGACCAGTAAAACTTGAAGACAAGAAGTTTGCACCACTTACGTAGGCCGCAGGCGCCCTCTCGAAGAGCGGAAGTTGCCTCACCCTAGACACCTTCTCGAGTGGGTCTTAGCAGCCCAGGCATTATTAGTAAGCGTGGTGGGTTCCGCGCTCCAGATGGAGACTCGGCTGGAAGTTACAAGGAAGAATGACAAGGAACTTTATGAATTGGAGCTGTAAGTTAACTCTTTGACGGAGAGAGCGAGATGGTGGTGGGGGACAGCCCCCAGTGAAATCAGAGGTGAGAGCACAAAGCAATAAAGTAGGCAGACTCTGGTTGTCTTGGGGTTGGAGATGCTCGAGAATATCCAGGTGGACTCCTGAGGCTCGGTCCCGCATTTGCGTATGCCGAGCCTCCTTCCTCATGACCTTTGTCCAGAGTGGAATGCCTCACCGGCTCCGGCACATGGTCAGTGCATGCTCAGTCACGATATCAGTGCATGATCAGCCACGTGATCACTGCATGCGCAGTCAGGTGGTCAGTTCCTGATCAGCCACGGGATCAGTTCGTGCACAGTCCCATGATCAGCGCCTGTCAGTCTCTGATCACTGCCTGATTAAACACGTGATCAGTGCATGATGAGCCACGTGATCAGTGCCCGATCAGCAACGTCATCAGTGCATGCGCAGTCACCTGATCAGTGCATGCTCAGTCACGTGATCTGTACTTGATCAGCCAAGTGAACAGGGCATGCTGAGCTGCGTGATTCCTGCCGGCACATCTCCTTGACAATTGCCAGCTGAGCTGCGTGATTCCTGCCTGGTCACCTGCCTGATTATTGCCAGTTGAGCAGCATGATCCGTCACTGCTCAGCTCCATGCTTATAGCCTGCTGATTGCGTGGTTCGTGTCTGCTCAGCTCTTTGAGTATTGCCTCCTGAGGTCCCTGTTCGGGAGCCACCTGCCGTGGACCAGCCCCAGCTGATCCAGGGTATTCGAAGGAGAGATGGCCTAGGCGACTGTTTATGTGCTCAACCGAGATATCAAGAATACTAGTATGAGGATAGCTCAGTAGGAAAATTCGGTGGAGAAAAGAGACTGAGTAGCTTGCTTTTCGCGGGAGACCAATAAAACTTCAAGACAAGAAGTTTGCACCACTTACGTAGGCAGCAGGCGCCCTCTCGAAGAGCGGAAGGTGCCTCACCCTAGACACCTTCTCGAGTGGATCTTAGCAGCCCAGGCATAATTAGGAAGCGTGGTGGGTTCCGCGCTCCAGATGGAGACTTGGCTGGAAGTTACAAGGAAGAATGACAAGGAACTTTATGAATTGGAGCTGTAAGTTAACTCTTTGACAGAGAGAGCGAGATGGTGGTGGGGGACAGCCCCCAGTGAAATCAGAGGTGAGAGCACAAAGCAATAAAGTAGGCAGACTCTGGTTATCTTGGGGGTGGAGATGCTCTAGAATATCCAGGTGGACTCCTGAGGCTCGGTCCCGCATTTGCGTATGCCGAGCCTCCTTCCTCATGACCTTTGTCCAGAGTGGAATGCCTCACCGGCTCCGGCACATGGTCAGTGCATGCTCAGTCACGATATCAGTGCATGATCAGCCACGTGATCACTGAGTGCACCGTCACGTGATCACCGTATGATAAACACGTGATCAGTGAACGATCAGCCACGTGATCACTGCATGCGCAGTCAGGTGGTCAGTTCCTGATCAGCCACGGGATCAGTGCGTGCACAGTCCCATGATCAGCGCCTGTCAGTCTCTGATCACTGCCTGATTAAACACTTGATCAGTGCATGATGAGCCACGTGATCATTGCCCGATCAGCCACGTCATCAGTGCATGCGCAGTCACCTGATCAGTGCATGCTCAGTCACGTGATCTGTACTTGATCAGCCACGTGATCAGTGCCTGCAGAGTCACGTGATCAGGGCCTGCTGAGCTGCGTGATTCCTGTCGGCTCATCTGCTTGACAATTGCCAGCTGAGCTGCGTGATTCGTCACTGCTCAGCTCCATGCTTATCGCCTGCTGATGGCGTGGTTGGTGTCTGCTCAGCTCTTTCAGTATTGCCTCCTGAGGTCCCTGTTCGGGCGCCACCTGCCGGGGACCAGCCCCAGCTGATCCAGGGTATTCGAAGGAGAGATGGCCTAGGCGACTGTTTATATGCTCATCCGAGATATCAAGAATACTAGTATGAGGATAGCTCAGTAGGAAAATTCGGTGGAGAAAAGAGACTGAGTAGCTTGGTTTACGCGGGAGACCAATAAAACTTCAAGACAAGAAGTTTGCACCAACTTACGTAGGCCGCAGGCGCCCTCTCGAAGAGCGGAAGGTGCCTCACCCTAGACACCTTCTCGAGTGGGTCTTAGCAGCCCAGGCATAATTAGTAAGCGTGGTGGGTTCCGCGCTCCAGATGGAGACTCGGCTGGAAGTTACAGGGAAGAATGACAAGGAACTTTATGAATTGGAACTGTAAGTTAACTCTTTGACAGAGAGAGCGAGATGGTGGTGGGGGACAGCCCCCAGTGAAATCAGAGGTGAGAGCACAAAGCAATAAAGTAGGCAGACTCTGGTTATTTTGGGTGGGAGATGCTCGAGAATATCCGGGTGGACTCCTGAGGCTCGGTCCCGCATTTGCGTATGCCGAGCCTCCTTCCTCATGACCTTTGTCCAGAGTGGAATGCCTCACCGGCTCCGGGCACATGGTCAGTGCATGCTGAGTCCGATATCAGTGCATGATCAGCCACGTGATCACTGACTGCACAGTCACGTGATCAGCGCCTCTCAGTCACGTGATCACCGAATGATAAACACGTGATCAGTGAACGAGCAGCCACGTGATCACTGCATGCGCAGTCAGGTGGTCAGTTCCTGATCAGCCACGGGATCAGTGCGTGCACAGTCCCATGATCAGCGCCTGTCAGTCACTGATCACTGCCTGATAAACACGTGATCAGTGCATGATGAGCCACGTGATCAGTGCCCGATCAGCCACGTCATCATTGCATGTGCAGTCACCTGATCAGTGCATGCTCAGTCACGTGATCTGTACTTGATCAGCCACGTGATCAGTGCCGGCAGAATCACATGATCAGGGCCTGATGAGCTGCGTGATTCCTGCCGGCTCATCTGCTTGACAATTGCCAGCTGAGCTGCGTGAATCTTGCCTGGTCACCTGCTTGATTATTGCCAGTTGAGCAGCATGATTCATCACTGCTCAGCTCCATGCTTATAGCCTACTGATTGCGTGGTTCGTGTCTCTTCAGCTCTTTGAGTATTGCCTCCTGAGGTCCCTGTTCGGGCGCCACCTTCCGGGGACCAGCTGCAGCTGATCCAGGGTATTCGAAGGAGAGATGGCCTAGGGGACTGTTTATATGCTCATCAGAGATATCAAGAATAATAGTATGAGGATAGCTCAGTCGGAAAATTCGGTGGAGAAAAGAGACTGAGTAGCTTGGTTTACGCGGGAGACCAATAAAACTTGAAGACAAGAAGTTTGCACCACTTACGTAGGCCGCAGGCGCCCTCTCGAAGAGCGGAAGGTGCCTCACCCTAGACACCTTCTCGAGTGGGTCTTAGCAGCCCAGGCATAATTAGTAAGCGTGGTGGGTTCCGCGCTCCAGATGGAGACTCGGCTGGAAGTTACAGGGAAGAATGACAAGGAACTTTATGAATTGGAACTGTAAGTTAACTCTTTGACAGAGAGAGCGAGATGGTGGTGGGGGACAGCCCCCAGTGAAATCAGAGGTGAGACCACAAAGCAATAAAGTAGGCAGACTCTGGTTATTTTGGGGGGGGGGGGAGATCCTCGAGAATATCCGGGTGGACTCCTGAGGCTCGGTCCCGCATTTGCGTATGCCGAGCCTCCTTCCTCATGACCTTTGTCCAGAGTGGAATGCCGGGCCGGCTCCCGGCACATGATCAGTGCATTCTCAGTCACGATATCAGTGCATGATCAGCCACGTGATCACTGACTACACAGTCACGTGATCAGCGCCTCTCAGTTACGTGATCACCGTATGATAAACACGTGATCAGGGAACTATCAGCCACGTGATCACTGCATGCGCAGACATGTGGTCAGTTCCTGACCAGCCACGTGATCAGTGCGTGTACAGTCCCATGCTCATCGCCTGTCAGTCACTGATCACTGCCTGATAAACCCGTGATGAGCGCATGATGAGCCACGTGATCAGTGCCCTATCAGCCCCGTCATCAGTGCATGCGCAGTCACCTGATCAGTGCATGCTCAGTCACGTGATCTGTACTTGATCAGCCAAGTGATCAGTGCCTGCAGAGTCACGTGATCAGGGCCTGCTGAGCTGCGTGATTCCTGTCGGCTCATCTGCTTGACAATTGCCAGTTGAGCTGCATGATTCGTCACTGCTCAGCTCCATGCTTATACCTGCTGATTGCGTGGTTCGTGTCTGCTCAGCTCTTTGAGTATTGCCTCCTGAGGTCCCTGATCGGGCGCCACCTGCCGGGGACCAGCCCCAGCTGATCCAGGGTATTCGAAGGAGAGATGGCCTAGGCGACTATTTATATGCTCATCAGAGATATCAAGAATAATAGTATGAGGATAGCTCAGTAGGAAAATTCGGTGGAGAAAAGAGACTGAGTAGCTTGGTTTACGCGGGAGACCAATAAAACTTCAAGACAAGAAGTTTGCACCACTTACGTAGGCCGCAGGCGCCCTCTCGAAGAGCGGAAGGTGCGTCACCCTAGACACCTTCTCGAGTGGGTCTTAGCAGCCCAGGCATAATTAGTAAGCGTGGTGGGTTCCGCGCTCCAGATGGAGACTCGGCTGGAAGTTACAGGGAAGAATGACAAGGAACTTTATGAATTGGAACTGTAAGTTAACTCTTTGACAGAGAGAGCGAGATGGTGATGGGGGACAGCCCCCAGTGAAATCAGAGGTGAGAGCACAAAGCAATAAAGTAGGCAGACTCTGGTTATTTGGGGGGAGGGAGATGCTCGAGAATATCTGGGTGGACTCCTGAGGCTCGGTCCCGCATTTGCGTATGCCGAGCCTCCTTCCTCATGACCTTTGTCCAGAGTGGAATGCCTCACCGGCTCCGGGCACATGATCAGTGCATGCTCAGTCACGATATCAGTGCATGATCAGCCACGTGATCACTGACTGCACAGTCACGTGATCAGCGCCTCTCTGTCACGTGATCACCGTATGATAAACAGGTGATCAGTGAACGATCAGCCACGTGATCACTGCATGCGCAGTCAGGTGGTCAGTTCCTGATCAGCCACGGGATCAGTGCGTGCACAGTCCCATGATCATCGCCTGTCAGTCACTGATCACTGCCTGATAAACACGTGATCAGTGCCTGATCAGCCACGTGATCAGTGCCCGATCAGCCACGTCATCAGTGCATGTGCAGTCACCTGATCAGTGCATGCTCAGTCACTTTATCTGTACTTGATCAGCCACGTGATCAGTGCCTGCAGAGCTCACGTGATCAGAGCCTGCTGAGCTGCGTGATTCCTGTCGGCTCATCTGCTTGACAATTGCCAGCTGAGCAGCATGATTCGTCACTGCTGAGCTCCATGCTTATTGCCTGCTCATTGCACGGTTCGTGTCTGCTAAGCTCTTTGTGTCTTGCCACCTGAGGTCCCTTTTCGGGCGCCACCTGTCGGGGACCAGCCCCAGCTGATCCAGGGTATTGGAAGGAGAGATGGCCTAGGCGACTATTTATATGCTCATCAGAGATATCAAGAATAATAGTATGAGGATAGTTCAGTAGGAAAATTCGGTGGAGAAAAGAGACTGAGTAGCTTGGTTTACGCGGAGACCAATCAAACTTCAAGACAAGAAGTTTGCACCACTTACGTAGGCCGCAGGCGCCCTCCCGAAGAGCGGAAGGTGCCTCACCCTAGACACCTTCTCGAGTGGGTCTTAGCAGCCCAGGCATAATTAGTAAGCGTGGTGGGTTCCGCGCTCCAGATGGAGACTCGCCTGGAAGTTACAGGGAAGAATGACAAGGAACTTTATGAATTGGAGCCGTTAGTGAACTCTTTGACAGAGAGAGCGAGATGGTGGTGGGGAACAGCACCCAGTGAAATCAGAGGTGAGAGCACAAAGGAATAAAGTAGGCAGACTCTGGTTATTTTGGGGGGAGATGCTCGAGAATATCCGGGTGGACTCCTGAGGCTCGGTCCCGCATTTGCGTATGCAGAGCCTCCTTCCTCATGACCTTTGTCCAGAGTGGAATGCCTCACCGTCTCCCGGCACATGATCAGTGCATGCTCAGTCACGATATCAGTGCATGATCAGCCACGTGATCACTGCACTGATCAGCAGTCACGTGATCACCGTATAATAAACACGTGATCAGGGAACGAGCAGCCAGGTGATAACTGCATGGGCAGTCAGGTTGTCAGGTCCTGATCAGCCACGTGATCAGTGCGTGCACATTCCCATGATCAACGCCTGTCAGTCACTGATCACTGCCTGATTAAACACGTGATCAGTGCATGATGAGCCACGTGATCAGTGCCCGATCAGCCACGTCATCAGTGCATGCGCAGTCACCTGATCAGTGCATGCTCAGTCACGTGATCTGTACTTGATCAGCCACGTGATCAGTGCCGGCAGAGTCACATGATCAGGGCCTGCTGAGCTGCGTGATTCCTGTCGGCTCATCTGCTTGACAATTGCCAGCTGAGCTGCGTGATTCCTGCCTGGTCACCTGCTTGATTATTGCCAGTTGAGCAGCATGATTCATCACTGTTGAGCTCCATGCTTATTGCCTGCTGATTTTGTGGTTCGTGTCTGCTCAGCTCTTTGAGTATTGCCTCCAGAGGTCCCTGTTCGGGTGCCACCTGCCGGGGACCAGCCCCAGCTGATCCAGGGTATTCGAAGGAGAGATGGCCTAGGCGACTATTTATATGCTCATCAGAGATAACAAGAATAATAGTATGAGGATAGCTCAGTAGGAAAATTCAGTGGAGAAAAGAGACTGAGTAGCTTGGTTTACGCGGGAGACCAATAAAACTTCAAGACAAGAAGTTTGCACCACTTATGTAGGTCGCAGGCGCCCTCTCGAAGATCGGAAGGTGCCTCACCCTAGACACCTTCTCGAGTGGGTCTTAGCAGCCCAGGCATAATTAGTAAGCCTGGTGGGTTCCGCACTGCAGATGGAGACTCGGCTGGAAGTTACAGGGAAAAAATGACAAGGAACTTTATGAATTGGAGCTGTAAGTTAACTCTTTGAAAGAGAGAGCGAGATGGTGGTGGGGGACAGCCCCTAGTGAAATCAGAGGTGAGAGCACACAGCAATAAAGTAGGCAGACTCTGGTTTATTTGGGGGGAGATGCTCGAAAATATCCGGGTCGAATCCTGAGGCTCGACCCCACATTTGCGTATGCCGAGCCTCCTTCCTCATGACCTGTGTCCAGAGTGGAATGCCTCACCGGCTCCCGGCACATGATCAGTGCATGCTCAGTCACGATATCAGTGCATGATCAGCCACGTGATCACTGACTGCACAGTCACGTGATCAGCGCCTCTCAGTCACGTGATCACCGCATGATAAACACGTGATCAGTGAACGAGCAGCCACGTGATCACTGCATGCGCAGTCAGGTGGTCAGTTCCTGATCAGCCACGTGATCAGTGCGTGCACAGTCCCATGATCAGCGCCTGTCAGTCACTGATCACTGCCTGATAAACACGTGATCAGTGCATGATGAGCCACGTGATCAGTGCCCGATCAGCCACGTCATCATTGCATGTGCAGTCACCTGATCAGTGCATGCTCAGTCACGTGATCTGTACTTTATCAGCCAAGTGAACAGGGCCTGCTGAGCTGCGTGATTCCTGCCAGCACATCTCCTTGACAATTGCCAGCTGAGCTGCGTGAATCTTGCCTGGTCACCTGCTTGATTATTGCCAGTTGAGCAGCATGATCCGTCACTGCTCAGCTCCATGCTTATAGCCTGCTGATTGCGTGGTTCGTGTCTGCTCAGCTCTTTGAGTATTGCCTCCTGAGGTCCCTGTTCGGGAGCCACCTGCCGGGGACCAGCCCCAGCTGATCCAGGGTATTCCAAGGAGAGATGGCCTAGGCGACTATTTATATGCTCGTCAGAGATATCAAGAATAATAGTATGAGGATAGCTCAGTAGGAAAATTCGGTGGAGAAAAGAGACTGAGTTGCTTGGTTTACGCGGGAGACCAATAAAACTTGAAGACAAGAAGTTTGCACCACTTACGTAGGCCGCAGGCGCCCTCTGGAAGAGCGGAAGGTGCCTCACCCTAGACACCTTCTCGAGTGGGTCTTAGCAGCCCAGGCATAATTAGTAAGCGTGGTGGGTTCCGCGCTCCAGATGGAGACTCAGCTGGAAGTTACAAGGAAGAATGACAAGGAACTTTATGAATTGGAGCTGTAAGTTAACTCTTTGACACAGAGAGCGAGATGGTGGTGGGGGACAGCCCCCAGTGAAATCAGAGGTGAGAGCACAAAGCAATAAAGTAGGCAGACTCTGGTTATCTTGGGGGGGGAGATGCTCGAGAATATCCGGGTGGACTCCTGAGACTCGGTCCCGCATTTGCCTATGCCGAGCCTCCTTCCTCATGACCTTTGTCCAGAGTGGAATGCCTCACCGGCTCCGGCACATGGTCAGTGCATGCTCAGTCACGATATCAGTGCATGATCAGCCACGTGATCACTGACTGCACAGTCACGTGATCATCGCCTCTCAGTCACGTGATCACCGCAGGATAAACACGTGATCAGTGAACGATCAGCCACGTGATCACTGCCTGCGCAGTCAGGTGGTCAGTTCCTGATCAGCCACGGGATCAGTGCGTGCACAGTCCCATGATCAGCGCCTGTCAGTCTCTGATCACTGCCTGATTAAACACGTGATCAGTGCATGATGAGCCACGTGATCAGTGCCCGATCAGCCACGTCATCAGTGCATGCGCAGTCACCTGATCAGTGCATGCTCAGTCACGTGATCTGTACTTGATCAGCCACGTGATCAGTGCCTGCAGAGTCACGTGATCAGGGCCAGCTGAGCTGCGTGATTCCTGTCGGCTCACCTGCTTGATTATTGCCAGCTGAGCAGCATGATTCATCACTGCTCAGCTCCATGCTTATAGCCTACTGATTGCGTGGTTCGTGTCTCTTCAGCTCTTTGAGTATTGCCTCCTGAGGTCCCTGTTCGGGCGCCACCTGCCGGGAACCAGCCCCAGCTGATCCAGGGTATTCGAAGGAGAGATGGCCTAGGCGACTCTTTATATGCTCATCAGAGATATCAAGAATAATAGTATGAGGATAGCTCAGTCGGAAAATTCGGTGGAGAAAAGAGACTGAGTAGCTTGGTTTACGCGGGAGACCAGTAAAACTTGAAGACAAGAAGTTTGCACCACTTACGTAGGCCGCAGGCGCCCTCTCGAAGAGCGGAAGTTGCCTCACCCTAGACACCTTCTCGAGTGGGTCTTAGCAGCCCAGGCATAATTAGTAAGCGTGGTGGGTTCCGCGCTCCAGATGGAGACTCGGCTGGAAGTTACAAGGAAGAATGACAAGGAACTTTATGAATTGGAGCTGTAAGTTAACTCTTTGACGGAGAGAGCGAGATGGTGGTGGGGGACAGCCCCCAGTGAAATCAGAGGTGAGAGCACAAAGCAATAAAGTAGGCAGACTCTGGTTGTCTTGGGGTTGGAGATGCTCGAGAATATCCAGGTGGACTCCTGAGGCTCGGTCCCGCATTTGCGTATGCCGAGCCTCCTTCCTCATGACCTTTGTCCAGAGTGGAATGCCTCACCGGCTCCGGGCACATGGTCAGTGCATGCTCAGTCACGATATCAGTGCATGATCAGCCACGTGATCACTGCCTGCACTGTCACGTGATCACCGGATGATAAACAGGTGATCAGTGAACGATCAGCCACGTGATCACTGCATGTGCAGTCAGGTGGTCAGTTCCTGATCAGCCACGGGATCAGTTCGTGCACAGTCCCATGATCAGCGCCTGTCAGTCTCTGATCACTGCCTGATTAAACACGTGATCAGTGCATGATGAGCCACGTGGTCAGTGCCCGATCAGCAACGTCATCAGTGCTTGCGCAGTCACCTGATCAGTGCATGCTCAGTCACGTGATCTGTACTTGATCAGCCAAGTGAACAGGGCATGCTGAGCTGCGTGATTCCTGCCGGCACATCTCCTTGACAATTGCCAGCTGAGCTGCGTGATTCCTGCCTGGTCACCTGCTTGATTATTGCCAGTTGAGCAGCATGATCCGTCACTGCTCAGCTCCATGCTTATAGCCTACTGATTGCGTGGTTCGTGTCTGCTCAGCTCTTTGAGTATTACCTCCTGAGGTCCCTGTTCGGGCGCCACCTGCCGGGGACCAGCCCCAGCTGATCCAGGGTATTCGAAGGAGAGATGGCCTAGGCGACTGTTTATGTGCTCAACCGAGATATCAAGAATACTAGTATGAGGATAGCTCAGTAGGAAAATTCGGTGGAGAAAAGAGACTGAGTAGCTTGCTTTTCGCGGGAGACCAATAAAACTTCAAGACAAGAAGTTTGCACCACTTACGTAGGCAGCAGGCGCCCTCTCGAAGAGCGGAAGGTGCCTCACCCTAGACACCTTCTCGAGTGGATCTTAGCAGCCCAGGCATAATTAGGAAGCGTGGTGGGTTCCGCGCTCCAGATGGAGACTTGGCTGGAAGTTACAAGGAAGAATGACAAGGAACTTTATGAATTGGAGGTGTAAGTTAACTCTTTGACAGAGAGAGCGAGATGGTGGTGGGGGACAGCCCCCAGTGAAATCAGAGGTGAGAGCACAAAGCAATAAAGTAGGCAGACTCTTGGGGGTGGAGATGCTCTAGAATATCAAGGTGGCCTGAGGCTGGGTCCCGCATTTGCGTATGCAGAGCCTCCTTCCTCATGACCTTTGTCCAGAGTGGAATGCCTCACCGGCTCCGGCACATGGTCAGTGCATGCTCAGTCACGATATCAGTGCATGATCAGCCACGTGATCACTGAGTGCACAGTCACGTGATCAGCGCCTCTCGTCACGTGATCACCGTATGATAAACACGTGATCAGTGAACGATCAGCCACGTGATCACTGCATGCGCAGTCAGGTGGTCAGTTCCTGATCAGCCACGGGATCAGTGCGTGCACAGTCCCATGATCAGCGCCTGTCAGTCTCTGATCACTGCCTGATTAAACACTTGATCAGTGCATGATGAGCCACGTGATCATTGCCCGATCAGCCACGTCATCAGTGCATGCGCAGTCACCTGATCAGTGCATGCTCAGTCACGTGATCTGTACTTGATCAGCCCATCAGTGATCAGGGCCTGCTGAGCTGCGTGATTCCTGTCGGCTCATCTGCTTGACAATTGCCAGCTGAGCTGCGTGATTCCTGCCTGGTCACCTGCTTGATTATTGCCAGTTGAGCAGCATGATTCGTCACTGCTCAGCTCCATGCTTATCGCCTGCTGATGGCGTGGTTGGTGTCTGCTCAGCTCTTTCAGTATTGCCTCCTGAGGTCCCTGTTCGGGCGCCACCTGCCGGAGACCAGCCCCAGCTGATCCAGGGAATTCGAAGGAGAGATGGCCTAGGCGACTGTTTATATGCTCATCCGAGATATCAAGAATACTAGTATGAGGATAGCTCAGTAGGAAAATTCGGTGGAGAAAAGAGACTGAGTAGCTTGGTTTACGCGGGAGACCAATAAAACTTCAAGACAAGAAGTTTGCACCAACTTACGTAGGCCGCAGGCGCCCTCTCGAAGAGCGGAAGGTGCCTCACCCTAGACACCTTCTCGAGTGGGTCTTAGCAGCCCAGGCATAATTAGTAAGCGTGGTGGGTTCCGCGCTCCAGATGGAGACTCGGCTGGAAGTTACAGGGAAGAATGACAAGGAACTTTATGAATTGGAACTGTAAGTTAACTCTTTGACAGAGAGAGCGAGATGGTGGTGGGGGACAGCCCCCAGGGAAATCAGAGGTGAGAGCACAAAGCAATAAAGTAGGCAGACTCTGGTTATTTTGGAGTGGGAGATGCTCGAGAATATCTGGGTGGACTCCTGAGGCTCGGTCCCGCATTTGCGTATGCCGAGCCTCCTTCCTCATGACCTTTGTCCAGAGTGGAATGCCGGGCCGGCTCCTGGCACATGATCAGTGCATTCTCAGTCACGATATCAGTGCATGATCAGCCACGTGATCACTGACTACACAGTCACGTGATCAGCGCCTCTCAGTTACGTGATCACCGTATGATAAACACGTGATCAGGGAACTATCAGCCACGTGATCACTGCATGCGCAGTCAGGTGGTCAGTTCCTGACCAGCCACGTGATCAGTGCGTGTACAGTCCCATGCTCATCGCCTGTCAGTCACTGATCACTGCCTGATAAACCCGTGATGAGCGCATGATGAGCCACGTGATCAGTGCCCTATCAGCCCCGTCATCAGTGCATGTGCAGTCACCTGATCAGTGCATGCTCAGTCACGTGATCTGTACTTTATCAGCCAAGTGAACAGGGCCTGCTGAGTCACGTGATCAGGGCCAGCTGAGCTGCGTGATTCCTGCCTCGGCTCACCTGCTTGATTATTGCCAGTTGAGCAGCATGATTGCCGTCAGCTGCTCAGCTCCATGCTTATACCTGCTGATTGCGTGGTTTGTGTCTGCTCAGCTCTTTGAGTATTGCCTCCTGAGGTCCCTGTTCGGGCGCCACCTGCCGGGGACCAGCCCCAGCTGATCCAGGGTATTCGAAGGAGAGATGGCCTAGGCGACTATTTATATGCTCATCAGAGATATCAAGAATAATAGTATGAGGATAGCTCAGTAGGAAAATTCGGTGGAGAACAGAGACTGAGTAGCTTGGTTTACGCGGAGACCAATAAAACTTGAAGACAAGAAGTTTGCACCACTTACGTAGGCCGCAGGCGCCCTCTGGAAGAGCGGAAGGTGCCTCACCCTAGACACCTTCTCGAGTGGGTCTTAGCAGCCCAGGCATAATTAGTAAGCGTGGTGGGTTCCGCGCTCCAGATGGAGACTCAGCTGGAAGTTACAAGGAAGAATGACAAGGAACTTTATGAATTGGAGCTGTAAGTTAACTCTTTGACACAGAGAGCGAGATGGTGGTGGGGGACAGACCCCAGTGAAATCAGAGGTGAGAGCACAAAGCAATAAAGTAGGCAGACTCTGGTTATCTTGGGGGGGGAGATGCTCGAGAATATCCGGGTGGACTCCTGAGGCTCGATCCCGCATTTGCGTATGCCGAGCCTCCTTCCTCATGACCTTTGTCCAGAGTGGAATGCCTCACCGGCTCCGGCACATGGTCAGTGCATGCTCAGTCACGATATCAGTGCATGATCAGCCACGTGATCACTGACTGCACAGTCACGTGATCAGCCCCTCTCAGTCACGTGATCACCGCAGGATAAACACGTGATCAGTGAACGATCAGCCACGTGATCACTGCATGCGCAGTCAGGTGGTCAGTTCCTGATCAGCCACGGGATCAGTGCGTGCACAGTCCCATGATCAGCACCTGTCAGTCTCTGATCACTGCCTGATAAACACGTGATCAGTGCATGATGAGCCACGTGATCATTGCCCGATCAGCCACGTCATCAGTGCATGCGCAGTCACCTGATCAGTGCATGCTCAGTCACGTGATCTGTACTTGATCAGCCACGTGATCAGTGCCTGCAGAGTCACGTGATCAGGGCCTGCTGAGCTGCGTGATTCGGGCCTGCCAGCTGAGCTGCGTGATTCCTGTCGGCTCATCTGCTTGACAATTGCCAGCTGAGCTGCGTGATTCCTGCCTGGTCACCTGCTTGATTATTGCCAGTTGAGCAGCATGATTCGTCACTGCTCAGCTCCATGCTTATAGCCTGCTGATTGCGTGGTTGGTGTCTGCTCAGCTCTTTCAGTATTGCCTCCTGAGGTCCCTGTTCGGGCGCCACCTGCCGGGAACCAGCCCCATCTGATCCAGGGAATTCGAAGGAGAGATGGCCTAGGCGACTGTTTATATGCTCATCCGAGATATCAAGAATACTAGTATGAGGATAGCTCAGTAGGAAAATTCGGTGGAGAAAAGAGACTGAGTAGCTTGGTTTACGCGGGAGACCAATCAAACTTCAAGACAAGAAGTTTGCACCACTTACGTAGGCAGCAGGCGCCCTCTCGAAGAGCGGAAGTTGCCTCACCCTAGACACCTTCTCGAGTGGATCTTAGCAGCCCAGGCATAATTAGGAAGCGTGGTGGGTTCCGCGCTCCAGATGGAGACTTGGCTGGAAGTTACAAGGAAGAATGACAAGGAACTTTATGAATTGGAGGTGTAAGTTAACTCTTTGACAGAGAGAGCGAGATGGTGGTGGGGGACAGCCCCCAGTGAAATCAGAGGTGAGAGCACAAAGCAATAAAGTAGGCAGACTCTGGTTATCTTGGGGGTGGAGATGCTCTAGAATATCCAGGTGGACTCCTGAGGCTCGGTCCCGCATTTGCGTATGCCGAGCCTCCTTCCTCATGACCTTTGTCCAGAGTGGAATGCCTCACCGGCTCCGGCACATGGTCAGTGCATGCTCAGTCACGATATCAGTGCATGATCAGCCACGTGATCACTGAGTGCACAGTCACGTGATCAGCGCCTCTCGTCACATGATCACCGTATGATAAACACGTGATCAGTGAACGATCAGCCACGTGATCACTGCATGGGCAGTCAGGTGGTCAGTTCCTGATCAGCCACGGGATCAGTGCGTGCACAGTCCCATGATCAGCGCCTGTCAGTCTCTGATCACTGCCTGATTAAACACTTGATCAGTGCATGATGAGCCACGTGATCATTGCCTGATCAGCCACGTGATCAGTGCATGCGCAGTCACCTGATCAGTGCCTGCTCAGTCACGTGATCTGTACTTGATCAGCCGGCTCATCTGCATGACAATTGCCTGCTGAGCTGCGTGATTCCTGTCGGCTCATCTGCTTGACAATTGCCAGCTGAGCTGCGTGATTCGTCACTGCTCAGCTCCATGCTTATCGCCTGCTGATGGCGTGGTTGGTGTCTGCTCAGCTCTTTCAGTATTGCCTCCTGAGGTCCCTGTTCGGGCGCCACCTGCCGGAGACCAGCCCCAGCTGATCCATGGAATTCGAAGGAGAGATGGCCTAGGCGACTGTTTATATGCTCATCCGAGATATCAAGAATACTAGTATGAGGATAGCTCAGTAGGAAAATTCGGTGGAGAAAAGAGACTGAGTAGCTTGGTTTACGCGGGAGACCAATAAAACTTCAAGACAAGAAGTTTGCACCAACTTACGTAGGCCGCAGGCGCCCTCTCGAAGAGCGGAAGGTGCCTCACCCTAGACACCTTCTCGAGTGGGTCTTAGCAGCCCAGGCATAATTAGTAAGCGTGGTGGGTTCCGCGCTCCAGATGGAGAGTCGGCTGGAAGTTACAGGGAAGAATGACAAGGAACTTTATGAATTGGAACTGTAAGTTAACTCTTTGACAGAGAGAGCGAGATGGTGGTGGGGGACAGCCTCCAGTGAAATCAGAGGTGAGAGCACAAAGCAATAAAGTAGGCAGACTCTGGTTATTTTGGAGTGGGAGATGCTCGAGAATATCTGGGTGGACTCCTGAGGCTCGGTCCCGCATTTGCGTATGCCGAGCCTCCTTCTTCATGACCTTTGTCCAGAGTGGAATGCCTCACCGGCTCCGGGCACATGGTCAGTGCATGCTCAGTCACGATATCAGTGCATGATCAGCCACGTGATCACTGCCTGCACAGTCACGTGATCAGCGCCTCTCAGTCACGTGATCACCGTATGATAAACACGTGATCAGTGAACGATCAGCCACGTGATCACGTGATCAGTGCCCGATCAGCCACGTCATCATTGCATGTGCAGTCACCTGATCACGTGCATGCTCAGTCACGTGATCTGTGATCAGCCACGTGAAGTGCATCAGCCTGATGAGCTGCGTGATTCCTGCCAGCTCATCTCCTTGACAATTGCCAGCTGAGCTGCGTGAATCCTGCCTGGTCACCTGCTTGATTATTGCCAGTTGAGCAGCATGATTCATCACTGCTCAGCTCCATGCTTATAGCCTACTGATTGCGTGGTTCGTGTCTGCTCAGCTCTTTGAGTATTGCCTCCTGAGGTCCCTGTTCGGGCGCCACCTTCCGGGGACCAGCTGCAGCTGATCCAGGGTATTCGAAGGAGAGATGGCCTAGGGGACTATTTATATGCTCATCAGAGATATCAAGAATAATAGTATGAGGATAGCTCAGTAGGAAAATTCGGTGGAGAAAAGAGACTGAGTAGCTTGGTTTACGCGGGAGACCAATAAAACTTGAAGACAAGAAGTTTGCACCACTTACGTAGGCCGCAGGCGCCCTCTCGAAGAGCGGAAGGTGCCTCACCCTAGACACCTTCTCGAGTGGGTCTTAGCAGCCCAGGCATAATTAGTAAGCGTGGTGGGTTCCGGCTCCAGATGGAGACTCAGCTGGAAGTTACAAGGAAGAATGACAAGGAACTTTATGAATTGGAACTGTAAGTTAACTCTTTGACAGAGAGAGCGAGATGGTGGTGGGGGACAGCCCCCAGTGAAATCAGAGGTGAGAGCACAAAGCAATAAAGTAGGCAGACTCTGGTTATTTTGGGGGGAGATGCTCGAGAATATCCGGGTGGACTCCTGAGGCTCGGTCCCGCATTTGCGTATGCCGAGCCTCCTTCCTCATGACCTTTGTCCAGAGTGGAATGCCTCACCGGCTCCTGGCACATGGTCAGTGCATTCTCAGTCACGATATCAGTGCATGATCAGCCACGTGATCACGTGATCACTGACTGCACAGATCACGTGATCATCGCCTCTCAGTCACGTGATCACCGCATGATAAACACGTGATCAGTGAACGATCAGCCACGTGATCAGTGCATGCAGAGTCACATGATCAGGGCCTGCTGAGCTGCGTGATTCCTGTCGGCTCATCTGCTTGACAATTGCCAGCTGAGCTGCGTGATTCTTGCCTCGTCACCTGCTTGATTATTGCCAGTTGAGCAGCATGATTCGTCACTGCTCAGCTCCATGCTTATAGCCTGCTGATTGCGTGGTTTGTGTCTCTTCAGCTCTTTGAGTATTGCCTCCTGAGGTCCCTGTTCGGGCGCCACCTGCGGGGACCAGCTGCAGCTGATCCAGGGTATTCCAAGGAGAGATGGCCTAGGCGACTATTTATATGCTCATCAGAGATATCAAGAATAATAGTATGAGGATAGCTCAGTAGGAAAATTCGGTGGAGAAAAGAGACTGAGTAGCTTGGTTTACGCGGGAGACCAATAAAACTTGAAGACAAGAAGTTTGCACCACTTACGTAGGCCGCAGGCGCCCTCTCGAAGAGCGGAAGGTGCCTCACCCTAGACACCTTCTCGAGTGGGTCTTAGTAGCCCAGGCATAATTAGTAAGCGTGGTGGGTTCCGCGCTCCAGATGGAGACTCAGCTGGAAGTTACAAGGAAGAATGACAAGGAACTTTATGAATTGGAGCTGTAAGTTAACTCTTTGACACAGAGAGCGAGATGGTGGTGGGGGACAGCCCCCAGTGAAATCAGAGGTGAGAGCACAAAGCAATAAAGTAGGCAGACTCTGGTTATCTTGGGGGGGGAGATGCTCGAGAATATCCAGGTGGACTCCTGAGGCTCGGTCCCGCATTTGCGTATGCCGAGCCTCCTTCCTCATGACCTTTGTCCAGAGTGGAATGCCTCACCGGCTCCGGCACATGGTCAGTGCATGCTCAGTCACGATATCAGTGCATGATCAGCCACGTGATCACTGCATGCGCAGTCAGGTGGTCAGTTCACTGATCAGCCACGTGGATCAGTTCAGTGCACAGTCCCATGATCAGCACCTGTCAGTCTCTGATCACTGCCTGATTAAACACGTGATCAGTGCATGATGAGCCACGTGATCAGTGCCCGATCAGCCACGTCATCAGTGCATGCGCAGTCACCTGATCAGTGCATGCTCAGTCACGTGATCTGTACTTGATCAGCCACGTGATCAGTGCCTGCAGAGCTGCGTGATTCCTGCCGGCACATCTCCTTGACAATTGCCAGCTGAGCTGCGTGATTCCTGTCGGCTCATCTGCTTGACAATTGCCAGCTGAGCTGCATGATCCGTCACTGCTCAGCTCCATGCTTATAGCCTGCTGATTGCGTGGTTGGTGTCTGCTCAGCTCTTTCAGTATTGCCTCCTGAGGTCCCTGTTCGGGCGCCACCTGCCGGGAACCAGCCCCAGCTGATCCAGGGAATTCGAAGGAGAGATGGCCTAGGCGACTGTTTATATGCTCATCCGAGATATCAAGAATACTAGTATGAGGATAGCTCAGTAGGAAAATTCGGTGGAGAAAAGAGACTGAGTAGCTTGGTTTACGCTGGAGACCAATAAAACTTCAAGACAAGAAGTTTGCACCACTTACGTAGGCCGCAGGCAGCCTCTCGAAGAGCGGAAGGTGCCTCACCCTAGACACCTTCTCGAGTGGGTCTTAGCAGCCCAGGCATAATTAGTAAGCGTGGTGGGTTCCGCGCTCCAGATGGAGACTCGGCTGGAAGTTACAAGGAAGAATGACAAGGAACTTTATGAATTGGAGCTGTAAGTTAACTCTTTGACGGAGAGAGCGAGATGGTGGTGGGGGACAGCCCCCAGTGAAATCAGAGGTGAGAGCACAAAGCAATAAAGTAGGCAGACTCTGGTTATTTTGGGGGGAGATGCTCGAGAATATCTGGGTGGACTCCTGAGGCTCGGTCCCGCATTTGCGTATGCCGAGCCTCCTTCTTCATGACCTTTGTCCAGAGTGGAATGCCTCACCGGCTCCGGCACATGGTCAGTGCATGCTCAGTCACGATATCAGTGCATGATCAGCCACGTGATCACTGTCACGTGCACCGTCACGTGATCACCGTATGATAAACACGTGATCAGTGAACGATCAGCCACGTGATCACTGCATGAGCAGTTAGGTGGTCAGTTCCTGATCAGCCACGGGATCAGTGCGAGCACAGTCCCATGATCAGCGCCTGTCGTCTCTGATCACTGCCTGATTAAACACGTGATCAGTGCATGATGAGCCACGTGATCAGTGCCCGATCAGCCACGTCATCATTGCATGTGCAGTCACCTGATCAGTGCATGCTCAGTCACGTGATCTGTACTTGATCAGCCACGTGATCAGTGCCTGCAGAATCACGTGATCAGGGCCTGATGAGCTGCGTGATTCCTGTCGGCTCATCTGCTTGACAATTGCCAGCTGAGCTGCGTGATTCGTCACTGCTCAGCTCCATGCTTATAGCCTACTGATTGCGTGGTTCGTGTCTCTTCAGCTCTTTGAGTATTGCCCCCTGAGGTCCCTGTTCGGGCGACACCTTCCGGGGACCAGCTGCAGCTGATCCAGGGTATTCGAAGGAGAGATGGCCTAGGGGACTGTTTATATGCTCATCAGAGATATCAAGAATAATAGTATGAGGATAGCTCAGTCGGAAAATTCGGTGGAGAAAAGAGACTGAGTAGCTTGGTTTACGCGGGAGACCAATAAAACTTGAAGACAAGAAGTTTGCACCACTTACGTAGGCCGCAGGCGCCCTCTCGAAGAGCGGAAGGTGCCTCACCCTAGACACCTTCTCGAGTGGGTCTTAGCAGCCCAGGCATAATTAGTAAGCGTGGTGGGTTCCGGCTCCAGATGGAGACTCGGCTGGAAGTTACAGGGAAGAATGACAAGGAACTTTATGAATTGAAGCTGTAAGTTAACTCTTTGACAGAGAGAGCGAGATGGTGGTGGGGGACAGCCCCCAGTGAAATCAGAGGTGAGACCACAAAGCAATAAAGTAGGCAGACTCTGGTTATTTTGGGGGGGGGGGGAGATCCTCGAGAATATCCGGGTGGACTCCTGAGGCTCGGTCCCGCATTTGCGTATGCCGAGCCTCCTTCCTCATGACCTTTGTCCAGAGTGGAATGCCGGGCCGGCTCCTGGCACATGATCAGTGCATTCTCAGTCACGATATCAGTGCATGATCAGCCACGTGATCACTGACTGCACAGTCACGTGATCAGCGCCTCTCAGTTACGTGATCACCGTATGATAAACACGTGATCAGGGAACTATCAGCCACGTGATCACTGCATGCGCAGACATGTGGTCAGTTCCTGACCAGCCACGTGATCAGTGCGTGTACAGTCCCATGCTCATCGCCTGTCAGTCACTGATCACTGCCTGATAAACCCGTGATGAGCGCATGATGAGCCACGTGATCAGTGCCCGATCAGCCCCGTCATCAGTGCATGTGCAGTCACCTGATCAGTGCATGCTCAGTCACGTGATCTGTACTTTATCAGCCAAGTGAACAGGGCCTGCTGAGCTGCGTGATTCCTGCCGGCACATCTCCTTGACAATTGCCAGCTGAGCTGCGTGATTCCTGCCTCGTCACCTGCTTGATTATTGCCAGTTGAGCAGCATGATCCGTCACTGCTCAGCTCCATGCTTATACCTGCTGATTGCGTGGTTTGTGTCTGCTCAGCTCTTTGAGTATTGCCTCCTGAGGTCCCTGATCGGGCGCCACCTGCCGTGGACCAGCCCCAGCTGATCCAGGGTATTCCAAGGAGAGATGGCCTAGGCGACTATTTATATGCTCATCAGAGATATCAAGAATAATAGTATGAGGATAGCTCAGTAGGAAAATTCGGTGGAGAAAAGAGACTGAGTAGCTTGGTTTACGCGGGAGACCAATAAAACTTGAAGACAAGAAGTTTGCACCACTTACGTAGGCCGCAGGCGCCCTCTGGAAGAGCGGAAGGTGCCTCACCCTAGACACCTTCTCGAGTGGGTCTTAGCAGCCCAGGCATAATTAGTAAGCGTGGTGGGTTCCGCGCTCCAGATGGAGACTCAGCTGGAAGTTAAAAGGAAGAATGACAAGGAACTTTATGAATTGGAGCTGTAAGTTAACTCTTTGACACAGAGAGCGAGATGGTGGTGGGGGACAGCCCCCAGTGAAATCAGAGGTGAGAGCACAAAGCAATAAAGTAGGCAGACTCTGGTTATTTTTGGGGGGAGATGCTCGAGAATATCCGGGTGGACTCCTGAGGCTCGGTCCCGCATTTGCGTATGCCGAGCCTCCTTCCTCATGACCTTTGTCCAGAGTGGAATGCCTCACCGGCTCCGGCACATGGTCAGTGCATGCTCAGTCACGATATCAGTGCATGATCAGCCACGTGATCACTGACTGCACAGTCACGTGATCAGCCCCTCTCAGTCACGTGATCACCGCATGATAAACACGTGATCAGTGAACGATCAGCCACGTGATCACTGCATGCGCAGTCAGGTGGTCAGTTCCTGATCAGCCACGGGATCAGTGCGTGCACAGTCCCATGATCAGCGCCTGTCAGTCTCTGATCACTGCCTGATTAACACGTGATCAGTGCATGATGAGCCACGTGATCAGTGCCCGATCAGCCACGTCATCAGTGCATGCGCAATCACCTGATCAGTGCATGCTCAGTCACGTGATCTGTACTTGATCAGCCACGTGATCAGTGCCTGCAGAGTCACGTGATCAGGGCCTGCTGAGCTGCGTGATTCCTGTCGGCTCATCTGCTTGACAATTGCCAGCTGAGCTGCGTGATTCGTCACTGCTCAGCTCCATGCTTATAGCCTGCTGATTGCGTGGTTGGTGTCTGCTCAGCTCTTTCAGTATTGCCTCCTGAGGTCCCTGTTCGGGCGCCACCTGCCGGGAACCAGCCCCATCTGATCCAGGGAATTCGAAGGAGAGATGGCCTAGGCGACTGTTTATATGCTCATCCGAGATATCAAGAATACTAGTATGAGGATAGCTCAGTAGGAAAATTCGGTGGAGAAAAGAGACTGAGTAGCTTGGTTTACGCGGGAGACCAATAAAACTTCAAGACAAGAAGTTTGCACCAACTTACGTAGGCCGCAGGCAGCCTCTCGAAGAGCGGAAGGTGCCTCACCCTAGACACCTTCTCAAGTGGGTCTTAGCAGCCCAGGCATAATTAGGAAGCGTGGTGGGTTCCGCGCTCCAGATGGAGACTCGGCTGGAAGTTACAAGGAAGAATGACAAGGAACTTTATGAATTGGAACTGTAAGTTAACTCTTTGACAGAGAGAGCGAGATGGTGGTGGGGGACAGCCCCCAGGGAAATCAGAGGTGAGAGCACAAAGCAATACAGTAGGCAGACTCTGGTTATTTTGGGGGGAGATGCTCGAGAATATCTGGGTGGACTCCTGAGGCTCGGTCCCGCATTTGCGTATGCCGAGCCTCCTTCTTCATGACCTTTGTCCAGAGTGGAATGCCTCACCGGCTCCGGGCACATGGTCAGTGCATGCTCAGTCAGGATATCAGTGCATGATCAGCCACGTGATCACTGCCTGCACAGTCACGTGATCACCGAATGATAAACACGTGATCAGTGAACGATCAGCCACGTGATCACTGCACGAGCAGTTAGGTGGTCAGTTCCTGATCAGCCTCGGGATCAGTGCGAGCACAGTCCCATGATCAGCGCCTGTCAGTCTCTGATCACTGCCTGATTAAACACGTGATCAGTGCATGATGAGCCACGTGATCAGTGCCCGATCAGCCACGTCATCATTGCATGTGCAGTCACCTGATCAGTGCATGCTCAGTCACGTGATCTGTACTTGATCAGCCACGTGATCAGTGCCTGCAGAATCACGTGATCAGGGCCTGATGAGCTGCGTGATTCCTGTCGGCTCATCTGCTTGACAATTGCCAGTTGAGCTGCGTGATTCGTCACTGCTCAGCTCCATGCTTATAGCCTACTGATTGCGTGGTTCGTGTCTCTTCAGCTCTTTGAGTATTGCCCCCTGAGGTCCCTGTTCGGGCGACACCTTCCGGGGACCAGCTGCAGCTGATCCAGGGTATTCGAAGGAGAGATGGCCTAGGGGACTGTTTATATGCTCATCAGAGATATCAAGAATAATAGTATGAGGATAGCTCAGTCGGAAAATTCGGTGGAGAAAAGAGACTGAGTAGCTTGGTTTACGCGGGAGACCAGTAAAACTTGAAGACAAGAAGTTTGCACCACTTACGTAGGCCGCAGGCGCCCTCTCGAAGAGCGGAAGGTGCCTCACCCTAGACACCTTCTCGAGTGGGTCTTAGCAGCCCAGGCATAATTAGTAAGCGTGGTGGGTTCCGCGCTCCAGATGGAGAGTCGGCTGGAAGTTACAGGGAAGAATGACAAGGAACTTTATGAATTGGAACTGTAAGTTAACTCTTTGACAGAGAGAGCGAGATGGTGGTGGGGGACAGCCCCCAGTGAAATCAGAGGTGAGACCACAAAGCAATAAAGTAGGCAGACTCTGGTTATTTTGGGGGGAGATGCTCGAGAATATCTGGGTGGACTCCTGAGGCTCGGTCCCGCATTTGCGTATGCCGAGCCTCCTTCCTCATGACCTTTGTCCAGAGTGGAATGCCGGGCCGGCTCCTGGCACATGATCAGTGCATTCTCAGTCACGATATCAGTGCATGATCAGCCACGTGATCACTGACTGCACAGTCACGTGATCACCGTATGATAAACACGTGATCAGGGAACTATCAGCCACGTGATCACTGCATGCGCAGACATGTGGTCAGTTCCTGACCAGCCACGTGATCAGTGCGTGTACAGTCCCATGCTCATCGCCTGTCAGTCACTGATCACTGCCTGATAAACCCGTGATAAGTGCATGATGAGCCACGTGATCAGTGCCCTATCAGCCACGTCATCAGTGCATGTGCAGTCACCTGATCAGTGCATGCTCAGTCACGTGATCTGTACTTTATCAGCCACGTGATCAGTGCCTGCAGAATCACATGACAGGGCCTGCTGAGCTGCGTGATTCCTGCCGGCTCATCTGCTTGACAATTGCCAGCTGAGCTGCGTGATTCCTGCCTCGTCACCTGCTTGATTATTGCCAGTTGAGCAGCATGATCCGTCACTGCTCAGCTCCATGCTTATTGCCTACTGATTGCGTGGTTCGTGTCTCCTCAGCTCTTTGAGTATTGCCTCCTGAGGTCCCTGTTCGGGGGCCACCTGCCGGGGACCAGCCCCAGCTGATCCAGGGTATTCGAAGGAGAGATGGCCTAGGCGACTATTTATATGCTCATCAGAGATATCAAGAATAATAGTATGAGGATAGCTCAGTCGGAAAATTCGGTGGAGAAAAGAGAGTGAGTAGCTTGGTTTACGCGGGAGACCAGTAAAACTTGAAGACAAGAAGTTTGCACCACTTACGTAGGCCGCAGGCGCCCTCTCGAAGAGCGGAAGGTGCCTCACCCTAGACACCTTCTCGAGTGGGTCTTAGCAGCCCAGGCATAATTAGTAAGCGTGGTGGGTTCCGGCTCCAGATGGAGACTCAGCTGGAAGTTACAAGGAAGAATGACAAGGAACTTTATGAATTGGAGCTGTAAGTTAACTCTTTGACACAGAGAGCGAGATGGTGGTGGGGGACAGCCCCCAGTGAAATCAGAGGTGAGACCACAAAGCAATAAAGTAGGCAGACTCTGGTTATTTTGGGGGGGGGGAGATGCTCGAGAATATCCGGGTGGACTCCTGAGGCTCGGTCCCGCATTTGCGTATGCCGAGCCTCCTTCCTCATGACCTTTGTCCAGAGTGGAATGCCTCCCCGGCTCCTGGCACATGATCAGTGCATGCTCAGTCACGATATCAGTGCATGATCAGCCACGTGATCACTGACTACACAGTCACGTGATCAGCGCCTCTCAGTCACGTGATCACCGTAGGATAAACACGTGATCAGTGAACTATCAGCCACGTGATCACTGCATGCGCAGACAGGTGGTCAGTTCCTGATCAGCCACGTGATCAGTGCGTGCACAGTCCCATGATCAGCGCCTGTCAGTCTCTGATCACTGCCTGATTAAACACGTGATCAGTGCATGATGAGCCACGTGATCAGTGCCCGATCAGCCACGTCATCAGTGCATGTGCAGTCACCTGATCAGTGCATGCTCAGTCACGTGATCTGTACTTGATCAGCCACGTGAACAGTGCCTGCAGAGTCACGTGATTCCTGCAGGCTCATCTGCTTGACAATTGCCTGCTGAGCTGCGTGATTCCTGTCTGCTCATCTGCTTGACAATTGCCAGTTGAGCTGCGTGATTCGTCACTGCTCAGCTCCATGCTTATACCTGCTGATTGCGTGGTTCGTGTCTGCTCAGCTCTTTGAGCATTGCCTCCTGAGGTCCCTGTTCGGGAGCCACCTGCCGGGGACCAGCCCCAGCTGATCCAGGATATTCGAAGGAGAGATGGCCTAGGCGACTGTTTATATGCTCATCCGAGATATCAAGAATACTAGTATGAGGATAGCTCAGTAGGAAAATTCGGTGGAGAAAAGAGACTGAGTAGCTTGGTTTACGCGGGAGACCAATAAAACTTGAAGACAAGAAGTTTGCACCACTTACGTAGGCCGCAGGCACCCTCTCGAAGAGCGGAAGGTGCCTCACCCTAGACACCTTCTCGAGTGGGTCTTAGCAGCCCAGGCATAATTAGTAAGCGTGGTGGGTTCCGCGCTCCAGATGGAGACTCGGCTGGAAGTTACAGGGAAGAATGACAAGGAACTTTATGAATTGGAGCTGTAAGTTAACTCTTTGACACAGAGAGCGAGATGGTGGTGGGGGACAGCTCCCAGTGAAATCAGAGGTGAGAGCACAAAGCAATAAAGTAGGCAGACTCTGGTTATTTTGGGGGGAGATGCTCGAGAATATCTGGGTGGACTCCTGAGGCTCGGTCCCGCATTTGCGTATGCCGAGCCTCCTTCTTCATGACCTTTGTCCAGAGTGGAATGCCTCACCGGCTCCGGGCACATGGTCAGTGCATGCTCAGTCAGGATATCAGTGCATGATCAGCCACGTGATCACTGCCTGCACAGTCACGTGATCAGCCCTCTCAGTCACGTGATCACCGCATGATAAACACGTGATCAGTGAACGATCAGCCACGTGATCACTGCACGAGCAGTTAGGTGGTCAGTTCCTGATCAGCCTCGGGATCAGTGCGAGCACAGTCCCATGATCAGCGCCTGTCAGTCTCTGATCACTGCCTGATTAAACACGTGATCAGTGCATGATGAGCCACGTGATCAGTGCCCGATCAGCCACGTCATCATTGCATGTGCAGTCACCTGATCAGTGCATGCTCAGTCACGTGATCTGTACTTGATCAGCCACGTGATCAGTGCCTGCAGAATCACGTGATCAGGGCCTGATGAGCTGCGTGATTCCTGTCGGCTCATCTGCTTGACAATTGCCAGCTGAGCTGCGTGATTCATCACTGCTCAGCTCCATGCTTATAGCCTACTGATTGCGTGGTTCGTGTCTCCTCAGCTCTTTGAGTATTGCCTCCTGAGGTCCCTGTTCGGCGACACCTTCCGGGGACCAGCTGCAGCTGATCCAGGGTATTCGAAGGAGAGATGGCCTAGGGGACTGTTTATATGCTCATCAGAGATATCAAGAATAATAGTATGAGGATAGCTCAGTCGGAAAATTCGGTGGAGAAAAGAGACTGAGTAGCTTGGTTTACGCGGGAGACCAGTAAAACTTGAAGACAAGAAGTTTGCACCACTTACGTAGGCCGCAGGCGCCTCTCGAAGAGCGGAAGGTGCCTCACCCTAGACACCTTCTCGAGTGGGTCTTAGCAGCCCAGGCATAATTAGTAAGCGTGGTGGGTTCCGCGCTCCAGATGGAGACTCAGCTGGAAGTTACAGGGAAGAATGACAAGGAACTTTATGAATTGGAACTGTAAGTTAACTCTTTGACAGAGAGAGCGAGATGGTGGTAGGGGACAGCCCCCAGTGAAATCAGAGGTGAGACCACAAAGCAATAAAGTAGGCAGACTCTGGTTATTTTGGGGGGGGGGGGAGATGCTCGAGAATATCCGGGTGGACTCCTGAGGCTCGGTCCCGCATTTGCGTATGCCGAGCCTCCTTCCTCATGACCTTTGTCCAGAGTGGAATGCCGGGCCGGCTCCTGGCACATGATCAGTGCATTCTCAGTCACGATATCAGTGCATGATCAGCCACGTGATCACTGACTACACAGTCACGTGATCACCGAATGATCAACACGTGATCAGTGAACTATCAGCCACGTGATCACTGCATGAGCAGTCAGGTGGTCAGTTCCTGACCAGCCACGGGATCAGTGCGTGTACAGTCCCATGCTCATCGCCTGTCAGTCACTGATCACTGCCTGATAAACACGTGATGAGTGCACGATGAGCCACGTGATCAGTGCCCGATCAGCCCCGTCATCAGTGCATGTGCAGTCACCTGATCAGTGCATGCTCAGTCACGTGATCTGTACTTGATCAGCCACGTGATCAGTGCCTGCAGAATCACGTGAACAGGGCCTGCTGAGCTGCGTGATTCCTGTCGGCACATCTGCTTGACAATTGCCAGCTGAGCTGCGTGATTCCTGCCTCGTCACCTGCTTGATTATTGCCAGTTGAGCAGCATGATCCGTCACTGCTCAGCTCCATGCTTATACCTGCTGATTGCGTGGTTCGTGTCTCCTCAGCTCTTTGAGTATTGCCCCCTGAGGTCCCTGTTCGGGCGCCACCTTCCGGGGACCAGCCCCAGCTGATCCAGGGTATTCCAAGGAGAGATGGCCTAGGGGACTATTTATATGCTCATCAGAGATATCAAGAATAATAGTATGAGGATAGCTCAGTCGGAAAATTCGGTGGAGAAAAGAGACTGAGTAGCTTGGTTTACGCGGGAGACCAGTAAAACTTGAAGACAAGAAGTTTGCACCACTTACGTAGGCCGCAGGCACCCTCTGGAAGAGCGGAAGGTGCCTCACCCTAGACACCTTCTCAGTGGGTCTTAGCAGCCCAGGCATAATTAGTAAGCGTGGTGGGTTCCGGCTCCAGATGGAGACTCAGCTGGAAGTTACAGGGAAGAATGACAAGGAACTTTATGAATTGGAGCTGTAAGTTAACTCTTTGACACAGAGAGCGAGATGGTGGTGGGGGACAGCCCCCAGTGAAATCAGAGGTGAGAGCACAAAGCAATAAAGTAGGCAGACTCTGGTTATTTTGGGGGGGAGATGCTCGAGAATATCCGGGTGGACTCCTGAGGCTCGGTCCCGCATTTGCGTATGCCGAGCCTCCTTCCTCATGACCTTTGTCCAGAGTGGAATGCCTCGCCGGCTCCCGGCACATGATCAGTGCATGCTCAGTCACGATATCAGTGCATGATCAGCCACGTGATCACTGACTACACAGTCACGTGATCAGCGCCTCTCAGTCACGTGATCACCGTAGGATAAACACGTGATCAGGGAACGATCAGCCACGTGATCACTGCATGCGCAGACATGTGGTCAGTTCCTGATCAGCCACGTGATCAGTGCACAGTCCCATGATCATCGCCTGTCAGTCACTGATCACTGCCTGATAAACCCGTGATCAGTGCATGATGAGCCACGTGATCAGTGCCCTATCAGCCACGTCATCAGTGCATGCGCAGTCACCTGATCAGTGCATGCTCAGTCACGTGATCTGTACTTGATCAGCCACGTGAACAGTGCCTGCAGAGTCACGTGATTCCTGCCGGCACATCTCCTTGACAATTGCCTGCTGAGCTGCGTGATTCCTGTCGGCTCATCTGCTTGACAATTGCCAGCTGAGCAGCATGATTCGTCACTGCTCAGCTCCATGCTTATTGCCTGCTGATGGCGTGGTTGGTGTCTGCTCAGCTCTTTCAGTATTGCCTCCTGAGGTCCCTGTTCGGGAGCCACCTGCCGGGGACCAGCCCCAGCTGATCCAGGGAATTCGAAGGAGAGATGGCCTAGGCGACTGTTTATATGCTCATCCGAGATATCAAGAATACTAGTATGAGGATAGCTCAGTAGGAAAATTCGGTGGAGAAAAGAGACTGAGTAGCTTGGTTTACGCGGGAGACCAATAAAACTTGAAGACAAGAAGTTTGCACCAACTTACGTAGGCCGCAGGCGCCCTCTCGAAGAGCGGAAGGTGCCTCACCCTAGACACCTTCTCGAGTGGGTCTTAGCAGCCCAGGCATAATCAGTAAGCGTGGTGGGTTCCGCGCTCCAGATGGAGACTCGGCTGGAAGTTACAGGGAAGAATGACAAGGAACTTTATGAATTGGAACTGTAAGTTAACTCTTTGACAGAGAGAGCGAGATGGTGGTGGGGGACAGCCCCCAGGGAAATCAGAGGTGAGAGCACAAAGCAATAAAGTAGGCAGACTCTGGTTATTTTGGAGTGGGAGATGCTCGAGAATATCTGGGTGGACTCCTGAGGCTCGGTCCCGCATTTGCGTATGCCGAGCCTCCTTCTTCATGACCTTTGTCCAGAGTGGAATGCCTCACCGGCTCCGGGCACATGGTCAGTGCATGCTCAGTCACGATATCAGTGCATGATCAGCCACGTGATCACTGCCTGCACAGTCACGTGATCAGCCCCTCACAGTCACGTGATCACCGCATGATAAACACGTGATCAGTGAACGATCAGCCACGTGATCACTGCACGAGCAGTTAGGTGGTCAGTTCCTGATCAGCCTCGGGATCAGTGCGAGCACAGTCCCATGATCAGCGCCTGTCAGTCTCTGATCACTGCCTGATTAAACACGTGATCAGTGCATGATGAGCCACGTGATCAGTGCCCGATCAGCCACGTCATCATTGCATGTGCAGTCACCTGATCAGTGCATGCTCAGTCACGTGATCTGTACTTGATCAGCCACGTGATCAGTGCCTGCAGAATCACGTGATCAGGGCCTGATGAGCTGCGTGATTCCTGTCGGCTCATCTGCTTGACAATTGCCAGCTGAGCTGCGTGATTCGTCACTGCTCAGCTCCATGCTTATAGCCTACTGATTGCGTGGTTCGTGTCTCTTCAGCTCTTTGAGTATTGCCTCCTGAGGTCCCTGTTCGGGCGCCACCTTCCGGGGACCAGCTGCAGCTGATCCAGGGTATTCGAAGGAGAGATGGCCTAGGGGACTGTTTATATGCTCATTAGAGATATCAAGAATAATAGTATGAGGATAGCTCAGTCGGAAAATTCGGTGGAGAAAAGAGACTGAGTAGCTTGGTTTACGCGGGAGACCAGTAAAACTTGAAGACAAGAAGTTTGCACCACTTACGTAGGCCGCAGGCGCCTCTCGAAGAGCGGAAGGTGCCTCACCCTAGACACCTTCTCGAGTGGGTCTTAGCAGCCCAGGCATAATTAGTAAGCGTGGTGGGTTCCGCGCTCCAGATGGAGACTCGGCTGGAAGTTACAGGGAAGAATGACAAGGAACTTTATGAATTGGAACTGTAAGTTAACTCTTTGACAGAGAGAGCGAGATGGTGGTGGGGGACAGCCCCCAGTGAAATCAGAGGTGAGACCACAAAGCAATAAAGTAGGCAGACTCTGGTTATTTTGGGGGGAGATGCTCGAGAATATCCGGGTGGACTCCTGAGGCTCGGTCCCGCATTTGCGTATGCCGAGCCTCCTTCCTCATGACCTTTGTCCAGAGTGGAATGCCGGGCCGGCTCCCGGCACATGATCAGTGCATTCTCAGTCACGATATCAGTGCATGATCAGCCACGTGATCACTGACTACACAGTCACGTGATCACCGTATGATAAACACGTGATCAGGGAACTATCAGCCACGTGATCACTGCATGCGCAGACATGTGGTCAGTTCCTGACCAGCCACGTGATCAGTGCGTGTACAGTCCCATGCTCATCGCCTGTCAGTCACTGATCACTGCCTGATAAACCCGTGATCAGCGCATGATGAGCCACGTGATCAGTGCCCTATCAGCCCCGTCATCAGTGCATGTGCAGTCACCTGATCAGTGCATGCTCAGTCACGTGATCTGTGCTTGATCAGCCTCGTGATCAGTGCCTGCAGAATCACGTGATCAGGGCCTGCTGAGCTGCGTGATTCCTGTCGGCTCATCTGCTTGACAATTGCCAGCTGAGCTGCGTGAATCCTGCCTGGTCACCTGCTTGATTATTGCCAGTTGAGCAGCATGATTCATCACTGCTGAGATCCATGCTTATTGCCTGCTGATTGCATGGTTAATGTCTGCTCAGCTCTTTGAGTATTTTCTCTTGATGTCCCTGTTCGGCGCCACCTGCCGGGGACAAGACCCAGCTGATCCAGGGTATTCGAAGGAGAGATGGCCTAGGGGACTATTTATATGCTCATCAGAGATATCAAGAATAATAGTATGAGGATAGCTCAGTCGGAAAATTCGGTGGAGAAAAGAGACTGAGTAGCTTGGTTTACGCGGGAGACCAGTAAAACTTGAAGACAAGAAGTTTGCACCACCTACGTAGGCCGCAGGCGCCCTCTCGAAAAGCGGAAGGTGCCTCACCCTAGACACCTTCTCGAGTGGGTCTTAGCAGCCCAGGCATAATTAGTAAGCGTGGTGGTTTCCGCGCTCCAGATGGAGACTCGGCTGGAAGTTACAGGGAAGATTGACAAGGAACTTTATGAATTGGAGCTGTAAGTTAACTCTTTGACAGAGAGAGCGAGATGGTGGTGGGGGACAGCCCCCAGTGAAATCAGAGGTGAGAGCACACAGCAATAAAGTAGGCAGACTCTGGTTTTTTGGGGGGAAAGATGCTCGAGAATATCCGGGTAGACTCCTGTGGCTCGATCCCGAATTTGGGTATGCCGAGCCTCCTTCCTCATGACCTTTGTCCAGAGTGGAATGGCTCAACGGCTCCCGGCACATGATCAGTGCATGCTCAGTCACGATATCAGTGCATGATCAGCCACGTGATCACTGACTGCACAGTCACGTGATCAGCGCCTCTCAGTCACGTGATCACCGTATGATAAACACGTGATCAGGGAACGATCAGCCACGTGATCACTGCATGCGCACTCAGGTGGTCAGTTCCTGACCAGCCACGGGATCAGTGCGTGCACAGTCCCATGATCATCGCCTGTCAGTCACTGATCACTGCCTGATAAACCCGTGATCAGTGCCTGATGAGCCACGTGATCAGTGCCCGATCAGCCACGTCATCAGTGCATGGGCAGTCACCTGATCAGTGCATGCTCAGTCACGTGATCTCTGCTTGATCAGCCACGTGATCAGTGCCAGCTGAGCTGCGTGATTCCTGTTGGCTCATTTGCTTGAAAATTGCCAGCTGAGCTGCGTGATTCCTGCCTGGTCACCTGCTTGATTATTGCCAGTTGAGCAGCATGATTCGTCACTGTTGAGCTCCATGCTTATTGCCTGCTGATTTTGTGGTTCGTGTCTGCTCAGCTCTTTGAGTATTGCCTCCAGAGGTCCCTGTTCGGGTGCCACCTGCCGGGGACCAGCCCCAGCTGATCCAGGGTATTGAAAGGAGAGATGGCCTAGGCGACTATTTATATGCTCATCAGAGATAAAAAGAATAATAGTATGAGGATAGCTCAGTAGGAAAGTTCGGTGGAGAAAAGAGACTGAGTAGCTTGGTTTACGCAAGAGACCAATAAAACTTCAAGACAAGAAGTTTGCACCACTTATGTAGGTCGCAGGCGCCCTCTCGAAGATCGGAAGGTGCCTCACCCTAGGCACCTTCTCAAGTGGGTCTTAGCAGCCCAGGCATAATTAGTAAGCCTGGTGGGTTCCGCACTGCAGATGGAGACTCGGCTGGAAGTTACAGGGAAAAAATGACAAGGAACTTTATGAATTGGAGCTGTAAGTTAACTCTTTGAAAGAGAGAGCGAGATGGTGGTGGGGGACAGCCCCTAGTGAAATCAGAGGTGAGAGCACACAGCAATAAAGTAGGCAGACTCTGGTTTATTTGGGGGGAGATGCTCGAAAATATCCGGGTCGACTCCTGAGGCTCGACCCCACATTTGCGTATGCCGAGCCTCCTTCCTCATGACCTGTGTCCAGAGTGGAATGCCTCACAGGCTCCCGGCACATGATCAGTGCATGCTCAGTCACGATATCAGTGCATGATCAGCCACGTGATCACTGACTGCACAGTCACGTGATCAGCGCCTCTCAGTCACGTGATCACCGTATGATAAACACGTGATCAGTGAACGAGCAGCCACGTGATCACTGCATGCGCAGTCAGGTGGTCAGTTCCTGATCAGCCACGGGATCAGTGCGTGCACAGTCCCATGATCAGCGCCTGTCAGTCACTGATCACTGCCTGATTAAACACGTGATCAGTGCATGATGAGCCACGTGATCAGTGCCCGATCAGCCACGTCATCATTGCATGTGCAGTCACCTGATCAGTGCATGCTCAGTCACGTGATCTGTACTTGATCAGCCAAGTGAACAGGGCCTGCTGAGCTGCGTGATCAGGGCCTGCTGAGCTGCGTGATTCCTGTCGGCTCATCTGCTTGATAATTGCCAGTTGAGCAGCATGATTCGTCACTGCTCAGCTCCATGCTTATAGCCTGCTGATTGCGTGGATCGTGTCTGCTCAGCTCTTTCAGTATTGCCTCCTGAGGTCCCTGTTCGGGAGCCACCTGCCGGGGACCATCCCCAGCTGATCCAGGGTATTCCAAGGAGAGATGGCCTAGGCGACTATTTATATGCTCATCAGAGATATCAAGAATAATAGTATGAGGATAGCTCAGTAGGAAAATTCGGTGGAGAAAAGAGACTGAGTAGCTTGGTTTACGGGGGAGACCAATAAAACTTGAAGACAAGAAGTTTGCACCAACTTACGTAGGCCGCAGGCGCCCTCTCGAAGAGCGGAAGGTGCCTCACCCTAGACACCTTCTCGAGTGGGTCTTAGTAGCCCAGGCATAATTAGTAAGCGTGGTGGGTTCCGCGCTCCAGATGGAGACTCGGCTGGAAGTTACAAGGAAGAATGACAAGGAACTTTGTGAATTGGAGCTGTAAGTTAACTCTTTGACAGAGAGCGAGATGGTGGTGGGGGACAGCCCCCAGTGAAATCAGAGGTGAGAGCACAAAGCAATAAAGTAGGCAGACTCTGGTTATTTTGGGGGGAGATGCTCGAGAATATCCGGGTGGACTCCTGAGGCTCGGTCCCGCATTTGCGTATGCCGAGCCTCCTTCTTCATGACCTTTGTCCAGAGTGGAATGCCTCACCGGCTCCGGCACATGGTCAGTGCATGCTCAGTCAGGATATCAGTGCATGATCAGCCACGTGATCACTGACTGCACAGTCACGTGATCACCGCATGATAAACACGTGATCAGTGAACGATCAGCCACGTGATCACTGCATGAGCAGACAGGTGGTCAGTTCCTGATCAGCCACGGGATCAGTGCGTGCACAGTCCCATGATGAGCGCCTGTCAGTCTCTGATCACTGCCTGATTAAACACGTGATCAGTGCATGATGAGCCACGTGATCAGTGCCCGATCAGCCACGTCATCATTGCATGCGCAGTCACCTGATCAGTGCATGCTCAGTCACGTGATCTGTACTTGATCAGCCAAGTGAAACAGGGCCTGCTGAGCTGCGTGATTCCTGTCGGCACATCTGCTTGACAATTGCCAGCTGAGCTGTGTGATTCCTGCCTGGTCACCTGCTTGATTATTGCCAATTGAGCAGCATGATCCGTCACTGCTCAGCTCCATGCTTATAGCCTGCTGATTGCGTGGTTCGTGTCTCCTCAGCTCTTTGAGTATTGCCTCCTGAGGTCCCTGTTCGGGAGCCACCTGCCGAGGACCAGCCCCAGCTGATCCAGGGTATTCGAAGGAGAGATGGCCTAGGCGACTGTTTATATGCTCATCCGAGATATCAAGAATACTAGTATGAGGATAGCTCAGTAGGAAAATTCGGTGGAGAAAAGAGACTGAGTATCTTGGTTTACGCGGGAGACCAATAAAACTTCAAGACAAGAAGTTTGCACCACTTACGTAGGCAGCAGGCGCCCTCTCGAAGAGCGGAAGGTGCCTCACCCTAGACACCTTCTCGAGTGGATCTTAGCAGCCCAGGCATAATTAGGAAGCGTGGTGGGTTCCGCGCTCCAGATGGAGACTCGGCTGGAAGTTACAAGGAAGAATGACAAGGAACTTTATGAATTGGAGCTGTAGGTTAACTCTTTGACAGAGAGAGCGAGATGGTGGTGGGGGACAGCCCCCAGTGAAATCAGAGGTGAGAGCACAAAGCAATAAAGTAGGCAGACTCTGGTTATCTTGGGGGGGGAGATGCTCGAGAATATCCAGGTGGACTCCTGAGGCTCGATCCCGCATTTGCGTATGCCGAGCCTCCTTCCTCATGACCTTTGTCCAGAGTGGAATGCCTCACCGGCTCCGGGCACATGGTCAGTGCATGCTCAGTCACGAGATCAGTGCATGATCAGCCACGTGATCACTGACTGCACAGTCACGTGATCAGCCCCTCTCAGTCACGTGATCACCGCAGGATAAACACGTGATCAGTGAACGATCAGCCACGTGATCACTGCATGCGCAGTCAGGTGGTCAGTTCCTGATCAGCCACGGGATCAGTGCGTGCACAGTCCCATGATGAGCGCCTGTCAGTCTCTGATCACTGCCTGATTAAACACGTGGTCAGTGCATGATGAGCCACGTGATCAGTGCCCTATCAGCCACGTCATCAGTGCATGCGCAGTCACCTGATCAGTGCATGCTCAGTCACGTGATCTGTACTTGATCAGCCAAGTGATCAGGGCCTGCTGAGCTGCGTGATTCCTGTCGGCACATCTGCTTGACAATTGCCAGCTGAGCTGCGTGATTCTTGCCTGGTCACCTGCTTGATTATTGCCAGTTGAGCAGCATGATTCATCACTGCTCAGCTCCATGCTTATAGCCTACTGATTGCGTGGTTCGTGTCTCTTCAGCTCTTTGAGTATTGCCTCCTGAGGTCCCTGTTCGGGCGCCACCTTCCAGGGACCAGCTGCAGGTGATCCAGGGTATTCGAAGGAGAGATGGCCTAGGGGACTCTTTATATGCTCATCAGAGATATCAAGAATAATAGTATGAGGATAGCTCAGTAGGAAAATTCGGTGGAGAAAAGAGACTGAGTAGCTTGGTTTACGCGGGAGACCAATAAAACTTGAAGACAAGAAGTTTGCACCACTTACGTAGGCCGCAGGCACCCTCTGGAAGAGCGGAAGGTGCCTCACCCTAGACACCTTCTCGAGTGGGTCTTAGCAGCCCAGGCATTATTAGTAAGCGTGGTGGGTTCCGCGCTCCAGATGGAGACTCAGCTGGAAGTTAAAGGAAGAATGACAAGGAACTTTATGAATTGGAGCTGTAAGTTAACTCTTTGACAGAGAGAGCGAGATGGTGGTGGGGGACAGCCCCCAGTGAAATCAGAGGTGAGAACACAAAGCAATAAAGTAGGCAGACTCTGGTTGTCTTGGGGTTGGAGATGCTCGAGAATATCCAGGTGGACTCCTGAGGCTCGGTCCCGCATTTGCGTATGCCGAGCCTCCTTCCTCATGACCTTTGTACAGAGTGGAATGCCTCACCGGCTCCGGCACATGGTCAGTGCATGCTCAGTCACGATATCAGTGCATGATCAGCCACGTGATCACTGACTGCACAGTCACGTGATCAGCCCCTCTCAGTCACGTGATCACCGGAGGATAAACACGTGATCAGTGAACGATCAGCCACGTGATCACTGCATGCGCAGTCAGGTGGTCAGTTCCTGATCAGCCACGGGATCAGTGCGTGCACAGTCCCATGATCAGCGCCTGTCAGTCTCTGATCACTGCCTGATTAAACACGTGATCAGTGCATGATGAGCCACGTGATCATTGCCCGATCAGCCACGTCATCAGTGCATGCGCAGTCACCTGATCAGTGCATGCTCAGTCACGTGATCTGTACTTGTCAGCCACGTGATCAGTGCCTGCAGAGTCACGTGATCAGGGCCTGCTGAGCTGCGTGATTCCTGTCGGCTCATCTGCTTGACAATTGCCAGCTGAGCTGCGTGATTCGTCACTGCTCAGCTCCATGCTTATCGCCTGCTGATGGCGTGGTTGGTGTCTGCTCAGCTCTTTCAGTATTGCCTCCTGAGGTCCCTGTTCGGGCGACACCTGCCGGAAACCAGCCCCAGCTGTTCCAGGGAATTCGAAGGAGAGATGGCCTAGGCGACTGTTTATATGCTCATCCGAGATATCAAGAATACTAGTATGAGGATAGCTCAGTAGGAAAATTCGGTGGAGAAAAGAGACTGAGTAGCTTGGTTTACGCGGGAGACCAATAAAACTTCAAGACAAGAAGTTTGCACCAACTTACGTAGGCCGCAGGCACCCTCTCGAAGAGCGGAAGGTGCCTCACCCTAGACACCTTCTCGAGTGGGTCTTAGCAGCCCAGGCATAATTAGTAAGCGTGGTGCGTTCCGCGCTCCAGATGGAGACTCGGCTGGAAGTTACAGGGAAGAATGACAAGGAAATTTATGAATTGTAACTGTAAGTTAACACTTTGACAGAGACAGCGAGATGGTGGTGGGGGACAGCCCCCAGGGAAATCAGAGGTGAGAGCACAAAGCAATAAAGTAGGCAGACTCTGGTTATTTTGGGGTGGGAGATGCTCGAGAATATCTGGGTGGACTCCTGAGGCTCGGTCCCGCAGTTTCGTATGCCGAGCCTCCTTCCTCCTGACCTTTGTCCAGAGTGGAATGCCTCACCGGCTCCGGGCACATGGTCAGTGCATGCTCAGTCACGATATCAGTGCATGATCAGCCACGTGATCACTGCCTGCACTGTCACGTGATCACCGGATGATAAACAGGTGATCAGTGAACGATCAGCCACGTGATCACTGCATGAGCGGTCAGGTGGTCAGTTCCTGATCAGCCACGGGATCAGTGCGTGCACAGTCCCATGATCAGCGCCTGTCAGTCTCTGATCACTGCCTGATTAAACACGTGATCAGTGCATGATGAGCCACGTGGTCAGTGCCCGATCAGCAACGTCATCAGTGCTTGCGCAGTCACCTGATCAGTGCATGCTCAGTCACGTGATCTGTACTTGATCAGCCAAGTGAACAGTGCCTGCAGAATCACGTGATCAGGGCCTGCTGAGCTGCGTGATTCCTGCCGGCACATCTCCTTGACAATTGCCAGCTGAGCTGCGTGATTCCTGCCTCGTCACCTGCTTGATTATTGCCAGTTGAGCAGCATGATCCGTCACTGCTCAGCACCATGCTTATAGCCTGCTGATTGCCTGGTTCGTGTCTGCTCAGCTCTTTGAGTATTGCCTCCTGAGGTCCCTGTTCAGGAGCCACCTGCCGGGGACCAGCCGCAGCTGATCCAGGGTATTCGAAGGAGAGATGGCCTAGGCGACTGTTTATATGCTCATCCGAGATATCAAGAATACTAGTATGAGGATAGCTCAGTCGGAAAATTCGGTGGAGAAAAGAGACTGAGTAGCTTGGTTTACGCGGGAGACCAGTAAAACTTCAAGACAAGAAGTTTGCACCACTTACGCAGGCCGCAGGCGCCCTCTCGAAGAGCGGAAGGTGCCTCACCCTAGACACCTTCTCGAGTGGATCTTAGCAGCCCAGGCATAATTAGGAAGCGTGCTGGGTTCCGAGCTCCAGATGGAGACTCGGCTGGAAGTTACAAGGAAGAATGACAAGGAACTTTATGAATTGGAGCTGTAAGTTACCTCTTTGACAGAGAGAGCGAGATGGTGGTGGGGGACAGCCCCCAGTGAAATCAGAGGTGAGAGCACAAAGCAATAAAGTAGGCAGACTCTGGTTATTTTGGGGGGAGATGCTCGAGAATATCCGGGTGGACTCCTGAGGCTCGGTCCCGCATTTGCGTATGCCGAGCCTCCTTCCTCATGACCTTTGTCCAGAGTGGAATGCCTCACCGGCTCCGGGCACATGGTCAGTGCATGCTCAGTCCCGATATCAGTGCATGATCAGCCACGTGATCACTGACTGCACAGTCACGTGATCAGCCCCTCTCAGTCACGTGATCACCGCAGGATAAACACGTGATCAGTGAACGATCAGCCACGTGATCACTGCATGCGCAGTCGGGTGGTCAGTTCCTGATCAGCCACGGGATCAGTGCGTGCACAGTCCCATGATCAGCGCCTGTCTGTCTCTGATCACTGCCTGATAAACACGTGATGAGTGCATGATGAGCCACGTGATCAGTGCCCGATCAGCCCCGTCATCAGTGCATGCGCAGTCACCTGATCAGTGCATGATAGCCACGTGATCAGTGCATGCTCAGTCACCTGATCTGTACTTGATCAGCCACGTGATCAGTGCCGGCAGAATCACATGATCAGGGCCTGATGAGCTGCGTGATTCCTGTCGGCTCATCTGCTTGACAATTGCCAGCTGAGCTACGTGATACCTGTCGGCTCATCTGCTTGACAATTGCCAGCTGAGCTGCGTGATTCCTGCCTGGTCACCTGCTTGATTATTGCCAGTTGAGCAGCATGATTCGTCACTGCTGAGATCCATGCTTATTGCCTGCTGATTGCATGGTTAATGTCTGCTCAGCTCTTTGAGTATTTTCTCTTGATGTCCCTGTTCGGGCGCCACCTGCCGGGGACAAGACCCAGCTGATCCAGGGTATTGGAAGGAGAGATGGCCTAGGCGACTATTTATATGCTCATCAGAGATATCAAGAATAATAGTATGAGGATAGCTCAGTAGGAAAATTCGGTGGAGAAAAGAGACTGAGTAGCTTGGTTTACGTGGGAGACCAGTAAAACTTGAAGACAAGAAGTTTGCACCACTTACGTAGGCCGCAGGCGCCCTCTGGAAGAGCGGAAGGTGCCTCACCCTAGACACCTTCTCGAGTGGGTCTTAGCAGCCCAGGCATAATTAGTAAGCGTGGTGGTTTCCGCGCTCCAGATGGAGACTCGGCTGGAAGTTACAGGGAAGATTGACAAGGAACTTTATGAATTGGAGCTGTAAGTTAACTCTTTGACAGAGAGAGCGAGATGGTGGTGGGGGACAGCCCCCAGTGAAATCAGAGGTGAGAGCACACAGCAATAAAGTAGGCAGACTCTGGTTTTTTTGGGGGGGAAGATGCTCGAAAATATCCGGGTAGACACCTGTGGCTCGATCCCGCATTTGGGTATGCCGAGCCTCCTTCCTCATGACCTTTGTCCAGAGTGGAATGGCTCACCGGCTCCCGGCACATGATCAGTGCATGCTCAGTCACGATATCAGTGCATGATCAGCCACGTGATCACTGACTGCACAGTCACGTGATCAGCGCCTCTCAGTCACGTGATCACCGTATGATAAACACGTGATCAGGGAACGATCAGCCACGAGATCACTGCATAGCACTCAGGTGGTCAGTTCCTGACCAGCCACGGGATCAGTGCGTGCACAGTCCCATGATCAGCGCCTGTCAGTCACTGATCACTGCCTGATAAACACGTGATCAGTGCCTGACGAGCCACGTGATCAGTGCCCGATCAGCCACGTCATCAGTGCATGGGCAGTCACCTGATCAGTGCATGATAGCCACGTGATCAGTGCGTGCACATTCCCATGATCAGTGCCTGTCAGTCACTGATCAGTGCCTGATAAACACGTGATCAGTGCATGATAGCCACGTGATCAGTGCATGCTCAGTCACTTTATCTGTGCTTGATCAGCCACGTGATCAGTGCCTGCAGAGTCAGGTGATCAGGGCCTGCTGAGCTGCGTGATTCCTGCCGGCCCATCTCCATGACAATTACCAGCTGAGCTGCGTGATTCCTGTTGGCTCATCTGCTTGACAATTGCCAGCTGAGCTGGGTGATTCCTGCCTGGTCACCTGCTTGATTACTGCCAGTTGAGCAGCATGATTCGTCACTGCTGAGCTCCATGCTTATTGCCTGCTCATTGCACGGTTCGTGTCTGCTAAGCTCTTTGTGTCTTGCCACCTGAGGTCCCTTTTCGGGCGCCACCTGCCGGGGACCAGCCCCAGCTGATCCAGGGTATTGGAAGGAGAGATGGCCTAGGCGACTATTTATATGCTCATCAGAGATATCAAGAATAATAGTATGAGGATAGTTCAGTAGGAAAATTCGGTGGAGAAAAGAGACTGAGTAGCTTGGTTTACACGGGAGACCAATCAAACTTCAAGACAAGAAGTTTGCACCACTTACGTAGGCCGCAGGCGCCCTCCCGAAGAGCGGAAGGTGCCTCACCCTAGACACCTTCTCGAGTGGGTCTTAGCAGCCCAGGCATAATTAGTAAGCCTGGTGGGTTCCGCGCTCCAGATGGAGACTCACCTGGAAGTTACAGGGAAGAATGACAAGGAACTTTATGAATTGGAGCCGTTAGTGAACTCTTTGACAGAGAGAGCAAGATGGTGGTGGGGGACAGCACCCAGTGAAATCAGAGTGAGAGCACAAAGGAATAAAGTAGGCAGACTCTGGTTTTTTTTGGGGGGGAGATGCTCGAGAATATCCGGGTGGACTCCTGAGGCTCCAACCCGCATTTGCGTATGCAGAGCCTCCTTCCTCATGACCTTTGTCCAGAGTGGAATGCCTCACCGTCTCCCGGCACATGATCAGTGCATGCTCAGTCACGATATCAGTGCATGATCAGCCACGTGATCATTGACTGCACAATCACGTGATCAGCGCTCTCTGAGTCACGTGATCACCGTATAATAAACACGTGATCAGGGAACGAGCAGCCAGGTGATCACTGCATGATCAACCACGTGATCAGTGCATGATGCAGCCACGTGATCAATGCATGATCAGTCACGTGATCTCTGCTTGATCAGCCACGTGATCAGTGCCTGCTGAGCTGCGTGATTCCTGTCGGCTCATCTCCATGACAATTGCCAGCTGAGCTGCGTGATTCCTACCTGGTCACCTGCTTGATTATTGCCAGTTGAGCAGCATGATCCGTCACTGCTGAGCTCCATGCTTATTGGCTGCTGATTGCGTGGTTCGTGTCTGCTCAGCTCTTTGAGTATTGCCTCCAGAGGTCCCTGTTCGGGTGCCACCTGCCGGGGACCAGCCCCAGCTGATCCAGGGTATTGAAAGGAGAGATGGCCTAGGCGACTATTTATATGCTCATCAGAGATAAAAAGAATAATAGTATGAGGATAGCTCAGTAGGAAAGTTCGGTGGAGAAAAGAGACTGAGTAGCTTGGTTTACGCAAGAGACCAATAAAACTTCAAGACAAGAAGTTTGCACCACTTACGTAGGTCGCAGGCGCCCTCTCGAAGATCGGAAGGTGCCTCACCCTAGGCACCTTCTCAAGTGGGTCTTAGCAGCCCAGGCATAATTAGTAAGCCTGGTGGGTTCCGCACTGCAGATGGAGACTCGGCTGGAAGTTACAGGGAAAAAATGACAAGGAACTTTATGAATTGGAGCTGTAAGTTAACTCTTTGAAAGAGAGAGCGAGATGGTGGTGGGGGACAGCCCCTAGTGAAATCAGAGGTGAGAGCACACAGCAATAAAGTAGGCAGACTCTGGTTTATTTGGGGGGAGATGCTCGAAAATATCCGGGTCGACTCCTGAGGCTCGACCCCACATTTGCGTATGCCGAGCCTCCTTCCTCATGACCTGTGTCCAGAGTGGAATGCCTCACAGGCTCCCGGCACATGATCAGTGCATGCTCAGTCAGGATATCAGTGCATGATCAGCCACGTGATCACTGACTGCACAGTCACGTGATCAGCGCCTCTCAGTCACGTGATCACCGTATGATAAACACGTGATCAGTGAACGAGCAGCCACGTGATCAGTGCCCGATCAGCCACGTCATCATTGCATGTGCAGTCACCTGATCAGTGCATGCTCAGTCACGTGATCTGTACTTTATCAGCCAAGTGAACAGGGCCTGCTGAGCTGCGTGATTCCTGCCGGCACATCTCCTTGACAATTGCCAGCTGAGCTGTGTGATTCCTGCCTCGTCACCTGCTTGATTATTGCCAATTGAGCAGCATGATCCGTCACTGCTCAGCTCCATGCTTATAGCCTGCTGATTGCGTGGTTCGTGTCTGCTCAGCTCTTTGAGTATTGCCTCCTGAGGTCCCTGTTCGGGAGCCACCTGCCGGGGACCATCCCCAGCTGATCCAGGGTATTCCAAGGAGAGATGGCCTAGGCGACTGTTTATATGCTCATCCGAGATATCAAGAATACTAGTATGAGGATAGCTCAGTAGGAAAATTCGGTGGAGAAAAGAGACTGAGTAGCTTGGTTTACGCGGGAGACCAATAAAACTTGAAGACAAGAAGTTTGCACCACTTACGTAGGCCGCAGGCGCCCTCTCGAAGAGCGGAAGGTGCCTCACCCTAGACACCTTCTCGAGTGGGTCTTAGTAGCCCAGGCATAATTAGTAAGCTGGTGGGTTCCGCGCTCCAGATGGAGACTCAGCTGGAAGTTACAAAGAAGAATGACAAGGAACTTTATGAATTGGAGCTGTAAGTTAACTCTTTGACACAGAGAGCGAGATGGTGGTGGTGGACAGCCCCCAGTGAAATCAGAGGTGAGAGCACAAAGCAATAAAGTAGGCAGACGCTGGTTATCTTGGGGGGGGAGATGCTCGAGAATATCCAGGTGGACTCCTGAGGCTCGATCCCGCATTTGCGTATGCCGAGCCTCCTTCCTCATGACCTTTGTCCAGAGTGGAATGCCTCACCGGCTCCGGCACATGGTCAGTGCATGCTCAGTCACGAGATCAGTGCATGATCAGCCACGTGATCACTGACTGCACAGTCACGTGATCAGCCCCTCTCAGTCACGTGATCACCGCAGGATAAACACGTGATCAGTGAACGATCAGCCACGTGATCACTGCATGCGCAGTCAGGTGGTCAGTTCCTGATCAGCCACGGGATCAGTGCGTGCACAGTCCCATGATCAGCGCCTGTCAGTCTCTGATCACTGCCTGATTAAACACGTGATCAGTGCATGATGAGCCACGTGATCAGTGCCCGGTCAGCCACGTCATCAGTGCATGCGCAGTCACCTGATCAGTGCATGCTCAGTCACGTGATCTGTACTTGATCAGCCAAGTGAACAGGGCCTGCTGAGCTGCGTGATTCCTGTCGGCACATCTGCTTGACAATTGCCAGCTGAGCTGTGTGATTCCTGCCTGGTCACCTGCTTGATTATTGCCAATTGAGCAGCATGATCCGTCACTGCTCAGCTCCATGCTTATAGCCTGCTGATTGCGTGGTTCGTGTCTGCTCAGCTCTTTGAGTATTGCCTCCTGAGGTCCCTGTTCGGGAGCCACCTGCCGAGGACCAGCCCCAGCTGATCCAGGGTATTCGAAGGAGAGATGGCCTAGGCGACTGTTTATATGCTCATCCGAGATATCAAGAATACTAGTATGAGGATAGCTCAGTAGGAAAATTCGGTGGAGAAAAGAGACTGAGTATCTTGGTTTACGCGGGAGACCAATAAAACTTCAAGACAAGAAGTTTGCACCAACTTACGTAGGCAGCAGGCGCCCTCTCGAAGAGCGGAAGGTGCCTCACCCTAGACACCTTCTCGAGTGGATCTTAGCAGCCCAGGCATAATTAGGAAGCGTGGTGGGTTCCGCGCTCCAGATGGAGACTGGGCTGGAAGTTACAAGGAAGAATGACAAGGAACTTTATGAATTGGAGCTGTAAGTTAACTCTTTGACAGAGAGAGCGAGATGGTGGTGGGGGACAGCCCCCAGTGAAATCAGAGGTGAGAGCACAAAGCAATAAAGTAGGCAGACTCTGGTTATCTTGGGGGGGGAGATGCTCGAGAATATCCAGGTGGACTCCTGAGGCTCGATCCCGCATTTGCGTATGCCGAGCCTCCTTCCTCATGACCTTTGTACAGAGTGGAATGCCTCACCGGCTCCGGCACATGGTCAGTGCATGCTCAGTCACGAGATCAGTGCATGATCAGCCACGTGATCACTGACTGCACAGTCACGTGATCACCGTATGAAAAACACGTGATCAGTGAACGATCAGCCACGTGATCACTGCATGCGCAGTCGGGTGGTCAGTTCCTGATCAGCCACGGGATCAGTGCGTGCACAGTCCCATGATGAGCGCCTGTCAGTCTCTGATCACTGCCTGATTAAACACGTGGTCAGTGCATGATGAGCCACGTGATCATTGCCCGATCAGCCACGTCATCAGTGCATGCGCAGTCACCTGATCAGTGCATGCTCAGTCACGTGATCTGTACTTGATCAGCCACGTGATCAGTGCCGGCAGAGTCACATGATCAGGGCCTGCTGAGCTGCGTGATTCCTGTCGGCTCATCTGCTTGACAATTGCCAGCTGAGCTGCGTGATTCGTCACTGCTCAGCTCCATGCTTATAGCCTACTGATTGCGTGGTTCGTGTCTCCTCAGCTCTTTGAGTATTGCCTCCTGAGGTCCCTGTTCGGGCGCCACCTTCCAGGGACCAGCTGCAGGTGATCCAGGGTATTCGAAGGAGAGATGGCCTAGGGGACTCTTTATATGCTCATCAGAGATATCAAGAATAATAGTATGAGGATAGCTCAGTAGGAAAATTCGGTGGAGAAAAGAGACTGAGTAGCTTGGTTTACGCGGGAGACCAATAAATCTTCAAAACAAGAAGTTTGCACCACTTACGTAGGCAGCAGGCGCCCTCTCGAAGAGCGGAAGGTGCCTCACCCTAGACACCTTCTCGAGTGGGTCTTAGCAGCCCAGGCATTATTAGTAAGCGTGGTGGGTTCCGGCTCCAGATGGAGACTCGGCTGGAAGTTACAAGGAAGAATGACAAGGAACTTTATGAATTGTAGCTGTAAGTTAACTCTTTGACAGAGACAGCGAGATGGTGGTGGGGGACAGCCCCCAGTGAAATCAGAGGTGAGAACACAAAGCAATAAAGTAGGCAGACTCTGGTTGTCTTGGGGTTGGAGATGCTCGAGAATATCCAGGTGGACTCCTGAGGCTCGGTCCCGCATTTGCGTATGCCGAGCCTCCTTCCTCATGACCTTTGTACAGAGTGGAATGCCTCACCGGCTCCGGCACATGGTCAGTGCATGCTCAGTCACGATATCAGTGCATGATCAGCCACGTGATCACTGCCTGCACAGTCACGTGATCACCGGATGATAAACACGTGATCAGTGAACGATCAGCCACGTGATCACTGCATGCGCAGTCAGGTGGTCAGTTCCTGATCAGCCACGGGATCAGTGCGTGCACAGTCCCATGATCAGCGCCTGTCAGTCTCTGATCACTGCCTGATTAAACACGTGATCAGTGCATGATGAGCCACGTGATCATTGCCCGATCAGCCACGTCATCAGTGCTTGCGCAGTCACCTGATCAGTGCATGCTCAGTCACGTGATCTGTACTTGATCAGCCACGTGATCAGTGCCTGCAGAGTCACGTGATCCGGGCCTGCTGACAATTGCCTGCTGAGCTGCGTGATTCCTGTCGGCTCATCTGCTTGACAATTGCCAGCTGAGCTGCGTGATTCGTCACTGCTCAGCTCCATGCTTATAGCCTGCTGATTGCGTGGTTGGTGTCTGCTCAGCTCTTTCAGTATTGCCTCCTGAGGTCCCTGTTCGGGCGCCACCTGCCGGGAACCAGCCCCAGCTGATCCAGGGAATTCGAAGGAGAGATGGCCTAGGCGACTGTTTATATGCTCATCCGAGATATCAAGAATACTAGTATGAGGATAGCTCAGTAGGAAAATTCGGTGGAGAAAAGAGACTGAGTAGCTTGGTTTACGCGGGAGACCAGTAAAACTTCAAGACAAGAAGTTTGCACCAACTTACGTAGGCCGCAGGCACCCTCTCGAAGAGCGGAAGGTGCCTCACCCTAGACACCTTCTCGAGTGGGTCTTAGCAGCCCAGGCATAATTAGGAAGCGTGGTGCGTTCCGCGCTCCAGATGGAGACTCGGCTGGAAGTTACAGGGAAGAATGACAAGGAAATTTATGAATTGTAGCTGTAAGTTACCTCTTTGACAGAGACAGCGAGATGGTGGTGGGGGACAGCCCCCAGTGAAATCAGAGGTGAGAGCACAAAGCAATAAAGTAGGCAGACTCTGGTTATTTTGGGGGGGGAGATGCTCGAGAATATCCGGGTGGACTCCTGAGGCTCGGTCCCGCAGTTTCGTATGCCGAGCCTCCTTCCTCATGACCTTTGTCCAGAGTGGAATGCCTCACCGGCTCCGGGCACATGGTCAGTGCATGCTCAGTCACGATATCAGTGCATGATCAGCCACGTGATCACTGCCTGCACAGTCACGGATCAGCCCTCTCAGTCACGTGATCACCGGATGATAAACAGGTGATCAGTGAACGATCAGCCACGTGATCACTGCATGCGCAGTCAGGTGGTCAGTTCCTGATCAGCCACGGGATCAGTGCGTGCACAGTCCCATGATCAGCCCCTGTCAGTCTCTGATCACTGCCTGATTAAACACGTGATCAGTGCATGATGAGCCACGTGGTCAGTGCCCGATCAGCAACGTCATCAGTGCTTGCGCAGTCACCTGATCAGTGCATGCTCAGTCACGTGATCTGTACTTGATCAGCCAAGTGATCAGTGCCTGCAGAGTCACGTGACAGGGCCTGCTGAGCTGCGTGATTCCTGCCGGCACATCTCCTTGACAATTGCCAGCTGAGCTGCGTGATTCCTGCCTCGTCACCTGCTTGATTATTGCCAGTTGAGCAGCATGATCCGTCACTGCTCAGCACCATGCTTATAGCCTGCTGATTGCGTGGTTCGTGTCTCCTCAGCTCTTTGAGTATTGCCTCCTGAGGTCCCTGTTCAGGAGCCACCTGCCGGGGACCAGCCCCAGCTGATCCAGGGTATTCGAAGGAGAGATGGCCTAGGCGACTGTTTATATGCTCATCCGAGATATCAAGAATACTAGTATGAGGATAGCTCAGTAGGAAAATTCGGTGGAGAAAAGAGACTGAGTAGCTTGGTTTACGCGGGAGACCAGTAAAACTTGAAGACAAGAAGTTTGCACCACTTACGTAGGCCGCAGGCGCCCTCTCGAAGAGCGGAAGGTGCCTCACCCTAGACACCTTCTCGAGTGGATCTTAGCAGCCCAGGCATAATTAGGAAGCGTGGTGGGTTCCGCGCTCCAGATGGAGACTCGGCTGGAAGTTACAAGGAAGAATGACAAGGAACTTTATGAATTGGAGCTGTAAGTTACCTCTTTGACAGAGAGAGCGAGATGGTGGTGGGGGACAGCCCCCAGTGAAATCAGAGGGGAGAGCACAAAGCAATAAAGTAGGCAGACTCTGGTTATCTTGGGGGGGGGAGATGCTCGAGAATATCCGGGTGGACTCCTGAGGCTCGGTCCCGCATTTGCGTATGCCGAGCCTCCTTCCTCATGACCTTTGTCCAGAGTGGAATGCCTCACCGGCTCCGGGCACATGGTCAGTGCATGCTCAGTCCCGATATCAGTGCATGATCAGCCACGTGATCACTGACTGCACAGTCACGTGATCAGCCCCTCTCAGTCACGTGATCACCGCATGATAAACACGTGATCAGGGAACGATCAGCCACGTGATCACTGCATGCGCAGTCAGGTGGTCAGTTCCTGATCAGCCACGGGATCAGTGCGTGCACAGTCCCATGATCAGCGCCTGTCTGTCTCTGATCACTGCCTGATTAAACACGTGATCAGTGCATGATGAGCCACGTGATCAGTGCCCGATCAGCCCCGTCATCAGTGCATGCGCAGTCACCTGATCAGTGCATGATAGCCACGTGATCAGTGCATGCTCAGTCACGTGATCTGTACTTGATTAGCCACGTGATCAGTGCCGGCAGAATCACGTGATCAGGGCCTGATGAGCTGCGTGATTCCTGTCGGCACATCTGCTTGACAATTGCCAGCTGAGCTGCGTGAATCTTGCCTGGTCACCTGCTTGATTATTGCCAGTTGAGCAGCATGATTCATCACTGCTCAGCTCCATGCTTATAGCCTACTGATTGCGTGGTTCGTGTCTCTTCAGCTCTTTGAGTATTGCCTCCTGAGGTCCCTGTTCGGGCGCCACCTTCCAGGGACCAGCTGCAGCTGATCCAGGGTATTCGAAGGAGAGATGGCCTAGGGGACTGTTTATATGCTCATCAGAGATGTCAAGAATAATAGTATGAGGATAGCTCAGTCGGAAAATTCGGTGGAGAAAAGAGACTGAGTAGCTTGGTTTACGCGGGAGACCAGTAAAACTTGAAGACAAGAAGTTTGCACCAACTTACGTAGGCAGCAGGCGCCCTCTCGAAGAGCGGAAGGTGCCTCACCCTAGACACCTTCTCGAGTGGATCTTAGCAGCCCAGGCATAATTAGGAAGCGTGGTGGGTTCCGTGCCCCAGATGGAGACTCGGCTGGAAGTTACAAGGAAGAATGACAAGGAACTTTATGAATTGGAGCTGTAAGTTAACTCTTTGACAGAGAGAGCGAGATGGTGGTGGGGGACAGCCCCCAGTGAAATCAGAGGTGAGAGCACAAAGCAATAAAGTAGGCAGACTCTGGTTATCTTGGGGGGGGAGATGCTCGAGAATATCCGGGTGGACTCCTGAGGATCGACCCCACATTTGGGTATGCCGAGCCTCCTTCCTCATGACCTGTGTCCAGAGTGGAATGCCTCACCGGCTCCCGGCACATGATCAGTGCATGCTCAGTCACGATATCAGTGCATGATCAGCCACGTGATCACTGACTGCACAGTCACGTGATCAGCCCCTCTCAGTCACGTGATCACCGTATGATAAACACGTGATCAGGGAACGATCAGCCACGTGATCACTGCATGCGCAGTCAGGTGGTCAGTTCCTGATCAGCCACGGGATCAGTGCGTGCACAGTCCCATGATGAGCGCCTGTCAGTCACTGATCACTGCCTGATAAACACGTGATCAGTGCATGATGAGCCACGTGATCAGTGCCCGATCAGCCTCGTCATCAGTGCATGTGCAGTCACGTGATCTGTGCTTGATCAGCCACGTGATCAGTGCCTGCAGAGTCACGTGATCAGGGCCTGCTGAGCTGCGTGATTTCTGCCGGCTCATCTGCATGACAATTGCCAGCTGAGCTGTGTGATTCCTGTCGGCTCATCTGCTTGACAATTGCCAGCTGAGCTGCATGATTCCTGCCTGGTCTCCTGCTTGATTATTGCCAGTTGAGCAGCATGATTCGTCACTGCTGAGCTCCATGCTTATTGCCTGCTGAATGCGTGGTTCCTGTCTGCTCAGCTCTTTGAGTATTGCCTCCTGAGGTCCCTGTTCGTCGCCACCTGCCGGGGACCAGCCCCAGCTGATCCAGTGTATTGGAAGGGGAGATGGCCTATGCGACTATTTATATGCTCATCAGAGATATCAAGAATAATAGTATGAGGATAGCTCAGTAGGAAAATTCGGTGGAGAAAAGAGACTGAGTAACTTGGTTTATGCGGGAGACCAATAAAACTTCAAGACAAGAAGTTTGCACCACGTACGTAGGCCGCAGGCGCCCTCTCGAAGAGCGGAAGGTGCCTCACCGTAGACACCTTCTCGACTGGGTCTTAGCAGCACAGGCATAATTAGTAAGCGTGGTGGGTTCCGTGCTCAAGATGGAGACTCAGCTGGAAGTTACAGGGAAGAATGACAAGGAACTTTATGAACTGGAGCTGTAAGTTAACTCTTTGACAGAGAGAGCGAGATGGTGGTGGGGGACAGCCCCCAGTGAAATCAGAGGTGAGAGCACAGAGCAATAAAGTAGGCAGATTCTGTTTTTTTTTGGGGGGGAGATGCTCGAGAAGATCCGGGTGAACTCCTGAGGCTCGATCCCGAATTTGTGTATGCCGAGCCTCCTTCCTCATGACCTTTGTCCAGAGTGGAATGCCTCTCCGGCTCCCGGCACATGATCAGTGCATTCTCAGTCACGATATCAGTGCATGATCAGCCACGTGATCACTGACTACACAGTCACGTGATCAGCGCCTCTCAGTCACGTGATAACCGTATGATAAACACGTGATCAGGGAACAATCAGCCACGTGATCACTGCATGCGCAGTCAGGTGTCAGTTCCTGATCAGCCACGGGATCAGTGCGTGCACAATCCCATGGTCAGCGCCTGTCAGTCACTGATCACTGCCTGAGAAACACGTGATCAGTGCATGATGAGCCACGTGATCAGTGCCCGATCAGCCACGTCATCAGTGCATGCGCAGTCACGTGAATAGTGCATGATAGCCTCGTGATCAGTGCATGCTCAGTCTCGGGATCTGTGCTTGATCAGCCACGGGATCAGTGCCTGCAGAGTCACGTGATCAGGGCCTGCTGAGCTGTGTGATTCTTGCCGGCTCATCTGCATGACAATTGCCAGCTGAGCTGCGTGATGCCTGTCGGCTCATCTGCTTGAAAATTGCCAGCTGAGCTGCGTGATTCCTGCCTGGTCACCTGCTTGATCATTGCCAGTTGAGCAGTATGATTCATCACTGCTGAGCTCCATGCTTATTGCCTGCTGATTTTGTGGTTCGTGTCTGCTCAGCTCTTTGAGTATTGCCTCCTGAGGTCCCTGTTCCGGCGTCACCTCCCAGGGACCAGCCCCAGCTGATCCAGGGTATTGGAAGGAGAGATGGCCTAGGCGACTATTTATATGCTCATCAGAGATAAAAAGAATAATAGTATGAGGATAGCTCAGTAGGAAAATTCGGTGGAGAAAAGAGACTGAGTAGCTTGGTTTACGCGGGAGACCAATAAAACTTCAAGACAAGAAGTTTGCACCACGTACGTAGGCCGCAGGCGCCCTCTCGAAGAGCGGAAGGTGCCTCACCCTAGACACCTTCTCGAGTGGGTCTTAGCAGCCCAGGCATAATTAGTAAGCGTGGTGGGTTCCGTGCTCCAGATGGAGACTCAGCTGGAAGTTACAGGGAAGAATGACAAGGAACTTTATGAACTGGAGCTGTAAGGTAACTCTTTGACAGAGAGAGCGAGATGGTGGTAGGGGACAGCCACCAATGAAATCAGAGGTGAGAGCACAGAGCAATATAGTAGGCAGACTCTGGTTTTTTTGGAGGGGGAGATGCTCGAGAAGATCCGGGTGAACTCCTGAGGCTCGATCCCGAATTTGTGTATGCCGAGCCTCCTTCCTCATGACCTTTGTCCAGAGTGGAATGCCTCACCGGCTCCCGGCACATGATCAGTGCATTCTCAGTCACGATATCAGTGCATGATCAGCCACGTGATCATTGACTGCACAGTCACGTGATCAGCGCCTCTCAGTCACGTGATCACCATATGATAAACACGTGATCAGTGAACGATCATCCACGAGATCACTGCATGCACAGTCAGGTGCTCAGGTCCTGATCAGCCACGGGATCAGTGCCTGCACAGTCCCATACTCAGCGCCTGTCAGTCACTGATCACTGCCTGATAAACACGTGATCAGTGCAGAATGAGCCACGTGATCAGTGCCCGATCAGCCATGTCATCAGTGCATGTGCAGTCACGTGATCTGTGCTTGATCAGCCACGTGATCAGTGCCTGCAGAGTCACGTGATCAGGGCCTGCTGAGCTGCGTGATTCCTGCCGGCTCATCTGCATGACAATTGCCAGCTGTGCCGCATGATTCCTGTCGGCTCATCTGGTTGAAAATTGCCAGCTGAGCTGCGTGATTCCTGCCTGGTCACCTGCTTGATTATTGCCAGTTGAGCAGCATGATTCGTCACTGCTGAGCTCCATGCTTATTGCCTGCTGATTTCGTGGTTCGTGTCTGCTCAGCTCTTTGAGTATTGCCTCCTGAGGTCCCTGTTCGGGCGCCACCTGCCGGGGACCAGCCCCAGCTGATCCAGGGTATTCGAAGGAGAGATGGCCTAGGCGACTATTCATATACTCTTCAGAGATATCAAGAATAACAGTATGAGGATAGCTCAGTAGGAAAATTCGGTGGAGAAAAGAGACTGAGTAGCTTGGTTTACGCGGAAGACCAATAAAACTTCAAGACAAGAAGTTTGCACCACTTACGTAGGCCGCAGGCGCCCTCTCGAAGATCGGAAGGTGCCTCACCCTAGACACCTTCTCGAGTGGGTCTTAGTAGCCCAGGCATAATTAGTAAGCGTGGTGGGTTCCGCGCTCCAGATGGAGACTCTGCTGGAAGTTACAGGGTAGAATGACAAGGAACTTTATGAATAGGAGCTGTAAGTTACCTCTTTGAGAAAGAGAGCGAGATGGTGGTGGGGGACAGCCCCCAGTGAAATCAGAGGTGAGAGCACAAAGCAATAAAGTAGGCAGACTCTGGTTATTTTGGGGGGGGAGATGCTCGAGAATATCCGGGTGGACTCCTGAGGCTCGACCCCAGATTTGCGTATGCCGAGCCTCCTTCCTCATGACCTGTGTCTAGAGTGGAATGCCTCACCGGCTCCCGGCACATGATCAGTGCATGCTCAGTCACGATATCAGTGCTTGGTCAGCCACGTGATCATTGACTGCACAGTCACGTGGTCAGCGCCTCTCAGTCACGGGATCACCGTATGATAAACACGTGATCAGTGAACGATCAGCCACGAGATCACTGCATGCGCAGTCAGGTGGTCAGGTCCTGATCAGCCACGTGATCAGTGCGTGCACAGTCCCATACTCAGCGCCTGTCAGTCACTGATCACTGCCTGATAAACACGTGATCAGTGCAGAATGAGCCACGTGATCAGTGCCCGATCAGCCACGTCATCAGTGCATGTGCAGTCACGTGATCAGTGCATGATAGCCACGTGATCAGTGCATGCTCAGTCACGTGATCTGTGCTTGATCAGCCACGTGATCAGTGCCTGCAGAGTCACGTGATCAGGGCCTGCTGAGCTGCGTGATTCCTGCCGGCTCATCTGCATAACAATTGCCAGCTGAGCTGCGTGATTCCTGTTGGCTCAGCTGCTTGATAATTGCCAGCAGAGCTGAGTGATTCGTCCCTGCTAAGCTCCATTATTATTACCTTCTGATTGCATGATTCGTGCCTGCTCAGCTCTTTGATTATTGCCTGCTGAGGCACTTGATCAGTGCATGATTGCCACGTGATCAGCACATGATCAGTCAACGTGAACAACAGCTCTCAGTTACGTGATCACTGCATGATAGCCATGTGATCAGTGCAGTCTCAGTCGCGTGATCAGTGCATGATCAGACACGTGATCAGAGCCTCTCATTCACGTGATTAGTGCATGATCAGCCACGTGATCAGTGCATGCTCAGTCATGACAAGCGCCTGCTGAGTTACAAGTTTAAGGCCTGTTCAGCTACTTGATAATTGCCAGCTGAGCTGCGTGATTCCTGCCTGCTCAGCTTCTTGATCATTGCCACCTGAGCTTCGTGATTCCTGCCTGCTCATCTACTTGATAATTGCCAGTTTAGCTGCATGATTCCTGCCTGCTTAGCGGCTTGAAAATTGCCAGCTGAGCTGCGTGATTACTGCCTGTTAATCTACTTGATAATTGCCAGCTGAGCTGCGTGATTCATCCCAGCTGAGCTCCATGATTATTGTCTGCTGATTGGGTGATTCGTGCCTGCTCAGCTCTTTATTATTGCCTGCTGAAGCACATGATCAGTGCATGATGGCCACCTGATCAGCGCTTGATCTGTCACATGATCAGCCCCTCTCAGTCACGTGATCACTGCATGATAGCCACATGATTAGTGCATGCTCAGTCACGTGATCAGTTCATGATCAGCCACGTGATCAGCACCACTCAGTCAGGTGATCAGGGCATGATCAACCACGTGATCATTGCGTGCCCAGTCACATGATCAGGGTCTTCTGATTTACTGGATTAGCACCTGCTCAGGTGCTTGATAATTGCCAGCTGAGCTGCGTGATTCCTGCCTGCTCAGCTCTTGATAATTGCCAGCTGAGCTACCTGATTCCTGCTGGTTCAGCTGCTTGATAATTGCTGCTGAGCTGCGTGATTCCTGCCGGCTCAGCTGCTTGATAATAACCAGCTGAGCTGCGTGATTCCTGCCTGCTCATCTACTTGATAATTACCTGCTGAGCTGCGTGATTCCTGCCGGCTCAGCTGCTTGATAATTGCCAGCTGAGCTGCGTGATTCCTGCAGGCTCAGTTGCTTGATAATTGCCAGCTGAGCTTCGTGATTCGTCCCTGCTGAGCTCCATGATTATTACCTGCTTATTTCGTGATTCGTGCCTGCTCAGTTCTTTGATTATTGCCTGCTGAGGCGAATGATCAGTGCATGATGGCCACGTGATCAGTGCCTGCTCAGTCACGTGTTCAGGGCCTGCTGAGTTACAGGATTAGCGTTTCTCATCTGCTTAATAATTGCCAGCTGAGCTGCGTGATTCCTGCCTGCTCAGCTGCTTGATAATTGCCAGCTCAGCTGAGTGGTACATCCCTGCTCAGCTGCTTGATAATTGCCAGCTGAGCCGAGTGATTTCTGCGTGCTCATCCACTTGATAATTGCCAGCTGAGCTGCGTGATTCGTGTCAGCTCAGTCCCGGGTTTAGAGCCTGCTGAGTCACGTGATTAGAGTCTGCTTGGCCACTTCATTACAGTCTGCTCAGCTCCATGGTTATTGCCTGCTGAGCTGCATGATTCGTTCCTGCTCAGCTCCATGATTATTGCCTGCTGAGCTGCGAGATTCCTGCCTGCTCAGCTCAATTATTACTGCCGCCTGAGCTGCGTGATTCCTGCCTGCTCAACTCCATTATTATTGCCCGCTGAGCTTCGTGATTCCTGCCTGCTCAGCTCCATGATTATTGCCTGCTGAGCTGTGTGATTCCTGCCTGCTCAGCTCCTTGATTATTGCCTGCTAAGCTGCGTGCTTCCTGCTTGCTCAGTTCCTTTATTATTGACAGCTGAGCTGCGTGATTCCTTCCTGCTCATGTCCTTCATTATTTCCTCCTGAGCTGCGTGTTTTGTGCCTGCTCAACTCCTTTAGTATTGCCTTCTGATCTGTGTGACTCCTTTTGATCAATCAGGCATTTAGAGCCTACTGAGTCACGTGTTTAGAGTCTGCTTAGCCACTTCATTACAGTCTGCTCATCTCCTTGATTTTTGCCTGCTTAGCTGCGTGATTCGTGCCTGCTCAGCTCCTTGATTATTGCCAGCTGAACTGCGTGATTCGTGCCTGCTCAGCTCCTTGATTATTGCCAGCTGAGCTGCGTGATTCGTGTCTGCTCAGTCACGGGTTTAGAGTCTGCTTAGCCACTTCATTTCAGTATGCTCAGCTCCATGACTCTTTCCTGTTCCTCTCCGTGATTAGTGCCTGCTTAGCCAAGTGATTAGTGCCTGCTCAGCTCTTTGATTATTGCCTGCTGAGGCACGTGATCAGTGCAAGCTAGCCACGTGATCAGCGCCTCTCAATAACGGGATTAGTGCATGATCAGCCACGTGATCATTGCCTGCACATTCACGTGATCTGTGCCTCTCAGTCACGGGATCAGTGCCTGCTCAGTCACGTGATCAGTGCCTCTCATTCACGTGATCAGTGCATTATCAGCCATGTGATCAGTGCATGATCAGCCACGTGATCTGCGCCTCTCAGTCCCGTAATCAGTGCATGATAGCCAGGTGATCAGTGCCTGCTCAATCACATGATCAGGGCCTGCTGAGTTACGGGATTAGCGCTTGCTAATCTGCTTGATAATTGCCCTCTGAGCTGCGTGATTCCTGCCTGCTCCACTCCTTAATTAGTGCCTGCTGAGCTGCGAGATTCCTGCCTGCTCAGCTGCTTGATAATTACCAGCTGAGCTCCGTGATTTCTGCGTGCTCAGCTGCTTTATAATTGTCAGCTGAGTTGCGTGATTCCTGCCTGCTCAACTACTTGATAATTGCCACCTGAGCTGCATGATTCTTCCTTGCTGAGGTCCATGATTATTGCCTTTTGATTGTGTGATTCGTGCCTTCTCAGCTCTTTGATTATTGCCTGCTGAGGCACATGATCAGTGCATGATAGCCACGTGATCAGCGCATGATCAGTCACGTGATCAGTGCATGATCAGCCACATGATCAGTGCCTACACAGTCATGTTATCTGCGCCTCTCTGTCAGGTGATCACTGCATGATAGCCACGTGATCAGTGCATACTCAGTCACTTGATCAGAGCATGATCATCTACGTGATCAATGCCTACGCAGTCATGTGATCTGCGCCTCTCAGTCACGTGATCAGTGCCTGCTCAGTCACGTGATCAGTGCATGATCAGCCACCTGATCAGTGCCTGCACAGTCACGTGATCTGCATCTCTCAGTCACGTGATCAGTGCCTGCTCAGTCACGTGATCTTTGCCTCTCAGTCACATGATCAGTGCATGATCAGCCACTTGATCAGTGCATGATCAGCCACGTAATCACTGCCTGCTCAGTCACGTAATCAGGGCCTGCTGAGTTACCGGATTAGCCCCTGCTCAGCTCCTTGATTATTGCCAGCTGAGCTGCGTGATTCGTGCCTGCTCAGCTCCTTGATTATTGCCTGCTGAGCTGGGTGATTCGTGTCTGCTCAGTCACGGGTTTAAAGCCTGCTGAGTCACGTGATTAGAGTCTGCTTAGGCACTTCATTACAGTCTGCTCAGCTCCATGAGTACTGCCTGCTGATCTGCGTGATTCGGGCCTGCTCAGCTCCATGATTATTGCCTGCTGATCTGCGAGATTCCTGCCTGCTCAGCTCCATATTTATTGCCTGCTGAGCTGCGTGATTCCTGCCTGCTCAGCTTCTTGATTATTGCATGCTGAGCTGCGTGATTCCTGTTTGCTCAGCTCCATGATTATTGCCTGCTGAGCTGCGTGATTCCTGCTTGCTCAGCTCCATGATTTTTGCTTGCTGAGCTGCATAATAAGTGCCTGCTCAGTCCCCAGAGAGGAGCCGGCTGAATCACGTGATTAGAGTCTGCTTATCCAGTTCATTACAGCCTTCAGCTCCAATTATTATTGCCTGCTAAGTTGCGTGATTCCTGCCTGCTCAGGTCCGTGAGTATTGCCTGCTGAGTTGCGTGATTCCTGCCAGCTCAGCTCCATGATTATTGCCTGCTGAGCTGCGCGATTCCTGACTGCTAGCTTCTTGCTTATTGGCTGCTGAGCTGCCTGATTCCTGCCTGCTCTGCTTCTTGATTATTGCCTGCTGAGCTGCGTGATTCCTGCTTGCTCAGCTCCAGGATTATTGCCTGCTGAGCTGCGTGATTCGTGCCTGCTCAGCTCCTTGATTACTGTCTGCTGAGCTGCGTGATTCCTGCCTGCTCAGCTCCAGGAGTATTGTCTGCTGGGCTGCAAGATTCGTGTGTGCTCAGTCACGGGTGTCAAGCCTGCTGAGTCACGTGTTTAGAGTCTGCTTAGCCACTTAATGGCAGTCTGCTCAGCTCCTTGATCTTTGCCTGCTGAGCTGAGTGATTCCTGCCTGCTCAGCTCCATGAGTATTGCCTGCTGAGCTGCATGATTGGTGTCTGCTGAGCTGCACCATTTGTGTCTGCTGAGCTGCACCATTGGTGTCTGCTGAGCTGCCCAAATTGTGTCTGCTCAGTCACGGGTGTAGAGCCTGCTGCGTCACGTGTTTAGAGTCTGCTTAACCACTTCATTACAGTTTGCTCAGCTCCTTGACGATTTCCTGCTCCTCTCCGTGATTAGTGCCCTCTTAGCCAAGTGATTAGTGCCTGCTCAGCTCTTTGATTATTGCCTCCTGAAGCACGTGATCAGTGCATGATAGCCACGTGATCAGCGCCTCTCAGTCACGTGATCAGCGCCCCTCAGTCACGTGATCAGCGCCTCTCAGTCACGTGATCAGTGCCTCTCAGTCACGTGATCAGTGCATGCTCAGTCACGTGATCAGTGCCTCTCAGTCACGTGATCAGTGCCTCTCAGTCACGTGATCAGTGCATGCTCAGTCACGTGATCAGTGCATGCTCAGCCACGTGATCAGGGCCTGCTCAGTCACGTGATCAGGGTCTGCTGAATCAAGGGATTAGCGCTTGCTCAGCTGCATGCTTAATCCCTGCTCAGCTGCCTGACTCGTGCCTGATCAGCTGTGTGATTAGTCCCTGCTCAGCTGCGTGATTAGTGCCTGCTCAAGACCGGGTTAGGAGCCGGCTGAGTGACGTGATTAGAGTCTGCTTAGCCACTTCATTACAGTCTGCTCAGCTCCATGAGTACTGCCTGCTGATCTGCGTGATTCGGGCCTGCTCAGCTCCATGATTATTGCCTGCTGAGCTGCGAGATTCCTGCCTGCTCAGCTGCTTGATAATTACCAGCTGAGCTCCGTGATTTCTGCGTGCTCAGCTGCTTTATAATTGTCAGCTGAGTTGCGTGATTCCTGCCTGCTCAACTACTTGATAATTGCCACCTGAGCTGCATGATTCTTCCTTGCTGAGGTCCATGATTATTGCCTTTTGATTGTGTGATTCGTGCCTTCTCAGCTCTTTGATTATTGCCTGCTGAGGCACATGATCAGTGCATGATAGCCACGTGATCAGCGCATGATCAGTCACGTGATCAGTGCATGATCAGCCACATGATCAGTGCCTACACAGTCATGTTATCTGCGCCTCTCTGTCAGGTGATCACTGCATGATAGCCACGTGATCAGTGCATACTCAGTCACTTGATCAGAGCATGATCATCTACGTGATCAATGCCTACGCAGTCATGTGATCTGCGCCTCTCAGTCACGTGATCAGTGCCTGCTCAGTCACGTGATCAGTGCATGATCAGCCACCTGATCAGTGCCTGCACAGTCACGTGATCTGCATCTCTCAGTCACGTGATCAGTGCCTGCTCAGTCACGTGATCTTTGCCTCTCAGTCACATGATCAGTGCATGATCAGCCACTTGATCAGTGCATGATCAGCCACGTAATCACTGCCTGCTCAGTCACGTAATCAGGGCCTGCTGAGTTACCGGATTAGCCCCTGCTCAGCTCCTTGATTATTGCCAGCTGAGCTGCGTGATTCGTGCCTGCTCAGCTCCTTGATTATTGCCTGCTGAGCTGGGTGATTCGTGTCTGCTCAGTCACGGGTTTAAAGCCTGCTGAGTCACGTGATTAGAGTCTGCTTAGGCACTTCATTACAGTCTGCTCAGCTCCATGAGTACTGCCTGCTGATCTGCGTGATTCGGGCCTGCTCAGCTCCATGATTATTGCCTGCTGATCTGCGTGATTCGGGCCTGCTCAGCTCCATGATTATTGCCTGCTGATCTTCGTGACTCGGGCTTAGTCAGCTCCATGATTGTTGCCTGCTGAGCTGCGGGATTCAGGCCTGCTCAGTCACGGGTTTAGTGCCTGCTGAGTCACGTGAATAGAGTCTTCTTAGCCACGTCATTACAGCCTGCTCTTCTCCATGATTATTGCCTACTGGGCTGTGTGTTTCTTGCCTGCTCAGCTCCATGATTATTGCCTGCTGAGCTGCATGATTAGTGCCTGATCAGCTGCATGATTCCTGCCTGCTCTGCTGTGTAATTAGTCCCTGCTCAGCTGAGTGATTAGTGCCTGCCATCTCTGTGATTACTATCTGATCAGCTACGTGATTTGTGCCTGCTCTTCTCCATGATTGGTGTCTGCTCTGTCAGGGGTTTAGTGCCTGCTGAGTCACGTGATTAGAGTCTGCTTAGCCAGGTCATTACAGCCTGCTGAGCTCCATGATAATTGCCTGCTGAGCTGCATGATTAGTGCCTGCTTAGCCATGTCATTTGTGCCTCATAAGCTCCTTGATTATTCCCTGCCGAGCTGCGTGATTAGTGTCTGCTTATTCACGGATATAGTGCCTGCTCAGCCAAGTCATTAGTGCCTGGTCAGTCTCGGTTTTAGTGCCTGCTGAGTCACGTCATCAGTGCCTGCTCAGTTACGTGATCAGTGCCTGCTGGATCACAGGATTAGTGCCTGCTCAGCTGCTTGATTAGTGCCTTCTCAGCTCCGTGATTAGTGTCTGCTCAGTCACAGGTTTAGTGCCTGCTGAGTCACGTGATTATTGCCTGCTCAGCCAAGTGATTAGTGCCTGTTCAGCTCCGTGATTACTGCCTGCTCAGTCACGGGTTTAGTGCCTGCTGAGTCACGTGATTAGAGTCTGCTTAGCCAGGTCATTACAGCCCGCTCAGCTCCATGATTATTGCCTGCTGAGCTGCGTGATTAGTGCCTGCTTAGCCATGTCATTTGTGCCTGATCAGCTCCTTGATTATTGCCTGCTGAGCTGCGTGATTAGTGTCTGCTCATTCACGGGTATAGTTCCTGCTCAGCCAAGTCATTAGTGCCTGCTGGATCACAGGATTAGTGCCTGCTCAGCTGCTTGATTAGTGCCTTCTCAGCTCCGTGATCAGTGTCTGCTCAGTCACGGGTTTAGTGCCTGCTGAGTCACGTGATTATTGCCTGCTGAGCTTCGTAATTAGTGTCTGCTCAACCAAGTGATTAGTTTATGCTCAGCTCGGTTATTAGAGCCTGCTGTGTCACGTGATCAGTGCCTGCTGAGTCACGTGATCAGTGCATGCTGTCACGTGATCAGTGGCTGATCAGCCACGTGATCAGTTCCTGCTCAGTCAAGTGATCAGTGCATGATAGCCACGTGTTCCATGCATGCTCAGTCCCGTGATCAGTGCATGATCAGCCACATGATCAGTGCATGCTCAGTCACGTGATAAGTTCATGATCAGCCACGTGATCAGTGCCTGCTCAGTCATGTGATCAGTGCATGATAGTCACATGATCAGTGCGTGATCTGTCACGTGATCAGTGACTGCTCAGCCACGTCATTAGTGCCTGCTGAGTCACGTGATTAGTGTCTGCATAGCCATGTCATTACAGCCTGCTCAGCTCCATGATTATTGCCTGCTGAGCTGTGTGATTAGTGTCTGCTCAGTCACGGGTTTAGTGCCTGCTTTCCAAGTAATTAGTGCCTGCTCAGCTCCGTGACTTGTGCCTGCTCGGTCACGGGTTTAGTGCCTGCTGTGTCACTTGATCAGTGCCTGCTCAGTCACGTGATCAGTGCCTCTCAGCCACGTGATCAAGACAAGCTCACATTGCAACCAGGGAGAAAGACTCATAGGTCATGCCACATTCTGAAAGACACTGATTTCGCCATCCACTCAAGATAATTCCCGATTCCCAGGCACCTCTTCGAATGTAACCCTCAGGATGAAGTCAAAACACAAAGGGGAACTGACACACCAGTTGCTTCATCCGGAAATAGCCGCAGGTTCCAAGTAACTCAAAAAGTAGCCTGTCACACCGTGAACAACTATAGAGGCAAGTGGAGTTCCATTCCTCAACACAAGGTGAGGCCTGAATCTCCTGTTCCAACTCTGCAGAGACCCTGCGATGGAAGTCAGAAATGGAGGGGAATGCTGAGTTTGCCCCCACTCCCCGGAGATGAGGCCCTATTCATCCCTGTAAGGATGTGCAAGGAATCCCGAGGTGCTCCTCGAAACGCCAAAGGACATCTGATTTCCCTGAGGAGACACGAGTGGTCGATTGCCCTGTGTCGCATGCAAAGGAATGCCAACATCCCCGATGCACCTCGAGAGGAGGCTGGTATCTACTTGACAGTGGAGGGGAACCTGGGGCCTTGTAACAATTCGAAAGCCAAGTTTTTTCCCATCCACTCAAGATCAGGTCAGATGCCTTGCACCTTTGAGAATGTCAGCCAAGAATCAAGTCACAACACGAAGGGAATTCTGATGCCCCGGTTGCTAATCCGAAAAGAGACCCAGGTCCCAAATTCAATGCGGCTGGAGGCCTGAAACCCAAGACCCAAGTCAGAACAGGAGAGGAACCTTGAATTTCCCACCTCAACTCGAGATGAGACTCTATTCGTCCCTGCAGCGATGTGCGAGGAATCCTGAAGTGACCCTCCCAATGCCAAAAAAGATCAGACTTACCTGAGGAGACACGAGCCGTCCCCCAGGTCAACACACAAGTCGAGAGGAACGCTTAGCCTTCCGCCACAACTCCAGGCAAACTAAGAAATTTTCCCCTGCACGCTCGAGGAGGCCCTTTTACACTGCAGCATTTCCAAAGAAAGCCCACGTTTCCCTTGGAACACTAAAGGGTCCTCGACATGCTTTACTGTACTCCAGAAGTTTCCCGAGATACCAGTCCCCACTCAAGAAGAATGCTGAGTTTCCCGCCACAAGTCAAGAAGAGCCCCGTTTTCCCCGCCTCAAGTTGAGATGAGGGTCCATTGCTCTGCTTTGCGTGGAAAGAAGTGCTGACGTCCCTGTCCCACTTCGAGAAGATGCTGGTATCTACTTGACACTGGAGGGGAACCCGGGGGGGCTTTACACAATTCAAAATCCACGTATTTCCCCATCCACTCGACATCAGGCCTGATTTCCTTGCACCAATTCGAATATAGGTTGAGAATCAACTCACAACACAAAGAGATTTCTGATTCCCTGTTTGGTAATTCAAAAAGAGCCCCAGGTCCCAAATTCAACTCGGCTGGAGGCCTGAAACCCCTTTGACAACTCGAGAGGGAAGCAGAGTTCCATGCGTCCACACATGTCGAGACCTGACTCCCTGTTTGAAACGGCATACACAGTCCGAGACCCATGTGAGAACAGCAGAGGAACCCTGAGGTTCCTGCCTCAACTCGAGATGAGGCCCTCTTCCATTGCACCAAACCCAGTGGAGACCCGAGAGGACATCCCAACTCCACAGTATTCCTGACTTCCCATAGGAACCCTGAGAAGTTCCGTGAGGTCACCGTCACAACTTGAGAGGAACCCTATGCTTCCCACCACAACTCAAGGCAAACTATGAAATTCTCCCCTGCAGACGTGAGGAGGCCCTTTTACGCTGCAGCATTTCCAAAGAAAGTCCACGTTTCCCTTGGAACTCGAAAGGGTCCTACACATGCTTTACGAAACTCCAGAGGTTTCAAGAGATACCAGACACAACTCGAGAGGAACGCTGAGTTTCCTGCCACAAGTCAAGAAGAGCCCCGTTTTCCCCACCTCAACTCGAAATGAGGACCTCTTCCTTTGCACGGACCCAAGTGGAGTCCCGAGAGGTCCCTCTACCTCCACAATATTCCTGACTTCCCATAAACACCCTGAGAAGCTCCCTGAGGTCACTGTAACATGTTGAGGGAAGCCAGGGTTTCCTGCAGCAACTCCAGAAAGACCTCGATATCTCCCCTTCAATGCAGCTTGAGGCCCGATTCCCCTGCCACAACTCGAGAGCAATGCCGTGCTCCCCCTCCCAACTCGAATGGAGGCTCAACTTCCCTGGGGTCACATGAGAGGCTCCCTGAGTTACCCTTCATTACTCGAGAGAAACCCCACACGTCCCACTGCAGCTCAAAAAAAAAAAAAAAAAACCCACGAGATTCCCCCATCATCACGAGATGAGGCCCTTTTTTTCCTGCATGGCCTAGAGAGCATTCCCGAGTCCTCTCTCAAAACTCCACAGGAGGCTTGACTCCCTTTAGGCCACTCAATTGGCTCCAAGACATACTCGTCGCAACTGAACACGAAAGCGGAGTTCTTTGCTTCCACTCGAGACGAGGCCTGACTCCCTGGGTGAGTCTGGAATGCAACCCCGAGATCCCACCACAAGTCATGAAGAGCCCCGTTCTCCCCGTCTCAAATCGAAATGAGGCCCTCTTCCTTTGCTCCGACCCCAGTGGAGTCCCGAGAGGCCCCTCCACCTCCACAATATTCCTGACTTGGCATAAACACCCCGAGAAGCTCCCTGAGGTCACTGTCACATATCGAGGGAAGCCAGGATTTCCTGCTGCAACTCCAGAAAGACCTCAATATTTCCCCTTCAAGGCATCTTGAGGCCCAATTTCCCTGCCATGACTCGAGAGCAACGCCGTGTACCCCCTAGCAACTCGAATGAAATTCCGATTGCCTCTCGAGGTGTTCACGGGGTGACAGGCCACTTGTCGAGCTGTATTTGGAGCCTGCAGTTTCTTCCGGCGATGCACTGGGGTGTCAGTGCCCCTTCGTGTTGTGACTTCATCCACAGGGTTGCATTCGAAGAGGTGTCCGGGCATCGGTTTCTTATCAAGAGTGGACTGGGAAATCGGGGTCTTTCGGAATGTGGCACCACCGACGAGGCTATGTCTCGAATTTCTTCATCAGATCGGCCTCATCCTGAGGTGCGATGGGAAGGTCGGGAACCCCTTTCAGACAAAGCAGGGGAATTGACCCTCCTGTCGAGATCAGGAGGGGAGAAGGGGCTCAGATGAAGTGGTACTGGGAACCTCGGTGTTCCTCTCGAGTGAGACTGGTATGTCGAAGAACTTTTGGAGTTGCATCAAGGGTGTCAAGTACCGTTTCAAACTTCAAGATGGAACGTGGGATTTTTCTTGAGACGGTGTAGTGGGAAAGGGCTTCATCTTGCAATGACGGGAGAACGTCGTGGTTTTTCTAGAGTTGTGGCGGGATTCTCGAGTTACGATGGGGAACTCAGGATGCCTCTCGTATTGGCCCAGGGAAGTCCAATCTCCATATTCGAGTTCCGAGGGAGAGCTGCTGATTGCTCTCGAGTCACTGCAGGACAAATAAACCTCATCTAGGCTTGTGTCCAGAAACTAATGTTCCTCTCCAGGGGCGACAGGGATCTCGGGGTAGCATGCAACACTCACCCAGGGAGTCAGGCCTCTTCTCGAATGGAAGCTATTCCATTCCTCTATGGAAGCTTTCCATACCTCCGCTATCCTCTCGAGTTGCGAAGGGTATCTCTTGGAGCCCACTGAGTGGCCTAAAGGGAGTCAAGCTCCCAGTGGAGTTTTGAGAGAGGACTCAGGATTGCTCCTTAGGCCCTGCAGGAAAAGAAGGGCCTCATCTCGCAATAACAAGGGCATCTCATGGTTTTTCTTGAGCTGCGGCGCCAGTGTGGGGTTTCTCACAAGGTATGACGCAGAACTCAGGGAGCCTCTCGTATGGAGCCAGGCAAGTCCGGACTCAATTCGAGATGTGAGGGGGAGCGTGGCATTGCTCCTGAGTCTTGGGAGGGGAATCGGGCCTCAAGACGAGTTGAAGAAAGAATCTCGAGGTCTTTCTCGAGTTGTGGCAGGAAACCCTGTGTTCCCTCGCCTTGTGCCGGGAGAGGGACCTCAGGGAGCTTCTCAGGGTGCCTATGAGAAGTCAGGGATACTATGGAGTTGGGAGGGACCTCTCGGGACTCCACTGGGTTTGCTGCAATGGAAGAGGGCCTCATCTCGAGTTGAGGCAGGAAACTCAGGGTTCCCCTCCATTTCTGACTTCGATCACAGGGTCTCTGCAGAGTTGGAACAGAAGAGGCCCGCCTCGTATTGTGTTGAGGAATGGAACTCCACTTGCCTCTCGAGTTGTTCATGGGTGACAGGCCTCTTGTCGATGTGTATTTGGAACCTGTGTTTTTTTCCGGACGATGCATGGGGTGTCAGTGCCCCTTCGTGTTGTGACTTCATCCACAGGGTTGTATTCGAAGAGGTGTCCGGTCATCGGGTTCTTATCAAGAGCGGACCGGGAAATCGAGGTCTTTTGGAATGTGGCACCACCCACGCGGCTACGTCTCGAATTTCTTGGTGAGACCGGCCTCAGTCTGAGGTGTGATGGGAAGGGCGGGATCCCCTTCTAGAAAAAGTAGGGGAAACGACCGTCATGTCGAGATCAGGATGGGAGAAGGGGCTCAGATGAAGTGCTTCCGGGAACCTCGGTATTCCACTCGAGTGACACCTGTATGTCGGGGAACTTTTTGGGTCTCATCAAGGGTGTCAAGTACAGTTTCAAATTTCAAGACGGAACATGGGACTTCTCTTGAGATGCTATAGCGGGAAAGGGCTTCACCTTAGTATGACGGGGGAAACTCGTGGTTTTTCTCGACTTGTGCTGGGTTTCTCAAGTTACGACGGGGAACCAGGATACCTCGCGTGTTGGCCCAAAGAAGTCCAATCTTCCATTCGAGTTGCGAGGGAGAGCTGGGGATTGCTCTCGAGTAACTGCAGGGCAATCAGACCTCATCAAGTCTTGATTCCAGAAACTAATGTTCCTCTCCAGGAGCGACAGGGATCTCGGGGTTGCATTCCAGACTCACCCGGGGAGGCAGGCCTCGTCTTGAGTGGAAACAAAGAACTCCGCTGTCCTCTCAAGTCGCGACGGGTATCTCATGGATCCCCTGGGTAGCCTAAAGGGAGTCAAGCCTCCTGTGGAGTTTTTATAGAGGAGTCGCGATTGCTCTCCAGGGCTTGCAGAAAAAGAAGGGCCTCGAAACGCAATGACGGGGACATCTCATGGTTTTCTTGAGCTGCGGCACCAGTGTGGGGTTTCTCACGAGGTACGACCGGGAACTCAGAGAGCCTCTCGTGGGGCACCAGGGAAGTCAGGTCTCCATTCGAGTGGCGAGGGTGAGGGCAGCATTGCTCTCGAGTCATGGTAGGGAATCGGGCCTCAAGATTCGTTGAAGACGGACTCTGGAGGTCTTTCTCTGGTTGTGGTAGGAAACCCTGGGTTCCCTCGACTTGTGCCAGTGACCTCAGGGAGCTTCTCAGGTTGCCTGTGAGAAATCAGGGATATTGTGGAGTTGGGAGGGGCCTCTCGGGACTCCACTGGGTTTGGTGCAATGGAAGAGGGCCTCATCTCGAGTTGAGGCAGGAACCTCAGGGTTCCTCTCCATTTCTGACTCTGATCGCAGGGTCCCTGCAGACTTGGGACAGGAGAGTGAGACCTCGTCTTGGGTTCAGGCATGGAACTCCGCTTGCCTCTCGAGGTGTTCACAGGGTGACAGGCCACTTGTTTATCTGGATTTGGAACCTGCGGGTTTTTCGGGAAGATGCACGGGGGTGTCAGTGCCCCTTCGTGTTGTGACTTCATCCACAGGGTTGCATTCGAAGAGGTGTCTGGGCATCGGGTTCTTATCAAGAGCGGACCCGGAAATCGGGGTCCTTAGGAATGTGGCACCACCCACGAGGCTATGTCTCGAATTTCTTCGTGAGACCGGCCTCATCCTGAGGTGCGACGGGAAGGTCGGGAACCCCGTCCAGACAAAGAAGGGGAATCGACCCTCCTGTCGAGATCAGGAGGGGAGAAGGGGCTCCGATGAAGTGGTGCCAGGAAACTCGGTGTTCCTCTCAAGTGAGACTGGTATGTCGGGGTACTTTATGGGTCGCATCAAGGGTGCCAAGTACCGTTTCGACCTTCAAGACGAAACGTGGGAATTCTATTGAGACGCTGTAGCGGGATAGGGCTTCATCTTGCGATGACGGGGGAACCACGTGGTTTTTCTCGAGTTGCGGTGGGATTCTCGAGTTACGATGGGGAATTCAGGATGCCTCTTGTGTTGGCCCAGGGAAGTCCAATCTTCCATTCGAGTTGCGAAGGAGATCTGGGAATTGCTCTCGAGTCACTGCAGGGCAAATAGACCTCATCTAGGCTTGTGTCCAGAAGCTAATGTTTCTCTCCAGGGGAGAAAGGTATTTGGAGGTTGCATTCCAGACTCACCCGGGGCATCAGGCCTGGTCTCGAGTGGAAGCAAAGAACTCCGCTCTCCTTTCGAGTCGTGACGTGTATTTCTTGGCACCCACTGAGTGGCCTAAAAAGAGTCAAGCCTCCTGTGGAGTTTTGAGAGAGGACTTCGGATTTCTCTCCAGGCCATGCAGGAAACGAAGGCCCTCATCTCGCGATGACGGGGAGTCTCGTGGTTTTTCTCGAGCTGCAGCGCCAGTGTGGGGTTTCTCACGAGGTACGATGGGGAGCTCAGAGAGCCTCTAGTGTGGCGCCAGGGAAGTCAGTTCTCCATGCGAGTAGTGAGGGGATGCGCGTAATTCCTCTCGAATCATGGTAGGGAAATTGGGCCTCAAGACGTGTTGAAGAAGGACTCTCGAGGTCTTTATTGGGTTGCGGCAGGAAACCCAGTGTTCCCTCAACTTGTGCCGTTGACCTCAGGGAGCTTCTCAGGGTGCCTCTGAGAAGTCAGGTATACTGTGGAGTTGGGAGGGGCCTCTCGGGACTCCAATCGGTTTAGTGCAATGGAGAGGGCCTCATCTCGAGTTGAGGCAGGAACCTCAGGGCTCCTCTCCATTTATGACTCGGATCACAGGGTCCCTGAGGATTTGGGACAGGAGAGTCAGGCCTCGTCTTGGGTTGAGGCATGGAATTCCACTTGCCTCTGGAGTTGTTCATGGGGTGACAGGCCACTTGTTGAGCTATATTTGGAACCTGCAGGTTTTTGCAGACAATGCACGGGGTTGTCAGTGCCCCTTCGTGTTGTGACTTCATCCACAGAGTTGCATTCGAAAAGGTGTCCGGGCATCAGGATCTTCTCAAGAGCAGACCAGGAAATCGGGGTCTTTCAGAAAGTGGCAGCACCAACGAGGCTACATCTCGAATTTCGTCGTGAGACTGGCCTCATCCTCAGTTGAGACGGGAAGTTCGGGAACCCCTTCGAGACAAAGCAGGGGAATCGACTCTCCTGTCGAGATCAGGAGGGGAGAAGGGGCTCAGGTGAAGTGGTGCCGGGAACCTCGGTGTTCCTCTCGAGTGAGACCAGTATGTTGGGGAACTTTTTGGGTCGCATCAAGGCTGCCAAGTACCGTTTTGACCTTCAAGACGGAACGTGGGACTTCTCTTGAGGCGCTGTAGCGAGAAAGGGCTTCATCTTGTGGTGACGGGGGAACCGCTTGGTTTTTCTCGAGTTGCGGCGGGATTCTCGAGTCACGACGGGGAATTCAGGATGCCTCTTGTGTTGGCCCAGGGAAGTCTATTCGTCCATTCGAGTTTTGAAGCCAAGTTGGGGATTGCTCTCGAGTCACTTCAGGGCAAATAGACCTCATCCAGGCTTGTGTTCAGATGTTCAGATGTTCCTCCCCTGGGATGACACGGATCTCGGGGTTGCATTCCAGACTCACCCGGGGAGTCAGGCCTCGTCTTGAGTGGAAGCAAAGAACTCCGCTCTCCTCTCGAGTTGCGACGGGTATCTCTTGGAGCCCACTGAGTGGCCTAAAGGGAGTCAAGCCTCCTGTGGAGTTTTGAGAGAGGACTGGGGATTGCTCTCTAGGCCACGCAGGAAACAAAGGCCCTCATGTCGTGATGATGACGGGGGAGTCTCGTGGTTTTTCTCGAGCTGTGGCGCCAGTGTGGGGTTTCTCACGAGGTACGACGGGGAGCTCAGGGCGCCTCTTGTGTGGCGCCAGGGAAGTCAGGTCTCCATGAGAGTGGCAAGGGGGAGTGCATCATTGCTCTTGAGTCATGGTAGGGGAATCGGGCCTCAAGACGCATTGAAGAAGGACTCTCGAGTTCTTTCTCGGGTTTCCCAGGAAACCCTGGGTTCCCTCGACTTGTGCCGGTGATTTCAGGGAGCTTCTCAGGGTGCATCTGAGAAGGCAGGGATACTATGTATTTTCGAGGGGCCTCTCGGGACTCCTCTGGGTTTGGTGCAATGTAAGAGGGCCTTATCTCGAGTTGAGGCAGGAACCTCAGGTTTCCTCTCCATTTCGGACTCCGATCACAGGGTCCCTGCAGAGTTGGGACAGGAGAGTCAGGCCTCGTCTTGGTTTGAGGCATGGAACTCCACTTGCCTCTCGAATTGTTCACAGGGTGACAGACCACTTGTCGAGCTGTATTTCGAACCTTCGTTTTTTTCTGCATGATGCACAGGGGTGTCAGTGCCCCTTTGTGTTGTGACTTCATCCACAGGGTTGCATTCGAAGATGTGTCCGGCCATCGGATTCTTCTCAAGAGCGGACCGGGTAATCGGGGTCTTTCGGAATGTGGCACCACCCACGAGGCTACGTCTCGAATTTCTTCGTGAGACTGGCCTCATCCTGAGGAGCGTTTGGAAGGTTGGGAACCCTTCCAGAAAAAGCAGGGGAATTGACCCTCCTGTCGAGATCAGGAGGGGAAAGGGGGCTCAATGAACTGTTGGCAGGAACCTCGGTGTTCCTCTCGAGCTAGACCGGTGTGTCGGGGAACTTTTTCCGTTGCATCAAGGCTGCCAAGTACCGTTTCAATCTTACAGATGGAACGTGGGACTTCTCTTGAGACACTGTAGTGGGAAAGGGCTTCATTTTGCGATGACGGGGGAACCACGTGGTTTTTCTCGTGTTGCGGCGGGATTCTCGAGTCATGACGGGGAATTCAGGATGCCTCTTGTGTTGGCCCAGGAAGTCCAATCTTCCATTCGAGTTGCGAAGGAGAGCTGGCGATTGCTCTCGAGTCACTGCAGGGCAAATAGACCTCATCTAGGCTTGTGTCCAGAAGCTAATGTTCCTCTCCAGGGGCGAAAGGGATCTCCGAGTTGCATTCCAGACTCACCTGGGGAGTAGACCTCGTCTTGAGTGGAAGCAAAGAACTCCGCCTCCTCTCGAGTCGCGAAGGGTATCTCTTGGAGCCCACTGAGTGGCCTAAATGGAGTCAAGCCTCCAGTAGAGTTTTGAGACAACTCGGGATGGCCCTCTATGCCGTGCAGGAAAAGAAAGCCCTCATCTTGCGATGACGGGGGAGTTTCGTGATATTTCTTGATCTGCGGTGCCAATGTGGGGTTTCTCACAAGGTACGATGGGGAGCTCAGGAAGCCTCTCGAGTGGCGCCAGGGAAGTCAGGTCTGCATGTGAGTGGCGAGGGGGAGCACGTTATTGCTCTCGAGTCGTGGTTCGGGAATCCGGCCTCAAGAAGGATTGAAGCAGGACTCTCAAGGTCTTTCTCAGGTTGCGGCAGGAAACCTTGGGTTCCCTCGACTTGTGCCGGTGACCTCAGGGAGCTTCTCAGGGTGCCTCTGAGAAGTCAGGGATACTGTGGATTTGGGAGGGGCCTCTGGGGACTCCACGGGGTTTGGTGCAATGGAAGAGGGCCTCATCTTGAGTTGAGGCAGGAACCTCAGGGCTCCTCTCCATTTCTGACTCCGATCGCAGGGTCCCTGCAAAGTTGGGACAGCAGAGTCAGGCTTCGTCTTGGGTTGAAGCATGCAACTCCGCTTGCCTCTCGAGTTGTTCATGGGGTGACAGGCCACTTGTCGAGCTGTATTTCGAACCTGTGGGTTTTTCCGGACGATGCATGGGGTGTCAGTGCCCCTTCGTGTTGTGACTTCATCCACAGGGTTGCATTCGAAGAGGTGTTGGGGCATCGGGTTCTTATCAAGAGTTGACTGGGAAATCGGGGTCTTTTGAAATGTGGCACCACCCACGAGGCTATGTCTCGAATTACTTGGTGAGACTGGCCTCTTCCTGAGGTGCAACGGAAAGGTCAGGAACCCATTCCAGACAAAGTAGGGGAATCGACCCTCCTTTTGAGATCAGGTTGGGAGAAGGGGCTCAGATGAAGTGGTTCGGGGAACCTCGGTGTTCCTCTCGAGTGAGACTGGAATGTCGGGGAAATTTTTGGGTCCCATCAAGAGTGCCAAGTTCCGTTTCGACTTTCAAGTCGGAACGTGGGACTTCTCTTGAGACGCTGTAGGGGGAAAGGGCTTCATCTTGCGATGAAGGGGGAACCCCGTGGTTTTCTTCAAGTTGCGAAGGGATTCTTGAGTTACGACGGGGAATTCAGGATGCCTCTTGTGTTGGCCCAGGGAAGTCCAATCTTCCATTTGAGTTGCGAAGGAGAGCTGGGGATTGGTCTCGAGTCACTGAGGGCAAACAGACCTCATATAGGCTTGTGTCCAGAAGCTAATGTTCATCTCCAGGGGCCACAGGGATATCAGGGTTGCATTCTAGACTCACCCGGGGAGCAGGCCTCATCTCGAGTGGAAGCAAAGAATTCCGCTTGCTTCTCGAATCGCGACGGGTATTTCTTGGAGCCCACTGAGTGGCCTAAAGGGAGTCAAGCCTCCTGTGGAGTTTGGAGAGAGGACTCGGGATTGCTCTCTAGGCCATGCAGGAAACGAACGTTCTCATCTGGCGATGACAGGGGAGTCTCATGGTTTTTCTCGAACTGAGGCGACAGTGTGGGGTTTCTCACGAGGTACGACGGGGAGCTCAGGGAGCCTCTCGTGTGGCGCCAGGGAAGTCAGATCTCCATGCGAGTGGCCAGGGGGAGCGCGTCATTGCTCTCAAGTCGCGGTTGTGGAATTGGGCCTGAAGACACGCTGAAGAAGGACTCTCGAGGTTTTTCTCGGGTTTCGGTAGGAAACCCTGGGTTCCCTCGACTTGTTCCAGTGACCTCAGGGAGCTTCTCAGGGTGCCTCTGAGAAGTCAGGGATACTGTGGAGTTGGGAGGGGCCTCTCTGGACTACACTGGGTTTGGTGCAATGGAAGAGGGCGTCATTTCGAGTTAAGGCAGGAACCTCAGGGTTCCTCTCCATTTCTGACTCTGATCGCAGGATCCCTGCAGACTTGGGACAGGAGTGAGACCTCGTCTTGGGTTCAGGCATGGAACTCCGCTTGCCTCTCGAGGTGTTCACAGGGTGACAGGCCACTTGTTTATCTGGATTTGGAACCTGCGGGTTTTTCGGGAAGATGCATGGGGGTGTCAGTGCCCCTTTGTGTTGTGACTTCATCCACAGGGTTGCATTCAAAGATGTGTCCGGCCATCGGATTCTTCTCAAGAGCGGACCGGGTAATCGGGGTCTTTTGGAATGTGGCACCACCCACGAGGCTACGTCTCGAATTTCTTCCTGAGACCAGCCTCATCCTGAGGTACGATGGGAAGGTCCGGATTCCCTTCAAGACAAAGCAGGGGAATCGACCCTCCTGTCTAGATCAGGAGGGGAGAAGGGGCTCAGATGAAGTGGTGCTGGGAACCTCGGTGTTCCTCTTGAGTGAGACTGGTATGTCAGGGAACTTTTGGGTCACATCATGGGTGGCAAGTATCATTTTGACCTTCCAGATGGAACGTGGGAATTCTCTTGAGACGCTGTAGTGGGAAAGGGCTTCATCTTGCGATTATGGGGAAACCACGTGGTTTTTCTCGAGTTGCGGCGGGATTCTCGAGTTACAATGGGGAATTCAGGATGCCTCTTGTGTTGGCCCAGGGAAGTCCAATCTTCCATTCGAGTTGTGAAGGAGAGCTTGGAATTGCTCTCGAGTCACTGCAAGGCAAATAGACCTCATCTAGGCTTGTGTCCAGAAGCTAATGTTCCTCTCCTGGGGCGACAGGGATCTCGGGGTTGCATTCCAGACTCACCCGGGGAGTCAGGCCTCGTCTTGAGTGGAAGCAAAGAACTCCGCTCTCCTCTCGAGTTGCGACGGGTATCTCTTGGAGCCCACTGAGTGGCCTAAAGGGAGTCAAGCCTCCTGTGGAGTTTGGAGAGAGTAGTTGGCATTGCTCTCTAGGCCATGCAGAAAAGGAAGGCCCTCATCTCTGGATAACGAGGGACTCTCGTGGTTTTTCTCGAGCTGTGGCGCCAGTGAGGGGTTTCTCACGAGGTATGACGATGAGCTCAGAGAGCCTCTCTTGTGGAGCCAGGGAAGTCAGTTCTCCATGCGAGTGGCGACGGGGAGCGTGTTATTGCATTCGAGTCATGGTAGGGGAATCGGGTTCTTATCAAGAGTGGACTGGGAAAACGGGGTCTTTCGGAATGTGGCACCACACACGAGGCTACGTCTCGAATTTCTTTGTGAGAATTGCCTCATCCTGAAGTGCGACCAGAAGGTCGGGATCCACTTTCAGACAAAACAGGGGAATCGACCCTCCTCTCGAGATCATAATGGGAGAAGGGGCTTAGAGGAAATGGTGCCGGGAATACCTTTGTTCCTCTGGAGTGAGCCCGGTATGTCCAGGAACATTTTGGGTCACATCAAGGGTGTCAAGTACTGTTTCAAACCTCAAGAAGGAACGTGGGACTTCTCTTGAGACACTATATCGGGAAAGGGCTTCATTTTGAAATGGCCGGGGAACCTCGTGGTTTTTCTCGAGTTGCGGTGGGATTCTCGAGTTACGACGGGGAATTTAAGATTCCTCTCGTGTTGGCCCAGGGAAGTCCAATCTTCCATTCGAGGTTCGAGAGAGAGCTGGGGATTGCTCTCAAGTCATTGCAGGGCAAATAGACCTCAACTAGGCTTGTGTCCAGAAACTAATGTTCCTCTCCAGGGGTGACAGGGATCTCGGGGTTGCATTCCAGACTCACCTGGGGATTCAGGCCTCGTCTCAAGTGGAAGCAAAGAATTCCGCTCTCCTCTCGAGTCGAGACAGGTATCTCTTGGAGCCAACTGATTGGCTTAAAGGGCGTCAAGCCTCCTGTGGAGTAGGAGAGAGGACTCGGGATTGCTCTCTAGACCATGGAGGAAAAAAAGGACCTCATCACGCGATGATGGGGGAATCTCGTGGTTTTTCTCGAGCTGTGGCGTCAGTGTGGGGTTTCTCACAGAGTACGACGGGGAACTCAGGGGCCTCTCCTGTGGTGCCAGGGAAGTCAGGTCTGCATTCCCTTCGAGTGGTGAGGGGGAGCGAGGCATTGCTTTAGAGTCATGGTAGGGGATTGTGGCCCCAAGACGCATTTAAAAAGGCCTCTGGAGGTTTTTCTCGGGTTGTGGCAGGAAACCCTGTGTTCCCTAGACTTGTGCTGGTAACCTCAGGGAGCTTCTTAGGGTGCCTATGAGAAGTCAGGGATATGTGGAGTTTGGAGGGGCCTCTGGGGACTCCACGGGGTTTGGTGCAATGGAAGAGGGCCTCATCTCAAGTTGAGGCAGGAATCTCATGGTTGCTCTCCATTTCTGACTTCGACTGCAGGGTCCCTGCAGAGTTGGGACAGGAGAGTCAGGCCTCGTCTTTTGTTGAGACATGGAACTCTGCTTGCCTCTTGAGTTGTTCTCGGGTGACAGGCCACTTCTCGAGCTGTATTTGTTACCTGCGGGTTCTTCCAGTGATGCACTGGGGTGTCAGTGCCCCTTCGTCCTGTGACTTCATCCACAGGGTTGCATTGGAAGAGGTGTCTGGTCATCAGGTTATTATCAAGAGTGGACCGGGGAATCGGGGTCTTGGAATGTGGCACCACCCATGAGGCTACATCTCGAATTTCTTCCTGAGACCAGCCTCATCCTGAGGTGCGACGGGAAGGTCAGTATCCCCTTTCAGACAAAGCTGGGGAATCGACCCTCCTGTCGAGATCAGGACGGGAGAAGGGGCTCAGAGGAAATGGTGCTGGTAATCCTGGTGTTAATCTCGAGTGAGCCCGATATGTTGGGGAACTTTTTGGATCACCTCAAGGGTGTCAAGTACCGTTTTGAACTTCAAGATGGAACATGGGACTTCTCTTGAGACGCTGTAGCGGGAAAGGACTTCATCTTGAAATGATGGGGGAACCTCGTGGTTTTTCTCGAGTTGCGGCGGGATTCTTGAGTTACGACGGAGAACTCAGGATGCCTCTCTTTTTGGCCCAGGGAAGTCCAATCTTCAATTCGAGTGGCGAGGGAGAGCTGGGAATTGCTGTTGAGTCACTGCAAGGCAAATAGACCTCATCTAGGCTTGTTTCCAGAAACTAATATTCCTCTCCAGGGGCGACAGGGATCTCAGGATTGCATTCCAGTCTCACCCGGGGAGTCAGGCCTCATCTTGAGGGGAAGCAAAGAACTCCACTCTCCTCTCAATTCACGACGGGGATCTGTTGGAGCCCACTGAGTGGCCTGAAAGGCGTCAAGCCTCCTTTGGAGTTTTGAGAGAGGACTTGGGATTGCTCTCTAGGCCCTGCTGGTAAAGAAGGCCCTCATCTCGCGATGACGGGGGAATCTCTTTGTTTTTCTTCAGCTGCGGCGCCATTGTGGGTTTTCTCATGAGGTACAACGGGGAGCTCAGGGAGCCTCTAGTGTGGCTCCAGGGAAGTCAGGTCTGCATTCCCTTCGAGTGGCGAGGGGGAGCGCGGCATTGCTCTTGAATCATGGTAGGGTAATCGGACCTCAAAACACATTGAAGAAGGCCTCTTGAGGTCTTTCTTGGTTGCAGCAGGAAACCCTGTGTTCCCTCGACTTGTGCCGGTGACCTCAGGGAGCTTCTCAGGGTGCCTCTGAGAAGTCAGGGATACTGTGGAGTTGGGAGGGGCCTCTCAGGACTCCACTGTGTTTGGTGCAATGGAAGAGGGCCTCATCTCGAGTTGAGGCAGGAATCTCAGGGTTCCTCTCCATTTCGGACTTCGACTGCAGCGTCCCTGCAGAGTTGGGATAGGAGAGTCAGGCCTCGTCTTGTGTTGAGGCATGGAACTCTGCTTGCCTGTCGAGTTGTTCTCGGGTGACATGCCACTTGTTGAGCTGTATTTGGAACCTGTGGCTTTTTCCTGACGAAGCAACTGGGGTGTCAGTTCCCCTTCGTATTGTGACTTCATCCTCAGGCTTACATTCGAAGAGCTGCCCAGGCATCAGGACTTATCTGGAGTGGACAGGGATATCAGTGTCTTTCAGAATGTGACACGACCCACGAGGCTTTCTCCCTAGTTTCAGTATGAGCATGCACTGATCACGTGGCTGAGTAGGCACTGATCAATCGAATCAGCAGGCACTGCTGACTGAGCAACCACTAGTCAGGAAGCTGAGCAGGCACTAATCACTTGGCAAGCTGGCACTAAACCCGTGCCTGAGCATACATTAATCACACAGCTCAGCAGGCAATAATCATCGAGGTGAGCAGGCTGTAATGACGTGGCTATGCAGACACTAATCACGTGACTCAGGAGGCACTAAACCCATGACTCAGCAAGCATTAATCCCGGAGATGAGCAGGCACTAATCCCGTGACTGAGCAGGCACTGATCACCTGGCTGATCATGCACTGATCACGTGACTCAGCTTTCAGTGATCAAGTGGCTGCCAGGCACTGATCACGTGACTCAGCAGGCATTAAACCCGAGACTGAGCAGACACTAATCAGGCAGCTCATGAGGCAACAATCAAGGAGCTTAGCAGGCACTAATGACGTGACTAAGCAGGTACTAATCACGCAGCTCAGCAGGCAATAATCAGGGAGCCTGCTCAGCTCCTAGAACTGAGCAGGCTGTAATGACATGGCTAAGCAGACATTAATCACGTGACTCAGCAGGCACTAAACCCGTGACTGAGCAGACACTAATCATGGAGCTGAGCAGGCACAGATCACGTGACTGAGCAGGCACTGATCACGTGACTAATCATGCATTGATCACATGACTGTGCAGGCACCGATCACGTGGATGATCATGCACTGATCACGTGACTGAGCAGGCACTGATCACATGGCTGATCATGCACTCATCACGTGACTCAGCTTGAACTGATCATACGGCTGAGAGACACTGATCACGTGACTGAGCAGGCACTAATCATGTGACTCAGCAGGCATAATCACTTGGCTGAGCAGGCACTTAAACCATGACTGAGCAGACACTAATCACACAGCTCAGCAGGCAATAATCAGGGAGTTGAGCAGGCACTAATGACGTGGCTAAGCAGGCAATAATCATGCAGCTCAGCAGGCAATAATCAAGGAGCTGAGCAGGCTGTAATGACGTGGCTAAGCAGACTTGAATCACGTGACTCAGCAGGCACTAAACACGTGACTGAGCAGACACTGATCACGACCTGAGTAGGCACTGATCACGTGACTAGCAGGCACTGATCATGTGACTGTGCAGGCACTGATCACGTGGCTATCATGCACTGATCACGTGGTGGATCATGCACTGATCATGTGACTGAGTATGCACAGATCATGTGGCTGATCATGCACTGATAACGTGACTGAGAGACACTGATCACGTGACTGAGCAGGCACTAATCACTTTGCTGAGCAGTCACTAATCAAGAAGCTGAGCAGGCACTAAACCCGTAACTGAGCAGACACTAATCACGCAGCTCATTAGGCAATAATCATGCAGCTGAGCAGGCACGAATCACACAGCTGATCAGGAACTGATCATGCAGCTGGGCAGGCACTAATTACGCAGCCAAGCAGGGAGTAATCACACAGCTGATCAGGCACTAATCATGCAGCTGAGCAGGGACTAATCAAGCAGCTGAGCAGGTGCTAATCCAGTGACTCAGCAGGCACTGATCACGTGGCTGAGTAGGCACTGATCACGTGACTAGCAGGCACTGATCATGTGACTGAGCAGGCACTGATCACGACCTGAGCAGGCACTGATCATGTGGCTGATGATGCACTGATCACGTGACTGAGAGGCACTGATCACTTTGCTGAGCAGTCACTAATCACGGAGCTGAGCAGGCACTAATAACTTAGCTGAGCAGGCACTAAACCCGTGACTGAGCAGACACTAATCATGCAGCTCAGCAGGCAATAATCAAGGAGCTCAGCAGGCACTAATGACGTGGCTAAGCAGGCAATAATCACGTGACTCAGCAGGCACTAAACCCGTGACTGAGCAGACACTAATCACGGAGCTGAGCAGGCACTAATCAAGCAGCTGAGTGGTCACTAATCCTGTGACTCAGCAGGCAGTGATTATGTAACTGAGCAGGCACTAATCCCGTGACTGAACAGGTACTGATCACGTGACTGAGCATGCACTGGTCACGTGGCTGAGAGGCACTGATCACGTGACTCAGCAGGCACTAAACCCGTGACTGAGCAGGCAGTAATGACTTGGCTGAGCAAGCACTAATCACACAGCTCAGCAGGTAATAATCAAGGAGCTGAGCACACACTAATGACGTGGCTAAGTGGGCACTAATCACTCAGCTCAGCAGGCAATAATCATGGAGCTGAGCAGGCTGTAATGACGTGGCTAAGCAGACTCTAATCAGGTGACTCAGGAGGCACTAAACACGTGACTGAGCAGACGCTAATCAAGGAGCTGAGCAAGAACTAATCCGTTGATTGAGAAGGCACTAAATCCGTGACTGAGCAGACATTAATCACACAGCTCAGCAGGCAATAATCAAGGAGCTGAGCAGGCACGAATGATGAAGCTGAGCAGGCACTAAGCATGCAGCTGAGGAGGCACTAATCACGAGGCTGAGTAGCACTAGTCCCGTGACTCAGCAGGCACCTATCACGTGGCTCAGCAGGCACTGATCACGTTACTAGCAGTCACTGATCACGTGACACAGCAAGCACTGATCACGTCACTGATGGGGCACTGATCAGGTGACTGATCAGGCACTGATCACGTGACTGAGCAGGCACTGATCACGTGTCTTGTCAGGCACTGATCACGTGGCTGAGAGGCACTGATCACGTGGCTCAGAGACACTGATCAGGTGATGGAGCAGCTAGTGATCACTTGACACAGCAGGCACTAAACCCGTGACTGAGCAGGCACTAATCACAGAGCTGAGCAGGCACTAATCACTTGGTTGAGCAGGCACTAATCACGTGACTCAGCAGGCACTAATGACGTGGCTGAGCACTCAGTGATCACGTGACTGAGCAGGCACTAAACCCGTGACCGAACAGGCACTAATCACAGAGCTGAGCAGGCACTAATCACTTGCATGAGCAGGCATGAAACCCATGACTGAGCAGACACTAATCACGGAACTGAGCAGGCACTAATCACGTGACTCAGCAGGCACTAATGACTTGCTGAGAAAGCACTAAACACGTGACTGAGCAGACACCAATCACGGAGCTGAGCAGGCACTAATCAAGCAGCTAAGCAGGCACTAGTACCGTGACTCAGCAGGCACTGGTCACGTGATTGATCAGGCACTGATCACGTGACTGAGCAAGCACTGATCACGTGACTGAGTAGGCATTGATCACATGGCTGATCATGCCCTGATCACGTGGCTGATCATGCACTGATCACATTACTGAGCAGGCACTGATCATGTGATTGAGCAGGCACTGATCATGTGCCTGAGAGGTGCTGATCACATGACTGAGCATGCACTGATTACGTGACTGAGCATGCACTGATTACGTGTTTGATCATGCACTGATCACGTGACTGAGCATTCACTGATTACATGACTGAGCAGGCTCTGGTCATGTAACTGGAGAGGCACTCATCATGTGACTGATCAAGCACTAATCTTGTGACTGAGCAGGCACTGATCACGAGCCTGAGAGGTGCCGATCACGTGACTGAGAGGCACTGATCACGTGGCTCAGCATGCACTAATCACGCAGCTCAGCAGGCCATAATCATGGAGCTGAGGAAGCTGTAATGACATGGCTAAGCAGACACTAATCACATGACTCAGCAGGCACTAATGATGTGGCTGAGAAGGCACTGATCACGTAACTGAGCAGGCACTAAACCCTTGACTGAGAAGAAACTAATCACGGAGCTGAGCAGGCACTAATGACTTGGCTGGGCAGGCACTAATCACACAGATGAGCAGGTACTCTTCACCCAGCTGAGCAGGGACTAATCAAGCAGCTGAGCAGGCACTAATCCCATGACTCAGCAGGCACTGATCAGGTTGCTGAGCAGGCACTGATCACGTGACTGATCATGCACTGATCACCTGACTGAGCATGCACTGATCAAGTGACTGAGCAGGCACTGATCACGTGGGTGATCATGCACTGATCACATGACTGAGTATGCATGGATCACATAGCTGATCATGCACTGATTATGTGACTGAGCATGCATGGATGACGTGGTTGTGAGGCACTGATCACGTGACTCAGCAGGCACTGATCACGTGACTCAGCAGGCACTGATCACGTGACTCAGCAGGCACTAAACCCCTGACTGTGCAGGCACTAATCTCGGAGCCGAGCTGGCACTAATCACTTGGATGAGCTGACATTAAACCCGTGACTGAGCAGACATTAAACATGCAGCTCAGCAGACAATAATCCTGGAGCTGAGCAGGATGTAATGATGTGCCAAAGCAGACACTAATCACGTGACTCAGCAGGCACTAATGATGTGGCTGAGAAGGAACTGATCACGTGACTGAGCAGACACTAAACCCATGACTGAGCAGACACAAATCACAGAGCTCAGCAGGCACTAATGACTTGGCTGGGAAGGCACTAATCACACAGCTTATCAGGCACTAATCACGACGCTGAGCAGGGACTAATCAAGCAGCTGAGAAGGCACTAATCCCGTGACTCAGCAAGCACTGATCACGTGGCTGAGCAGGGCAAACGACCCTCATCTCCACTTGAGGTGGAGAAAACGGGGCTCTTCTTGACTTGTGGCGGGAAACTTATTGTTCCTCTCGAGTGGAGACGGGTATCTCTTGAAACTTGGAGTTTCATAAAGCATGTCAAGAACCCTTTCGAGTTTCAAGGGAAACGTGGGCTTTCTTTGGAAATGCTACAGCGTAAAAGGGCCTCCTCAAGCGTGCAGGGGAGAATTTCGTAGTTTGCCTTGAGTGTGGTGGCAAGCGTAGGGTTACTCTCGAGTTGCTTGTCGACCTGGGGGACCACTCGTGTCTCCTCAGGAAAGTCAGATCTCCTTTGTCTTTGCAAAGGCCACCTCGGGATTCCTCGCTCATCTCTCCAGGGATGAATAGGGCATCATCTCGAGTTGAGGCTGGAAACTCAGGCTTCCTCTCCATTTCTGACTTCTATCCCAAGGGTTTCTGCAGGTTGGAACCCGAGAGTCAGGCCTTGGATTGTGTTGAGGAATGGAACTCAGCTTGCGTCTGGAGTTCTTCACCGGGTGACAGGCCACTTGTCGAGTTGTATTTGGAACCTGCACCTTTTTGCAGACAATGCAACGGGGGTGTCATTCCCCTTGGTGTTGTGACTTCATCGTCAGGGTTACATTCAAAGAGGTGCCCGGGCATCGGGACTTATCTTGAGTGGACACGGAAATCGTTGTCTTTCTTAAAGTCACACGACCCACGAGGCTTCCTCTTGAATTACAGTATGAGACCTGCCTCTTCCTGAGGTGCGATAGTAAGGTCTGGATCCCTTTGCAGACATAGCAGGTGAGTCAACCCTCGTATCGAGATCAGGAGGGGAGAAGGGGCTCAGATTAAGTTGTGCCAGGAACCTGGGTGTCCTCTCGAATGAGAAAGGTATGTTGGAGAACTTTTTGAGTTGCATCAGGGGTTTCAAGTATCGTTTCGAATTTACGAGGGAACGTGGGATTTCTCTTGAGACGTTGCAGCGGGAAAGGGCCTCATCTCGCGATGACGGGGGAACCTCATGGTTTTTCTTGAGTTATGGAGGGGTTCTCGAGTTATGATGGGGAACTCAGGGAGCCTCTCGATTTGGCACAGGGAAGTCCAATCTCCATTCAAGTTACAAGTGGGAGCCTGGGATTGCTGTTGAGTCACTGCAGGGCAAATAGACCTCATCTAGGTATGTGTCCACACATTACGTGTTCCTTTCCAGTGGCAACAGGGATCTTGGAGCTGCATTCAAGGTTCACCCGGGAAGTCAGGCCTCCCTCGAGTGGAAGCAAAGAACTCCGCTCTCCTCTCGAGTTGCGACGGGTATCTCTTGGAGTCAATTGAGTAGCCTAAAGGGAGTGAAGCCTCCTGTGGAGTTTTGAGAGAGGACTCGGGATTGCTCTCTAGGCCCCTCGGGAAAAGAAGGGCCTCATCTCTCGATGATGGGGGAATATCGTGGTTTTTTGATTTTTGTTTTGTTTTTGTTTTTTGAGCTGCAGTGGGACGTGTTAGGTTTCTCTCGAGTAATGATGGGGAACTCAGGGAGCCTCTTGTGTGGCCCCAGGGAAGTTCAGTCTCCATTCGAGTTGCGAGGGGGAGCAGGGCATTGCTCTCGAGTCATGGCAGGGGAATCGGGCCTCAAGATGCGTTGAAGGGGGAATACTGAGGTCTTTCTGGAGTTGCAGCAGGAAACCCTGGCTTCCCTCGATATGTGACAGTGACCTCAGGGAGCTTCTCAGGGTGTTTATGGGAATTCAGGAATATTTTGGAGTTGAAGGGGCCTCTCGGGACTCCACTGAGGTCAGGGCAAAGGAAGAGGGCCTCATCTCGAGTTGAAGCAGGGAAAACGGGGCTCTTCTTGACTTGTGGCGGGAAACTCAGCGTTCCTCTCGAGTGGGGATGGGTATCTCTTGAAACTTCTGGAGTTTCATAAAGCATGTCGAGGACCCTTTCGAGTTCCAAGGGAAACGTGGGCTTTCTTTGGAAATGCTGCAGCGAAAAGGGCCTCCTCAAGCATGCAGGGGAGAATTTGGTAGTTTGCCTTGAGTTGTGGCGGGAAGCGTAGGGTTCCTCTCGAGTTGGATGTCGACCTGGGGGACCACTCGTGTCTCCTCGGGGAAGTCAGATCTCCTTTGTCGTTGCGAGGGGCACCTCGGGATTCCTCGCGCACCACTGCAGGGATGAATAGGGCCTCATCTCGAGTTGAGGCCAAAACCTCAGGCTTCCTCTCCATTTCTGACTTCGATCCCAGGGTCTCTGCAGATTGGAACACGAGAGTCAGGCCTCGTATTGTGTTGAGGAATGGAACTCCGCTTGCCTCTTGAGTTGTTCATGAGGTGACAGGCCACTTGTCGAGTTGTATTTGGAACCTGTGGCTTTTTCTGGATGATGCAACTGGGGTGTCAGTGCCCCTTCCTGTTGTGACTTCATCCTCAGGTTTACATTCTCAATGGTGCCTGGGCATCTGTACTTATCTTGAGTGGATGGTGGAATCGGTGTCTTTCAGAATGTGGCACGACCCATGAGGCTTCCTCTCGAGTTTCAGTGTGAGACCGGCCTCCTACTGAGGTGATACGGGAAGGTCGGGATCCCTTTCGAGACAAAGCAGGGGAATCGACCCACATGTCGAGATCAGGAGGGGAGAAGGGGCTCAGATTTACTTGTGCCGGGAAACTCGGTGTTCCTCTCGAGTGAGACCAGTATGTCGGGCAAAGTCTTGGGTTGCATCAAGGGTGTCAAGTACCGTTTCGAATTTCAAGAGGGAACATGGGATTTCCCTTGAGACACTGCAGTGGGAAAGGGACGCATTTTGCAATGACAGGGAATGTCTTGGTTTTTCTTGAGTTTGTGGGATTCTCGAGTTACGACAGGGAACTCAGGGAGCCTCTTGTGTTGGGCCAGGGAAATCCATCTCCATTTGAGTAGTGAGGGGGAGCTGGGGATTGCTCTCGTGTCACTGCAGGGCAAATAGAACTCATCTAGGCTTGTATCCAGAAACAGCGTTCCTCTCCAGTGGCAAAAGGGATCTTGGTGTTCCATCTATGGTTCACCCAGTGAGTCAGGGCTCCTCTCGAGTGGAAGCAAAGAACTCCGCTCTTCTCTCGAGTTGCGACGTGTATGTCTTGGAGCCAATTGAGTGGTCTAAAGGGAGTGAATCCCCCTGTGGAGTTTTGAGAGAGGACTCGGGATTGCTCTCTAGGCCCTGTAGGAAAAGAAGGGCCTCATCTTGCGATGACAGAGTAATCTCGTGGTTTTTTTTTTTTTTTTTTGAGATGCTGTGTAATGTGTGGGGTTTCTCTCGAATTACATCGGGGAACTCAGCGAGCCTCTCGTGAGGCCCCAGGGAAGTCCAGTCTCCATTCGAGTTGCGAGGGGGTGCACGGCATTGCTCTCCAGGCATGGCAGGGGAATCGGGCCTCAAGACGCATTGAAAGGGGAATTGCGAGGTCTTTCTTGAGGTGCGGCAGGAAACCCTCGGTTCCCTCGACTTGTGACGGTGACCTCTGGGAGCTTCTCAGGATGCCTATGGAAAGTCAGGTATACTGAGGAGTTGGGAGGGGCCTCTTGGGACTCCACTGGGTTTGGTGCAATGGAAGAGGGCCTCATCTCGAGTTGAGGCGGGAACCTCAGGGTTCCTCTCCTGTTCTGACGTGGGTCTTGGGCTGTGTATGCCATTTCAAACAAGGAGTCAGGTCTTGACGTGTGTGGAGGCATGGACCTCTGCTTTCCTTTCGAGTTGTTAAAGGGGTTTCAGGCTTCTAACTGAGTTGAATTTGGGATCTGGGGCTCTTTTCCAATTAGCAACTGGGGCATCAGAACTCCCTTTGTATTGTGAGTTGATTCCTGGCTGACATTCGAATTGGTGCAAGGAAATCAGGCCTGATCTCGAGTAGATGGGGAAATACGTGGCTTTCAAATTGTGACAGGGCCCCCGAGTTCCCCTCCAGTGTCAAGTAGATACCAACCTCCACTCGAGGTGCAACGGGGATGTTAGCATTCCTTTCCAGTCGAAGCAGGGCAATCGACCCTCATCTTGACTTGAGGCAGGGAAAACGGGGCCATTTTTGACTCGTGGCAGGAAACTCAGCATTCAGCTCGAGTGGGGATGGGTATCTCGGGAAACTTCTGGAGTTTCGTACAGCGAGTCAAGGACCATTTCCAGTTCCAAGGGAAACGTGGGTTTTCTTTGGAAACGCTGCAGTGTAAAAGGTCCTGCTCAAGCGTGTAGGGGAGAATATCGTAGTTTGCGTGCAATTTGGCAGGAAGCTTAGGGTTCCTCTCGAGTTGCATGTCGACCTGGGAGACTGCTCACGTCTCCTCAGGGAAGTCAGATCTCCTTTGGAATTGCGTGTGGCATCTCAGGATTCCTCGTGCATTGCTGCAGGGATGAATACGGCCTCATCTCGAGTTGAGGCGGGAACCTCAGTGTTCCTCTCCATTTCTGACTTCGATGGCAGGGTCTCTGCCGAGTAGGAACAGGAAAGTCAGGCCTCATCTTGTGTTGAAGAATTGAACTCTGCTTGCCTTTTAAGTAGTTCACGGGGTGACAGGCTACTTGTCAAGCTGTATTTGGAACCTGTGTCTTTTTCCAGAAGATGCAACTGGGATGTCAGTGCCCCTTCGTGTTGTGACTTCATCCTCAGGGTTACATTTGAAGAGGTGCCCGGGCATCACGGCTTATCTTGATTGGAAGGGCAAATCGGTATCTTTCAGAATGTGGCACGACCCACGAGTCTTCCACTCGAGTTTCAATGTGAGACCGGCCTCTTTCTGAGGTGTGACGGAAAGGTCAGGATCCCTTTCCAGATGAAGCAGGGGAATTGACCCTCATGTCGAGATCAGGAAGGGAGAAGGGGCTCGGATTAAGTCGTGCCGGGAAACTCAGTGTTCCTCTTGAGTGAGAAAGGTATGTTGGGGAACTTTTTGAGTTGCATCAAGGGTGTCAAGTACCGTTTCGAATTTCAAGAGGGATTTCTCTTGAGATGCTGCAGAGGGAAAGGGCCTCATCTCGCAATGACGGGAGAACCTTGTGGTTTTTCTCAAGTTGCAGTGGGATTTTCGAGTTATGATAGGGAACTCGGGGAACCTCTCATGTTTCCTCAGAGAAGTCCAATCTCCATTCGAGTTGCAATGGGGAGCTGGGGATTGCTCTCAAGTCACTACAAGGCAAATACACCTTATGAAGACTTGTGTCCAGAAACTCCGTGTTCCTCTCCAGTGGTGACAGGGATCTCAGTGTTGCATCCAAACTTCAGCCAGGGAGTCAGGCCTCATCTCAAGTGGAAGCAAAGAACTCTGCACTCCTCTCGAGTTGTAACGGGTATCTCTTGGAGACCATTGAGTGGCCTACAGGGAGTCAAACCTCCTGGGGACTTTTGAGAGACAACTCAGGATTGCTTTCTAGGGCCTGCAGGAAAAGAAGGGCCTCATCTCACAATGACCAGGGCATCTCCCTGTTTTCGAGCTGCGGCACGACGTGTGGGTTTTTATCAAGTTATGACCGGGAATTCAGGGAGCCTCTCGTGTGGCCCTAGGGAAGTCCAATGTCCATTCGACTTGTGAGCAGAGCGCAGCATTGCTCTCGAATAACAGCAGGGGAATCGGGCGTCAAGACACGTTGAAGGGGGAATCTCGAGGTCTTTCTCGAGTTGCGGCAGGAAACCCTGGGTTCCCTAGACTTGTGAAAATGACCTCAGGGAGCTTTTCAGGGTCTCTATGGGAAGTCAGGAATACTGTGGAGTTAGGATGGGCCTCTCGGGACTCCACTGGGTTCGGTGCAATGGAAGAGGGCCTCGTCTCGAATTGAGGCAGGAACCTCAGGTTTCCTCTCTTGCTCTGACGTGGGTCACCATTTCAAACAGTGAGTCAGGTCTGGACGTGTGTGGAGGCATGGAACTCTGCTTTCCTCTCGAGTTGTCAAAGGGGTTTCAGGCCTCCAGCTGAGTTGAATTTGGGACCTGGGGCTCTTTTCTGATTAGCAACCAGAGCATCAGAACTCCCTTTGTGCTGTTGGTTGATTCTTGGCTGACATTCGAATCGGTGCAAGGAAATGAGGCCTGATCTCGAATGGATGGGGAAATACGTGGATTTCGAATTGGGACAAGGCCGTCTTGCTCCCCTCCAGTGTCAAGTAGATACCAGCTTCCTCTCGAGGTGCTACAGGGACGACAGCATTCCTTTCCAGGCGAGCAGGGCATTTGACACTCATCTCGACTTGAGGCGGGGAAAACGGGGCTCTTCTTCACTTGTGGCGGGAAATTCAGCGTTCCTCTCGAGTCGGGACGGGTATCTTGGGAAACTTCTGGAGTTTTGTAAAGCGTGTCGAGGACCTTTTCAAGTTCCAAGGGAAATGTGGGCTTTCTTTGGAAACGCTACAGCATAATAGGGCCACCTCAAGTGGGCAGGGGCGAATTTCGTAGTTTCCGTGGAGTTGTGGCGGGAAGCTTATGGTTCGTCTTGAGTTGCATGTCGACCAGGGGGACTGCTAACGTCTCCTCAGGGAAGTCAGATATCCTTTGGCATTGCGAAGGGCACCTCGGGATTCCTTGTGCATCGCTGCAGGGATGAATAGGTCCTCATCCTGAGTTCAGGCGGGAACCTGAGGGTTCTTCCCCATTTATGACTTCGATCACAGGGTCTCTGAAGAGTTGGAACAGGAGAATCAGGCCTTCTCTTCTGTTGAGGAATGTAACTCCACTTGCCTCTCACATTGTTTTTGGGGTGACAGGCCCCTTTTTGAGTTGTATATGAAACCTGTGGCTTTTCCGGACTATGCAACAGACGTTTCAGTGCCCCTTCATGTTGTGATTTCATCCACAGGGTTACATACGAAGAAATGCCCGGGCATCGGGACTTATCTTGAGTAGAACAGAAACCAGCATCTTTCAGAATGTGACCCGACCCATGAGGCTTCCTCTCGAGTTTCAACGTGAGATCGGATCCTGCTGAGGTGCGACAGGAAGGTCAGGATCCCTTTCCAGACAAATCAGGGGAATCCACCCTCATGTTGAGATCAGGAGTGGAGAAGGGGCTCAGATTAAGTTGTGCTGGGAAACTCGGTGCTCCTCTTGAGTGAGAGCGATATGTCGGGGAAATTTTTGAGTTGCATCAAGGGTGTCAAGTACCGTTTCGAATTTCAGGAGGGAACATGGGATTTCTCTCGAGACGCTGCAAGGAAAAGGGCCTCATCTCGCAATGATGGGGGAACCTCGTGGTTTTTCTCGAGTTGTGGCGGGATTATCAGGCTACCACGGGGAACTCAGGGAGCCTCTCGTGTTGGCCCAGGGAAGTCCAATCTCCTTTGAGTTGTGAGGTGAACTGGGGATTGCTCCCCAATCAATGTAGGGCAAAAAGACCTCATCTAGGCTTGTGTCCAGAAACTCTGTGTTCCCCTCCAGTGGCGACAGGGATCCCGGGGTTGCATTCAAGTTTCAACCTGGGAGTCAGGCCTCATCTCGAGTGGCATCGAAGTACTCCGCTCTCCTCTCGAGTTGCAATGGGTATCTCTTGGAGCCCATTGTGTGACTTAAAGGGAATCAAGCCTCCTGTGGAGTTTTGAGAGAGGACTCAGGATTTCTCTCTAGGCCCTGCAGGAAAAGAAGGGCCTCATATCACGATGATGGGTGAAGCTCGTGTTTTTTTTCGAGCTGCAGTGAAATGTGAGTGGTTTTGCTTAAGTTATGACTAGGAACTCAGGGAGCCTCTCGTGTGGCCCCAGGGAAGTCCAGTCTCCATTCGAGTTGCGAGGGGGAGAGCGGCATTGCTCTCAATTCAATGCAGGGGAATCTGGCCTCAAGATGCATTGAAGGGGGAATTTCGAGGACTTTCTCGAGTTGCGGCAGGAAACCCTGGGTTTCCTCGACTTGTGACGGTGACCTCAGGGAGCTTCTCATTGTGCCTATTGGAAGTCAGGAATACTGCGGACTTGGGAGGGGCCTCTCGGACTCCACTGGGTTTGGTGCAATGGAAGAGCGCCTCATCTCCAGTTGAGGTGGGAACCTCAGGGTTCCTCTCCTGTTCTGACGTGGGTCTTGGGCTGTGTATGCTGTTGCAAACAGTGAGGTAGGTCTCGACGTATGTGAAGGCATGGAACTCTGCTTTCTTCTCGAGTTGTCAAAGGATTTTCAGGCCTCCAGCCGAGTTGAATTTGGGACCTGGGGCTCTTTTTGGATTTACAACCAGGGCATCAGAACTCCGTGTTGTGAGTGGATTCTCGGGTAACTTTCGAATCCGTGCAAGGAAATCAGACCTGATCTGGAGTGGATGGGGAAATCAGTGGCTTTCGAACTGTGACAAGGCTCCTGCGTTCCACTCCAGTGTAAAGTAGATACCAGCCTCCTCTCAAGGTGCGACGGGGACATCGTCATTCCTTTCCAGGTGAAGCAGGGCAATCGACCCTCATCTCGACTTGAGTTGGGGAAAATGGGGCACTTCTTGACTTGTGGAGGGAATTTCTGCATTCCTCTCCAGTGGGGACAGATATCTCGTGAAACTTCTGGAGTTTCGTAAAGCGTGTCGAGGACCCTTTCGAGTTCCAAGGGAAACATGGGCTTTCTTTGGAAACACTGCAGCGTCAAAGGGCCTCCTCAAGCATGCAGACAAGAATTTCGTCGTTTGCGTGGAGTTGTGGCTGGAAGCTTAGGGTTCCTCTCGAGTTGCCTGTTGAGCTGGGGAACCAATCGTGTTTCCTCAGGGAAGTCATATCTCCTTTGGTGCTGCAAGGGCCAGCTCAGGATTCCTTGTGCATCACTGGAGGGATGAATAGGGCCTCATCTCGAGATGAGGCCGAAACCTCAGTGTTCCTCTCCATTTCTGACTTTGATCGCAGGGTCTCTGCATAGTTTTAACAGGAGAATCAGGCCTCATCTTGTGATGAGGTTGGAACTCCGCTGGCCTCTCGAGTTGTTCATGGGGTGACAGGCCACTTGTCAAGTTGTATTTCGAACCTGTGGCTGTTTCCGGACTATGCACCTGGGGTGTCAGTACCCCTTCGTGTTGTGACTTCATCCTCAGGGTTACATTAGAAGAGGTGCCCGGGCAGCGGGAGCTTTTTTGAGTGGACGGGGAAATCGGTGTCTTTCAGAATGTTCCATGACACACGAGGATTCCTCCCGGGTTTCAGTGTGAGACCGGCCTCCTCTTAAGGTAGGACGTGAAGGTCAGGGTGCCCTTCCAGACAAAGCAGGCGAATTTACTCTCATGTCGAGATCAGGAGGGGAGAAGGGGCTCAGATTAAGTGGTGCCAGGAAACTCGGTGTTCCTCTCAAGTGACTCCGGTATGTCTGGGAACTTTTTGAGTTGCATCAAGGGTGTCAAATACGGTTTCGAATTTCAAGAGGGAACGTGGGATTTCTCTTGAAACGCTGCAGCGAGAAAGGGCTTCATCTCGTGATGACGGGGGAACCTCGTGGTTTTTCTCGAGCTGCGGCAAGATTCTCGAGTTACGACGGGAGACTCAGGATGCCTATTGTGTTGCCCAGGGAAGTCCAATCTCCTTTCAAGTTGCGAGGGATAACTGGGGATTGCTCTCGAGTCACTGCAGGGCAAATAGACCTCCTCTAGGCTTGGGTCCAGAAACTATGTGTTCCTCTCCAGTGGCAACAGGGATCTTGGGGTTGCATTCAAGATTCACCCAGGGAGTCAGGCCTCATCTCGAGTGGAAGCAAAGAACTCTGCTCTCCTCTTGAGTTGAGACGGGTATCTCTTTGAGCCCATTGAGTGGACTAAATGGAGTCAAGCCTTCTGGGGAGTTTTGAGAGAGGACTCGGGGTTGCTCCTTATGCCCTGCAGGAAAAGAAGGGCCTCATCTCGCGATGACGGGGGAATCCTGTTGTTTTTTTTTGAGCTGCGAAGTGAGTGTGGGGTTTCTCACAAGTTACGACGGGGAACTCAGGGAGCCTCTCATGTGGCTCCAGGGAAGTCCAGTCTCCATTCGAGTTACGAGGGGGAGTGCGGCATTGCTCTCGAGTCACGATAGGGGAATCGGGCCTCAAAACTCGGTGAAGAAGGAATCTCGATGTCTTTCTTGAGTTGTGGCAGAAAACCCTGGGTTCCCTCGACTTGTGTCAGTGAACTCAGGGAGCTTCTCAAGTGCCTAAGAAAGCCAGGGATACCGTGGAGTTGGGAAGGGCCTCTGGGGACTCCACTGGGTTTGGTGCAATGGAAGAGAGCCTCATCTTGGGTTGAGGTGGGAAACTCAGCGTTCCTCTCCATTTCTGACTTCGATTGCAGGGTCTCTGCAGAGTTGGAACAGGAGAGTCAGGCTTCGTCTTGTGTTGAGGAATGGAACTCAACTTTCCTCTCGAGTTGTTCATGGCATGACAAGCCACTTGTCGAGTTGAATTTGGAACCTGGAGGTTTTTCCAGACTATGCAACTGGGGTGTCAGTCCCCCTTCGTGTTGTGACCTCATACACAAGGTTACATTTGAAGAGGTGCCTGGATATTGGGACCTTTCTTGAGTGGGCGGGGAAATCAGTATCTTTCGGAATGTGGCACGACACATGAGGCTTCCTCTCGAGTTTCAGGGTGAAACTGGCCTTCTCCTGACTGGGACCTGAAGGTCGGGATCCCCTTCCAGACAAAGCAGGGGAATCGACCCTCATGTCGAGATCAGGAGGGGAGAAGGGGCTCAGATTAAGTGGTGCCAGGAAACTCGATGTTCCTCTCGAGAGAGACTGGTATGTCGAGGAACTTTTTGAGTTGCATCAAGGGTGTCAAGTACCATTTCGAATTTCAAGAGGGAATGTGGGATTTCTCTTGAGACTCTGCAGCGGGAAATGGCCTCATCTCGAGATAACGGGAGAACCTCGTGGTTTTTCTCGAGTTGCAGCAGGATTCTCAAGGTTTGACGTGGAACTCCGGGAGCCTCACGTGTTGCCCCAGGGAAGTCCAATCTGCATTCGAGTCGCGAGGTGGAGCTGGGGATTGGTCTCAAAACACTGCAGGGGAAATAGTCCTCATCTAGGATTGTGTCCAGAAACTCCATGTTCCTCCCTGTGGCGACAGAAATCTCGGGGTTGCATTTAAGCTTCACTCGGGGAGTCAGGCCTCGTCTCCAGTGGAAGCAAAGAACTCCACTCTCCTCGAGTTGCGATGGATATTTCTTGGAGCCCATTGAGTGGCCTAAAGGATGTCAAGCCTCCTGTGGAGTTTTGAGAGAGGACTCAGGATTGCTCTCTAGGCCCTGCAGGAAAAGAAGGGCCTCATCTTGTGATGACGGGCAAATATCGTTGTTTTTTTCGAGCTGCAATGCAAGTGTGGGCTTTCTCTCGAGTTACAACGGGGACCTCAAGGAGACTCTCGTGTGGCCCCAGGGAAGTCCAATCTCCATCCCAGTTGCAACGGGGTGCATGGCATTGCTCTCGAGTCACAGCAGGGGAATTGGGCCTGAAGACCCTTTGAAGAAGGAATCTCGAGGACATTCTCGTGTTGCGCCAGGAAACCCTGGGTTCCCTCGACTTGTGCTGGTGACCTCACAGAGCTTCTCAGGGTGCCTATGGGAAGTCAGGTATACTGTGGTGTTGGGAGGGGCCTCTCGAACTCCACTGGGTTTGCTGCGATTGATGAGGTCCTCATCTCGAGTTGACAAGGGAACCTCAGGGTTCCTCTTCTGTTCTGATGTGGGTTTCGGGCTGTTTATGCCATTTCACATAGGGAGTCAGGTCTCGACGTGTGTAGAGGCATGGAACTCTGCTTTCATTTTTGGTAAAGTGTGTCAAGGACGCTTTCAATTCCAAGTGAAACGTGGGCTTTCTTTGGAAACTCTGCAGCGTAAAAGGGAATCCTCAAGGAGGAGGGGAGAATTTCTTAGTTTGTGTGAAGTTGGGGCTGGGAGCTGAGGGTTCCTCTCGAGTTGTGTGTCGACCTGGGGGACCACTCGTGTCTCCTCAGGGAAGTCAGATCTCCTTAGGCATTGTGAGGGGCATCTCTGGATTCCTTGTGCATCACTGCAGGGTTGAATAGGGCCTCATCTCGAGATGAGGTGGGAACCTCAGTGCTTCTCTCCATTTCTGACTTGGATCTCAGGGTCTCTGCAGAGTTCGAATAGGAGAGTCAGGCCTCATCTTGTAATGAAGTGTGAACTCCGCTGGCCTCTCGAGTTGTTCACGAGGTGACAGACCACTTCTCGAGTTGTATTTGGAACCTGCGGCTGTTTCCGGATGGTGCAACTGGGGTGTCAGTGCCCGTTAGTGTTGTGACTTCATTCTCAGGGTTACATTTGAAGAGGTGCCCGGGCATCGGGTTCTTATCAAGAGTGGATGGGGAAATTGGTGTCTTTAGGAATGTGGCATGACCCACGAGGCTACCTCTCGAGTTTCCGTGTGAGACCGGACTCCTCGTGAGGTGGGACGTGAAGGTTGGGATCCCCTTCCAGACAAAGCAGGGGAATCGACCCTCATGTTGAGATCAGAAGGGGAGAAGGGGCTCAGATTAACTGGTGCTGGGAAACTCGGTGTTCCTTTCGAGTGAGACTGATATGTCAGGGAATTTTTGAGTTGCATCAAGGGTGTCAAGTACCATTTCGAATTTCAAGAGGGAACGTGGGATTTCTCTTGAGACGCTGCAGCGGGAAAGGGCTTCGTCTCGTGATTATGGGGAAACCTCGTGGTTTTTCTCAAGTTGTGGCAGGATTCTTGAGTTTCGACGAGGAAGTCAGGATGCCTCTCGTATTGGCCCAGGGAAGTCCAATCTCCATTTGAGTTGCGAGAGAGAGCTGGGCATTGCTCTCGAGTCACTGCAGGGCAAATAGACCTCATCTAGGCTTGCATCCAGAAATTACCTGTTCCTCTACAGTGGCGACAGGATCTTGGTGTTGCATTCAAGATTCACCTGGGGATTCGGGCTTCATCTCGAGTGGAAGCAAAGAACTCCAAGCTCCTCTAGAGTTGCAACAGGTGTCTCTTGGAGCCCACTGAGTGGCCTAAAGGGAGTCAAGCCTCCTGTGGAGTTTTGAGAGATTGTTCTCTAGGCCCTGCAGGAAAAGAAGGGCCTCATCTCTCGATGACGGGGGAATCTCGTGGGTTTTTTCGAACTCCGGCACGAGGGTGGGGTTTCTCACGAGTTACGGCGGGGAACTCAGGGAGCCTCTTGTGTGGCTCCAGGGAAGTCCAGTCTCCATTCGAGTTGTGAGGGGGAGCTCGGCATTGCTCTCGAGTTACGGTAGGGGAATCAGGCCTCACACACGTTGAAGAAGGAATCTCAAGACTTTCTAGACTTGTGGCAGGAAACCCTGGGTTCCCTCGACTTGTGCCAGTGAACTCAGGGATCTTCCCAGGGTGCCCATGAGAAGTCCGGTACACCGTGGTGTTTGGAGGGGCCTCTTGCGACTCCACTGTGTTTTGTACAATGGAAGACGTCCTCATTTCGAGTTGAGGCGGGAACCTCAGGGTTCCTCTCCATTTATGACTTCGATCGCAGGGTCTCTGCAGAGTTGGAACAGAAGAGTCAGGCCTCGTCTTGTGTTGAGGAATGGAACTGCGCTTGCCTCTCGAGTATTCACGGCGTGACAGGCCATGTGTCGAGTTGTATTTGGAACCTGCAGGTTTTTCCGGAGGAGGTAACTGGGATGTCAATTCCCCTTCGTGTTCTGACTTCATCCACAGGGTTACATTCGAAGAGGTGTCCGTGCATCGGGTTCTTATCAAGAGCGGATCGGGAATTCGGGGTCTTAGAAATGTGGCAACACCCACGAGGCTACGTCTCGAATTTCTTCGTGAGACCAGCCTCATCCTGAGCGGCGACTGGAAGGTCGGGATTCCCTTCTAGACAAAGCAGGGGAATCGACCCTCATGTTGAGATCAGGAAGGGAGAAGGGGCTCAGATGAAGTGGTGCCAGGAACCTCGGTGTTCCTCTCGAGTGAGATCAGAGTGTCGGGGAATTTTTTTGGTTGCATCAAGGGTGTAAAGTACTGTTTCAAAACGAAACATTCGATTTCCCTTGAGATGCTGCAGCGGGAAAGGGCATCATCTTGAGATGACGGGGGAACCTCGTGGTTTTTCTCAAATTGCAGCAGGATTCTTGAGTTATGACGGGGAACTCAGGATGCCTCTCGTGTTGGCCCAGGGAAGTCCAATCTCCATTCGAATTGCGAGGGATAGCTGGGGATTTCTCTTTAGTCACTGCAGGGCAAATAGACCTCATCTAGGCTTGTGTCCAGAAACTAATGTTCCTCTCCAGAGGCGACAGGGATCTTGGGGTTGCATTCAAGACTCACCGGGGGAGTCAGGCCTCGTCTCGAATGGAAGCAAAGAATTCCTCTCTCCTCTCGACTTGTGACGGGTATTTCTTGGAGCCCACTGTGTGGCCTAAAGGGAGTCAAGCCTCCTGTGGAATTTTGAGAGAGGACTCGGGATTGCTCTCTAGGCCTTGAAGGAAAAGAAGGGCCTCATCTCGAGATGATGGGGGAATCTCGTGGTTTTTCTCGAGCTGCAGCGCCAGTGTGGGGTTTCTCACGAGGTACCATGGGGAACTCAGGGAGTCTCTCATGTGGCGCCAGGGAAGTCAGGTCTCCATTCGAGTTTCGAGGGGGAGCGAGGCATTGCTCTCGAGTCATGGTAGGGGATATGGGCCACAAGACACGTTGAAGAAGGACTCTCCAGATCTTTCTCGAGTTGCGGAAGGAAACCCTGTGTTCCCTCGACTTGTGCCGGTGACCTCAGGGAGCTTCTCAGGGTGCCTCTGAGAAGTCAGGGATACTGTGGAGTTGGGAGGGGCCTCTCGGGACTCCACTGGGTTTGGTGCAATGGAAGAGGGCCTCATTGCACCTGAGGCAGGAACCTCAGGGTTCCTCTCCACTTCTGACTTCGATCACAGGGTCTCTGCAGAGTTGGGACAGGAGAGTCAGGCCTCGTCTTGTGTTGAAGAATGGAACTCCGCTTGCCTCTCAACTTGTTCAAGGGGCGACCGGCCACTTGTCGAGCTGTATTTCGAACCTGCAGGTTTCTCCGAACGATGCATTGGGGTGTCAGTGACCCATCGTGTTGTGATTTCATCCACAGGGTTACATGGGAAGAGGTGTCTGGGCATCGGGTTCTTATCAAGAGCGGCCCAGGAAGTCACGGTCTTTCGAAACATGGCATCACCCACGAGGCTATGTCTCGAATTTCTTCGTGAGACCAGCCTCATCCTGAGGTGTGATGGGAAGGTCGGGATCCCCTTCCAGACAAAGCAGGGAAATCGACCCTCCTGTCGAGATCAGGAGGGGAGAAAGGGCTCAGATGAAGTGGTGCCGGGAACCTCAGTGTTCCTCTGGAGTGAGACCAGTACGTTGGGAACTTTTTGGGTTGCATCAAGGGTTTAAAGTACCCTTTCAAATTTACGAGGGAACGTGGGATTTCTCTTGAGACACTGCAGCGGGAAAGGGCCTCATCTGGCTATGACAAGGGATCCTCGTGGTTTTTTATGAGTTACGTTGGTATTCTCGAGTTACGAAGGGTACACGGAGAGCCTCTCGATTTTGCACAGGGAAGTCCAATCTCCATTTGAGTTACGAGTGGAAGTCAGGGATTGCTCTCGAGTCACTGCAGGGCAAATAGACCTCATCTAGGCGTGTGTCCACAAATTCCGTGTTCTTTTCCAGTGGTGACAGGGATCTTGGGGTTGCATTCAAGGTTCACCCGGGGAGTCAGGCCTCGTACAAGTGGAAGAAAAGAACTCCGCTCTCCTCTCGAGTTGCAACGGGTATTTCTTGGAGCCAATTTAGTGGCCTAAAGGAAGGCAGGCCTCCTGTGGAGTTTTAAGAGAGCACTCGTGTTTGCTTTCTAGGCCCTTCAGGAAAAGAAGGGCCTCATCTCGCGATGATAGGGGAATCTCGTGGGGTTTTTTTGAGCTGCAGCAGGATGTGTGGGTTTTCTCTCGAGTAACGACGGGGAACTCAGGTAGCCTCTCGTGTGGCCCCAGGGAAGTTCAGTCTCCTTTTGAGTTGCGAAGGAGAGCACGGCATTGCTCTCGAGTCGAGGCAGGGAAATCGGGCCTCAAGATGCGTTTAAGCGGGAATATCGAGGTCTTTCTGGAGTTGCAGCAGGAAACCCTGGCTTCCCTCGACATTTGACAGTGACCTCAGGGAGCTTCTCAGGGTGTTTATGAGATGTCAGGAATATTGTGGAGTTGGAGGGGCCTCTTGGGACTCCACTGGGGTTGGTGCAAAGGAAGAGGGCCTCATCTCGAGTTGAAGTGGGGAAAACGGGGCTCTTCCTGACTTGTGGCGGGAAACTCAGCTTTCCTCTCCATTTGGCACATGTATCTCTTGAAACTTCTGGAGTTTCATAAAGAATGTCGAGGACCCTTTCGAGTTCCAAGGGAAACGTTGTCTTTCCGTGGATATGCTGCAGCGTAAAAGGGCCTCGTCAGGGGTGCAGGGGAGAATTTGGTAGTTTGCCTTGAGTTGTGGCGGGAAGTGTAGAGTTCCTCTCGAGTTGCGTGTCGACCTGGGGGACCGCTCGTGTCTCCTCAGGGAAGTCAGATCTCCTTTGTTGTTGCGAGGGGCACCTCAGGATTCCTCGGGCATTGATGCAGGGATGAATAGGGCCACGTCTCGAGTTGAGGCCGGAACCTCAGGCTTCCTCTCCATTTCTGACTTCGATCCCAGGGTCTCTGCAGATTGGAACCCGAGAGTCAGGCCTCGGATTGTGTTGAGGAATCGAACTCCGCTTGCCTCTGGAGTTCTTCACCGGGTGACAGGCCACTTGTCGGGTTGTATTTGGAACCTGCATCTTTTTCTGGACAATGCAATGGGGGTGTCATTCCCCTTGGTGTTGTGACTTCATCCTCAGGGTTACATTCGAAGAGGTGCCCGGGCATCAGGACTTATCTTGAGTAGACAGGGAAATCGTTGTCTTTCTTAAAGTGGCATGGCCCACTAGGCTTCCTCTTGAATTTTAGTATGAGACCTGAGATGTCACATCTCTTCCTGAGATGTGACGGTAAGGTCTGGATCCCTTTGCAGACACAGCAGGCGAGTCGACCCTCGTATCGAGATCAGTTCCTCTTGAATGAGAACGCTATGTCAGGGAACTTTTTGAGCTGCATCAAGGGTTTCAAGTACTGTTTCATATTTATGAGGGAACGTGGGATTTCTTTAGAGATGCTGCAGTGGGAAAGTGCCTCATGTCGCGATGACAGGCAACCTTGTGGTTTCTCTCGAGTTACAGCGGGATTCTCGATTTACGACGGGGAACTCAGGGAGCATCTGGATTTGGCGCAGGGAAGTCCAATCTCCATTCAAGTTACGAATGGGAGCCGGGGACTGCTCTCAAGTCACTGCAGGGCAAGGAGACCTCATCTAGTCATGTGTCCACAAATTCCGTGTTCCCTTCCAGTGATGACAGGGATCTCAGTGTTGCATTCAAGGTTCACCCGTGGAGTCAGGCCTCGCTCGAGTGGAAGCAAAGAACTCCGCTGTCCTCTCCAGTTGCGACGGGTATCTCTTGCATCCAATTGTGTGGCCTAAAGGGTGTCAAGCCTCCTGTGGAGTTTTGAGAGAGGCCTCGGGATTGCTCTCTAGGCCCTGAAGGAAAAGAAGGGCCTCATCTCGGGATGACGGGGTAATGTCGTGTTTTTATTCAGCTGCAGTGGGACGTGTGGGTTTTCTCTCAAGTAACGACGGGGAAATCAGGGAGCCTCTTATGTGGTCCCAGGGAAGTTCAGTCTCCATTCGAGTTGCGAGGGGGAGCACGGCATTGCTCTCGAGTCGTGTCAGGGGAATCGGGCCTCAAGATGCCTTGAAGGGGGAATATCGAGGTCTTTCTGGAGTTGCAGCAGGAAACCCTGGCTTCCCTCGACATGTGACAGTGAACTCAGGGAGGTTCTCAGGGTGTTTTTGGGAAGTCAGGAATATTTTGGAGTTGGAGGGGCTTCTTGGGACTCCACTGGGGTCGGTGCAAAGGAAGAGGGCCTCATCTCGAGTTGAGGTAGGGAAAACGGGGCTCTTCTTGACTTGTGGCAGAAAACTCAGCGTTTCTCTCGAGTTGGGATGGGTATCTCTTCAAACTTCTGGAGTTTTGTAAAGCATGTTGAGGACCCTTTCGAGTTCCAAGGGAAACTTGGGCTTTCTTTGAAAACGCTGCAGCATAAAAGGGCCTCCTGAAGCATGCAGGGGAGAATTTCGTAGTTTGCCGTGAGTTGTGGCGGGAAGTGTAGGGTTCCTCTCAAGTTGCATGTCAACCTGGGGGACCACTCGTGTCTCCTCAGGGAAGTCAGATGTCATTTGTCGTTGCTAGGGGCACCTCGGGATTCCTCATGCATCATTGCAGGGATGAATAGGGCCTCATCTCGAGTTGAGGCTGGAACCTCAGGCTTCCTCTCCATTTCTGACTTCGATCCCAGGGTCTCTGCAGATTGGAACACGAGAGTCAGGCCTCATATTGTGTTGAGGAATGGAACTCAGCTTGCATCTGGAGTTCTTCACCGGGTGACAGGCCACTTGTCAAGTTGTATTTGGAACCTGCACCTTTTTCAGGACAATGCAATGGGCGTGTCATTCCCCTTGGTGTTGTGACTTCATCCTCAGGGTTACATTCGAAGAGGTGCACGGGCATCAGGACTTATCTTGAGTGGACAGGAAAATTGTTGTCTTTTTAAAGTGGCATTGCCCACGAGGCTTCCTCTCGAATTTCAATATGAGACCTGCCTCCTCCTGAGGTGCGACGGTAAGGTCTGGATCCCTTTGCAGACACAGCAGGCAAGTCGAACCTCGTATCCGGATCAGGAGGGGAGAAGGGCCTCAGATTAAGTTGTGCCAGGAAACTCGGTGTTCCTCTCAAATGAGAACGGTATGTCTGGGAACTTTTGGAGATGCATCAAGGGTTTCAAGTACCGTTTCGAATTTACGAGGTAACTTGGGATTTCTCTGGAGACACTGCACCGGGAAAGGGCCTCATCTTGCGATGATGGGGGAACCTCGTGGTTTTTCACGAGTTACAGGGGATTCTCGAGTTACGACGGGGAACTCAGGGAGGCTCTCGATTTGGTACAGGGAAGTCAAATCTCCATTCGAGTTACGAGTGGGAGCCGGGGATTGCTCTGGATTCACTGCAAGGCAAATAGACCTCGTTTAGGCTTGTGTCCACACATTCTGTGTTTCTTTCCAGTGACTACAGGGATCTCGGGGTTGCAGTCACGACTCACCTGGGGAGTCAGGCCTCGCTCGAGTGGAAGCAAAGAACTCCGCTGTCCTCTCGAGTTGTGACGGGTATCTCTTAGAGCCAATTGAGTGGCCTAAAGTAATTCAAGCCTCCTGTAGAGTTTTGAGACAGGACTCGGGATTGCTTTCTAGGCCCTGCAGGAAAAGAAGGGCCTCATCTCACAATGATGGGGGAATCTCGTCTGTTTTTTTTTTTTTTTTTTTTTTGAGCTGCAGCAGGACGTGCGGGGTTTGTCTCGAGTTGTGGCGGGAAGTGTAGGGTTCCTCTCGAGTTGTGTGTCGACCTGGGGCACCACTCGTGTCTCGTCAGAGAAGTCAGATCTCCTTTGTCATTGCGAGGGGCACCTCGGGATTCCTCGCGCATCTCTGCAGGGATGAATAGGGCCTCATCTCGAGTTGAGGCTGGAACCCCAGGCTTCCTCTCCATTTCTGACTTTGATCCCAGGGTCTCTGCAGATTGGAACCCGAGAGTCACGCCTCGTATTGTGTTGAGGAATCGAACTCCACTTGCCCCTGGAGTTCTTCACTGGGTGACAGGCTACTTGTCGAGTTGTATTTGGAATCTTCACCTTTTTCCAGACAATGCAATGGGGCTGTCATTCTCCTTGGTGTTGTGACTTCATCCTCAGGGTTACACTCGAAGAGGTGCCCGGGCATCGGCACTTATCTTGAGTGGACAGGGAAATCTTTGTCTTTCTTAAAGTGGCACGGCCCACTAGGCTTCCTCTCGAATTTCAATATGAGGCCTGCCTCTTGCTGAGGTTCGACGCTAAGGTCTGGATCCCTTTGCAGACAGAGCAGGCGAGTCGACCCTCGTATCGAGATCAGGAGGGGAGAAGGGGCTCAGATTAAGTTGTGCCAGGAAACTCGGTATTCCTCTCAAATGAGAACGGTATGTTGGGGAACTTTTTGAGTTGCATCAAGGGTTTCAAGTACCATTTCGAATTTACGAGGGAACGTTGGATTTCTCTTGAGATGCTGCAGCGGGAAAGAGCCTCATCTCGTGATGATGGCGGAACCTCATGGTTTTTCTCGAGTTACAGCGGGATTCTCCAGTTATGACGGGGAACTCAGGGAGCCTCTCAATTTGGCACAGGGAAGTCCAATCTCCATTCGAGTTACGGGCAGGAGCCAGGGATTGCTCTAGAGTCACTGTAGTGCAAATAGACCTCATCTATGCCTGTGTCCACAAATTCAGTGTTCCTCTCCAGTGGCGACAGGAATCTCGGGGTTGCACTCAAGGTTCACCCAGGGAGTGAGGCCTCACTCGAGTGGAAGCAAAGAACTCCGCTCTCCTTTCGAGTTGTGACGGGTATCTCTTGGAGACAATTGAGTGGCCTATAGGGAGTCAAGCCTCCTGTGGAGTTTTGAGAGAGGACTCGGGATTGCTCTCTAGGCTTGGCAGGAAAAGAAGGGCCTCATCTCAGGATGACAGGTGAATCTCGTGTGTGTTTTTTTTTTTTTTTTTTTTTGAGCTTCAGCGGAACGTGTGGAGTTTCTCTCGAGTAGCAACAGGGAACTCAGGGAGCCTCTCGTGTGGCCCCAGGGAAGTTCAGTCTCCATTCGAGTTGCGAGGGGGAGCACAGCATTGCTCTCAGTCATGGCAGGGGCATTGGGCCTCAAGATGCATTGAAAAGGGAACATCAAGGTCTTTCTTGAGTTGCAGCAGGAAACCCTGGCTTCCTTCGACATGTAACAGTGACCTCAGGGAGCTTGTCAGGGTGTGTATGGGAAGTCAGGAATATTGTGGAGTTGGACGGGCCTCTTATGACACCACTGGCATCGGTGCAAAGGAAGAGTGCCTCATCTCGAGTTGAGGCAGGGAAAATGGGGCTCTTCTTGACTTGTCCCCGGAAACTCAGCATTCCTCTCGAGTGGGAACGGGTATCTGGGGAAACTGCTGGAGTTTCGTAAAGCACATCAAGGACCCTTTCAAGTTCCAAGGGAAATGTTGTCTTTCTTTGGAAATGCTCCAGCATAAAAGGCACTCCTCAAGCCTGCAGTGGAGAATTTCATGGTTTGCGTGGATTTGGGGTGGGAAACTGATGGTTCCTCTCGAATTTCGTGTCGACATGGGGTCTGTTCAGTCTCCTGAAGGAAATCAGATCTCCTATGGCCTTATGAGCAGCACCTCGGGCTTCCGCGGGTATCAATGCCGGGTTGAATAGGGTCTCGTCCCGAGTTGAGGCGGAAACCTCAGGGTTCCTCTCCATTTCTGACTTCAATCACAGAATCTCTGCAGAGTTGGAACAGGAGAGTCAGGCCTCATCTTTTATTCAGGATTTGAACTCCGCTTGCCTCTTGAGTTGTTCTCGGGGTGACAAGCCACTTGTCGAGTTGTATTTGGAACCTGTGTCTTTTTCCAGAAGATGCAACTGGGATGTCAGTGCCCCTTCATGTTGTGACTTCATCCTCAGGGTTACATTCGAAGAGGTGCCTGGGCATCGTGACTTATCTTGATTGGAAGGGCAAATCGGTATCTTTCAGAATGTGGCACGACCCACGAGTCTTCCACTCGAGTTTCAGTGTGAGACCGGCCTCTTCCTGAGATGCGACGGGAAGGTCAGGATCCCTTTCCAGACAAAGCAGTGGAATTGACCCTCATGTCGAGATCAGGAGGGGAGAAGGGACTCGGATTAAGATGTGCCGAGAAACTCAGTGTTCTTCTAGAGTGAGAAAGGTATGTCGGGGAACTTTTTGAGTTGCATCAAGGGTGTCAAGTACCGTTTCGAATTTCAAGAGGGAACGTGGGATTTCTCTTGAGACGCTGCAGAGGGAAAGGGCCTCATCTCTCAATGACGGGGGAACCTCGTGGTTTTTCTCGAGTTGCTGTGGGATTCTCGAGTTATGACGGGGAACTCGGGGAACCTCTTGTGTTTCTTCAGAGAAGTCCAATTTCCATTCGAGTTGCAATGGGGAGCTGGGGATTGCTCTCAAGTCACTACAAGGCAAATACACCTTATGAAGACTTGTGTCCAGAAACTCCATGTTCCTTCCAGTGGCGACAGGAATCTAGTGTTGCATCCAAACTTCAGCCAGGGAGTCAGTCCTTGTTTCGAGTGGAAGCAAAGAACTCTGCACTCCTCTTGAGTTGTAATGGGTGTCTCTTGGAGACCATTGAGTGGCCTAAAGGGAGTCAGTCCTCCTGTGGAATTTTGAGAGACAACTCGGGATTGCTTTCTAGGGCCTGCAGGAAAAGAAGGGCCTCTTCTCGCTATGACGGGGGAATCTCGTTTTTTTCAAGCTGCGGCACGACATGTGGGTTTTTATGGAGTTACGATGGGGAACTCAGGGCGACTCTCGTGTGGCCCTAGGGAAGTCCAATGTGCATTCGAGTTGCGAGTGGAGCGCAGCATTGCTTTCGAATAACGGCAGGGGAACCGGGCCTCAAGACGCGTTGAAGGGGGAATCTTGAGGTCTTTCTCGAGTTGCGGCAGGAAACCCTGGGTTCCCTAGACTTGTGACGATGACCTCAGGGAGCTTCTCAGGGTCTCTATGGGAATTCAGGAATACTGTGGAGTTGGGATGGGCCTCTCGGGACTCCACTGGGTTCGGTGCAATGGAAGAGGGACTCATCTCAAATTGAGGCGGGAACCTCAGGGTTCCTCTCTTGCTCTGACATGGGTCTCGGGCTGTGTATGCCATTTCAAACAGTGAGTTAGGTCTGGACCTGTGTGGAGGCATGGAACTCTGCTTTCCTCTCGAGTTGTCAAAGGGGTTTCAGGCCTCCAGCCGAGTTGAATTTGGGACCTGGGGCTCTTTTTGGATTAGCAACCAGAGCATCAGAACTCCCTTTGTGCTGTTAGTTGATTCTCGGCTGACATTCGAATTGGTGCAAGGAAATGAGGCCTGATCTCGAGTGGATGGGGAAATACGTGGATTTCGAATTGGGACAAGGCCGTCTTGCTCCCCTCCAGTGTCAAGTAGATACCAGCCTCCTATCGAGGTGTGACAGGATTGACAGCATTCCTTTCCAGGCGAGCAGGGCCATCGACACTCTTCTCGACTTGAGGTGGGGAAAACGGGGCTCTTCTTCACTTGTGGCGGGAAATTCAGCATTCCTTTCAAGTGGGCACGGGTATCTCGGGAAACTTCTGGAGTTTTGTAAAGTGTGTCAAGGACCCTTTCAAATTCCAAGGGAAATGTGGGCTTTCTGTGGAAACTCTGCAGCGTAATAGCACCTCCTCAAGCGTGCAGGGGAGAATTCCATAGTTTGCATGGAGCTGTGGTGGGAAGCTTAAGGTTCCTCTAGAGTTGCATGTCGACCTGGGGGACGGTCCTGTCTCCTCAGCAAAGTCAGATCTTTGGGGTTGCTAAGTGCCCATCGGGATTCCTTGCCCATCACTGCAGGGATGCATAGGGCCTCACCTCGAGTTGAGGCGGGAATCTCAGGCTTCTTCTCCACTTCTGACTTCGATCACAGGGTCTCTGCAGTGTTGGAAAAGGAGAGTCAGGCCTCATCTTGTGTTGAGGAATGGAACTCCGCTTGCCTCTCCAGTTGTTCACAGGGAGACAGGGCACTTGTTGAGTTGTATTTGGAATCTATGGCTTTATCTGGACGATGCAACTGGAGTGTCAGTGCCCCTTCATGTTGTGATTTCATTCACAGGGTTACATTCGAAGAGGTGCCCAGGCATCGGGACTTATATTTAGTGGAGGGGGAATTGGTGTCTTTTGGAATGTGGCATGACACATGAGGCTATCTCTCGAATTTCTCTGTGAGACCAGCCTCCTCATGAGGTGAGACAGGAAGGTTGGGATCCGTTTCCAGAAAAAGCAGGGGAATCGACCCTCATGTCGAGATCAGCAGGGGAGAAGGGGCTAGAATAATTTGTGCTGGAAAACTCTGTGTTCCTCTCGAGTGAGACTGGTATGTCGGGGAACTTTTTGGGTTGCATCAAGGGTGTCAAGTACCGTTTCGAATTTCAAGAGGGAACGTGGGATTTCTCTTGAGATGCTGCAGCGGGAAGGGGCCTCATCTCACGATGACGGGGGAACCTCGTGGTGTTTCTCGAGTTGTGGTGGGATTCCAGAGTTATGACGGGGACCTCAGGGAGCCTCTCGTGTTGCCCCAGGGAAGTCCAATCTCCATTCGAGTTGCTAGGGGGAGCTGGGGATTGCTCTCGAGTCATTGCAGGGCAAATAGACCTCATCTAGGCTTTTGTCCAGAAAATCCGTGTTCCTCTCCAATGGCAACAGGGACCTCGGTGTTACATTCAAGACTCACCCCGGGAGTCAGGCCTCATCTCGAGTGGAAGCAAAGAATTCTGCTCTCCTCTCCAGTTGCGACGGGTATCTCTTGGAGCCCATAGAGTGGCCAAAGGGAGTCAAGCCTCCTGTGGAATTTTGAGAGAGGACTCAGGATTGCACTCTAGGCCCTGCAGGAAAAGAAGGGCCTCATCTCGTGATGATGGGCAAAACTTGTTTTTTTTTTTTTTTTTTTTTTTTTTTGAGCTGCAGCTCAACATGTGGAGTTTTCGACGAGTTACACAGGGGAACTCAGGGAGCCTCTCGTGTGGCCCCAGGGAAGTCCAGTCTCCATTCAAGTTGCAAGGGGGAGTGCGGCATTGCTCTCAATTCATTGCAGGGGAATCCGGCCTCAAGATGCAATGAAGGGAGAATTTCGAGGTCTTTCTCGTGTTGCGGCAGGTAACCCTGGGTTTCCTCGACTTGTGTTGGTGACTTCAAGGAGCTTCTCTTTGTGCCTATTGGAAGTCTGGAATACTGTGGACTTGGGAGGGGCCTCTCGAACTCTACTGGGTTTGCTGCAATGGAAGAGCGCCTCATCTAGTGTTCAGGCGGGAACCTCAGGTCTTCTCTCCTGTTTTGACGTAGGTCTTAGGCTTTGTATGCCGTTTCAAACAGGGAGGTAGGTCTCGACGTGTGTGAAGGCATGGAAATCTGCTTTCCTCTCGAGTTGTCAAAGGGGTTTCAGGCTTCCAGCTGAGTTAAATTTGGGACCTGGGGCTCTTTTCGGATTAACAAACAGGGCATCAGAACTCCTTCGTGTTGTGAGCTGATTCTTGGCTGACATTATCATCCGTGCAAGGAAATCAGGCTTGATCTCGAGTGGATGGGGAAATCAGTGGTTTTCGAACTGTGACAAGGCCCCCAGGTTCCCCTCCAGTGTCAAGTAGATACCTGCCTCCTCTCGAGGTGTGACGGGGACGTCAGCATTCCTTTCCAGGTGACGCAGGGCAATCGACCCTCATCTCGACTTGAGGCAGGGAAGATGGGGCTCTTCTTGACTTGTGGCGGGAATTTCAGCATTCCTCTCGAGTGGGGACAGGTATCTCGGGTAACTTCTGGAGTTTCGTAAAGCATTTTGAGAACCCTTTCGAGTTCCAAGGGAAACTTGGGCTTTCTTTGGAAACGCTGCAGTGTAAAAGGGCCTCCTCAAGCGTGCAGGCGAGAATTTTGTCATTTGCGTGTAGTTGTGGCGGGAAGCTTAGGGTTCCTCTCGAGTTGCTTTTTGACCTGGGGGACTGCTTGTGTTTCCTCAGGGAAGTCAGATCTCCTTTGGCGTTGCGAGGACCACCTCAGGATTCCTCGCGCATCGCTGCAGGGATGAATAGGGCCTCATCTCGAGATGAGGCAGGAACCTAATTGTTCCTCTCCATTTCTGACTTCGATCGCTGGGTCTCTGCAGAGTTGGAACAGGAGTCAGGCCTCGTCTTGTGATGAGGTTGGAACTCCACTGGCCTCTTGAGTTGTTCACGGGTTGACAGGCCACTTGTCGAATTGTATTGGGAACCTGCGGCTGTTTCCGGGAGATTCAACTGGGGTGTCAGTGCCCCTTCGTGTTGTGACTTCATCCTCAGGGTCACATTCGAAGAGGTGCCCAGGCATCAGGACCTTTCTTGAGTGGATGGTGAAATCGGTGTCTTTCAGAATGTGGCATGACACACGAGGCTTCCTCTCGAGTTTCAGTGTGAGACCGGCCTCCTCCTGAGGTGGGACATGCAGGATGGGATTCCTTTCCAGACAAAGCTGGGGAATCCACCCTCATGTCGAGATCAGGAGGGGAGAAGGGGCTCAGATTAAGTGGTGCCAGGCAACTCGGTGTTCCTCTTGAGTGAGACCGATATGTCGGGGAACTTTTTGTGTTGCGTCAAGCATGTCAAGTACCGTTTCGAATTTCAAGAGGGAACGTGGGATTTCTCTTGAGATTTTGCAGCAGGAAAGGGCTTCAACTCGCGATGACAGGGGAACCTAGTGGTTGTTCTCGAATTGCAGTGTGATTCTCGAGTTATGACGGGGAATTCAGGATGCCTCTGTGTTGGCCCAGGGAAGTCCAATCTCCATTCGAGTTGCGAGGGAGAGCTGGGGATTGCTCTCGAGTCACTGCAGGGCAAATAGACCTCATCTAGGCTTGTGTTCAGAAACTAAGTGTTCCTCTCCAGTGGCAACAGGGATCCAAGAAGCAGCAGCAGCATCAGTGCATATATGTCAATCCCTAACGCCCAGTTCTTCCCACCCTCTTTTCCCCCTTGTTGTCCAGACATTTGTTCTCTGTCTGTGTCTCTGTTTCTGATTTGCTGGTAGATTCATATGTACCATTTTTCTATGTGATATTTTTCACTTTCTGACTTCACTCTGTGTGACAGCTTTTAGTTTTTTGTGTGTATTCATTCAGAGTTAATGAATATTAAAGCAAATACAGATACACGCTTTTATTTTTTTTTAATTGGAGGATAATTGCTTTACAATATTGTACTGGTTTCAGCTGTACAAAAACAGTGAATCAGCTATAAGTATACACACATCCCCTCCAATATATTCTGTATTTTCATTTTCCCCTTCTTGCAAACAAAAGGATGCATTGTATACACATTTTCTATACCTTGCTGTTTTTTTTTTTTTTCTCACCACTTAATATATCTTGGAGACTTTCAAAATTATTGGTGCATTGAAAGCTTCCTCATGCATTTTTATACCTTCAAAATCTTCCACTGTATATCAGGAGCATAATTTATTTAGCCAGTCCTCTGTTCAAGGATACTTGAGTTCTTTCCAGTCTTTTGTTGTTTTGAATAATGCTGTAATGAATAACTGTGTATGTGTGTGTGTGTGTGTGTGTGTGTGTATATATATATATATATATATATATATATATATATATATATGTTATTTCTTAAGTATGGCTAAAGGATAAATTCCCAGAAGTTACATAATTGGGTCAAAGGAGATAATTCAGTTGTCATTTTGATCTCTATGCCCACATTCCTTCCATAGGGGCTTGTACCAATTTATCTTTCCACTGGGAAATTCTGAGAGTGCTTGTTTCTCTTGGGGAATTATTACATACTGCTTCCATGGATGGAGGAGCCTACTGAGCTACAGTCCACGGGGTCGCTAAGAGTCAGACATGACTGAGCGACTTCACTTTCACTTTTCACTTTCCTGCATTGGAGAAGGAAATGGAAACCCACTCCACTGTTCTTGCCTGGAGAATCCCAGGGACAGGGGCACCTGGTGGGCTGCTGTCTATGGGGTCGCACAGAGTCAGACACGGCTGAAGTGACTTAACAGCAGCAGCAGCTAGTTACTTTGGTGTGCTCTTCAGTTGTTTTAATTTGGACATTGTCTTCCCAATTAGATGACAAGTTTATTGAGAGCAAGGGCCAAGCATTTTATTGCTTTTGAATTGTCTGCATTTATAAATAATACAATATGGTATCCTAGGAGTACAATAAATTTGTTTCTAGTGCAATTTGGGAGAAGAAGCCAATTAAACCTTAATGATAAAAAGGTTTCTATACTTGGTTAGAATTCAGCTGAACTGATTTCTCTCCCTAAAGTAATTATGAGGTCTTGTTTCAATAATTATGGAATAAATCTTGAGACGTTACAGCAGATTCACTTGCTGACACTTGGGCTTCTCTCCTGGATCTGTGTCATTTTTTGTTTGTTGTTTTGTTTTTAATATTTATTTGGCTGTGTTGGGTCTTAGTTGTAGCATGCAAACTGTTAGTTGCAGCATGTGGGATCTAGTTCCCTTAAAGTGAAGTCGCTCAGGTTTGTCCGACTCTTTGCGACCCCATGGACTGTAGCCTACCAGGCTTCTCTGTCCATGGGATTCTCCAGGCAAAAATACTGGATTGGGTTATCATTTCCTTCTCCAGGGGATCTTCCCGACCCAGGGATCGAACCTGGGTCTCCAGCATTGGAGGAAGACGCTTTACCCTCTGAGCCACCAGGGAAGCAGCAGAGACCAAATCCAGGCCCCCTGCACTGGGAGCATGGAGTCTTAACCCCTGGACCATGGAGTCTTAACCTCTGGACCACCAGGGAAGTCGCTGGAGTGTCATTTTACCAGATTCAATCCAGTGGTGTCTTGGCATCAGCCAGTCTAATTGAGAGCCTGTCGTGTCACTTCTTTTTTTCTCTGTGTGCCAGTGCCTGCCCCATGATAAGCAGAAGAACAAAGAGCTGCTTTTTAACTTTGTATATCTATTAAATTATAATAACATAATGTAAACACTGGTTTACCAGTGGTAAAAAATCTGACTGCCAATGCAGGAGACGTGGGTTCAGTCCCTGGGTTGAGAAGGTCTCCTGGAGAAGGAAATGACAACCCACTCTAGTATTCTTGCCTGGGGAATCCTATGGAGAGAGGAGCCTGGTGGTCTACAGTCCATGGGGTGACAAAGAGTAAGACACAACTGAGCTACTAAACAACAAACAGCGTAAACATTGCGCCATTGTAATTTCATCTCCCTACATCCTAGCAAAAATGTACTAATGGTTTTTCTGTCCTCTCAGTTTTTACCATGTTGGATTCCCCCACATGTATGATCCTGTACTGGTATACAGTGGTCTTCCAGTTTTTTGCTTGCATAGCATCCAGGGGAATTTTGTGAGATTACATGCCCCCTCACACATTTACAGCCTGTATCTAAAATTTTATTACAGGTTTAAATAGCTTGTAAAGGATATATTTTAAAGTATATTGTCAGTATTGACTTTAAAAAATAATTGTTCAGTGTACCTGTATACATGTGTATATCTACATGTGTTAAGCTTATATACACACAAATGATATTTATCCATCATACTAAGGAAATATCCCTTTATTCCTTTTTATTTTAATAGGGCAAGTTTTCCTCTCTTTATTTGCTTGGGTTTCTTTCTTTTACATGCAATAAAATATGTCAGTTTAAAGTGTAGGATTTGATAAATTTTGGCTATTGTATGTAATTGCTAAATCTCACCACAAAGTATATTAATGTTGATGCTTTATTATATATATATATATATATATATATATATATATATATATATATCTCACATATGACACATACTATATAAATTGATGCCAGAAGCCCCTGGCAGATAACAAAATCCAAAGATGCTCAAATCTCTTATATAAAATGGTGTCACATTTGCATATAACCTATACAGAGCCTCTCTTTAAATCATCTCTTGATTACTTATAATACCTGCTGCTGCTGCTAAGTCACTTCAGTCATGTCCGACTCCATGCAACCCCATAGATGGCAGCCCACCAGGATCCCCTGTCCTTGGGATTCTCCTTAATATCAGACCTTTTTGTCATTCCTTTTCCCCCCTAAACTTGAATTTCCATTCCACTTCTCACAGAGACTTTTCTTACACACATTTTTATGCTTGAAATCCTTTACCAGTAGTCTTATTTACTAATAAGCAAAAATGTTAATATTAATCCATTGATATGAATATATTTTTGTTTCCTATGCCTTACCTCCTATGCTGCTAAGTCGCTGGAGTGGGTTGCCATTTCCTTCTCCAATGCATGAAAGTGAAAAGTGAAAGTGAAGTCGCTCACTCCTGTCTGACTCTTCCTGACCCCATGGACTGTAATCTACCAGGCTCCTCCATCCATGGGATTTTCCAGGCAAGAGTACTGCAGTGGGGTGCCATTGCCTTCTCCGTGTAATACCTAGTACAGTGTAAATACCATGCAAATAGTTTTAAATTCAATGTAAATGATATATAAAAAATATTTGCAAGTGTATAGTAAATTTAAGTTTTGCTTTTTGGAACTTTCTGGAAAAAATTTTTTTCCGTGTATTGTTTTTTCAGTTTGCAGTCTGTTGAATCCACAGATTCAAACCTGAGCATGTGGAAGGCTGACTGTGTATATATCCAGGTTTGTTCATATGCATATGTGTGACGTGCATACTCAGAACTGTTATGTGATTCTTCTAACTGTATTCAGAGGAGTCTGATAGTGTTTGATACCCACCATCATCCACTAGAACAATACAGAAACAAGTGCTCCTTAATATCAGACTTTTTTTATCATTCCTTCCCCCCCCCCCCACCACTAAACTTGAATTTCCATTCCACTTCTCACAGAGACTTTTCTTACACACATTTTTATGCTTGAAATCCTTTACTGGTAGTCTTATTCACTAATAAGCAAAAATGTTAATATTAATCCATTGATATGAATACATTTTTGTTTCCTATGCATTACCTCCTATGTTGCTAAGTCACTTCAGGTGTGTCTGACTCTGTGTGACCCCATAGACGGCAGCCCACCAGGCTCCTCTGTCCACAGGATTCTCTAGGCAAGAATACTGGAGTGGGTTGCCATTTCCTTCTCCTTACCTCCTATGACCACTGAAATAATTTCTTCTAATGGAGTTGTCATTATAATTTTAGTAATACATTTGGTAAAAATAACAATCTATTTCAAATTAGCAAATAGTAAATATAAAGTTACATTTTAGTGGAAATGTATCCCTTAAATGACTGTTATGGGCTTTTTATCACAGTTGTTCAGTTGCTAAGTCGTATTTAACTCTTTGTGACCCATGGACCACAGCATGCCAGGCTTCCCTGTCCTTCACTATCTCCTGGAGTTCGCTCAAACTAGTGTCCATTGAGTTGGTGATGCCATCCAACCATCTCATCCTCTGCTGCCCCTTCTCCTCCTGCCTTCAATCTTTCCCAGCATCAGGGTCTTTTCCAATGAGTTGGCTCTTCTCATCAGGTGGCCAGAGTATTGGGCCTTCAGCATGTGTCCTTCCATTAGAATTCAGAGTTAATTTCCTTTAGGATTGACTGGTTTGATCTTTACAGTCCAAGGGACTCTCAAGAGTCTTCTCCAGCACCACAATTTGAAAGCATCAGTTCTTTGGCACTCAGCTTTCTTTATGGTACAACTCTTACCATACATGACTACTGGAAAAAACCATACCTTTGATTATGTGGACATATGTTGGTGAAGTGATGTCTCTGTTTGTTAATACACTGCCTACGTTTATCATAGCTTTTCTTCCAAGGAGCAAGCATCTTTTAATTTCATGACTGCAGTCACTGTCTGCAGTGATTTTGGAGACCAAGAAAATAAAGTCTGCTAGTATTTGGGGTTGGTAATTACTCTTTGCTGAAGTGAGCCAGGGGTCACCATCGATTTTATGTCTCAATGAAATTACAGAAGTATTTTGTTCATATAAAAAATAGCTTGGGATGGAAGACATTTTGTTACAGCACTCTCAGTTAATTCTTTTAACTCATTCTGAGTCCCAAATTCTATATGGATCTATCATCAATAATTATTTTTTGGAAACTTCCCTGGCAGTCCAGTGGTTAAGGCTCCAGTCTTCGATGCAGGGGGCACAGGTTCGATTCCTGGCCAGGGAACTAAGATCCCATGTGCTATACAGAATAACCCTGATGCTGGGAAAGATTGAAGACATGAAAGCAGGCATCTGAGGATGAGATGGTTGGATGGTATCACTGACTCCATGAACATGAGTTTTAACAAACTCTGGGAGATAGTGAAGGACAGGAAAGCTTGGCATGTTACAGTTCAAGTAGTTGCAAAGAGTCAGACATGACTTAGCAACTGAACAACAAATACCACACATGATAAATAAATAAATGAGTATTTTTCATGTTCTGTCTGTTTGTAACTCTACTGAGCCTTCTTTGGTTCTGTTGAAACCTCCTGACTCACACAACCACATTTAATCTGTCCTTATAGTTGTTCACTTATTCTGCACCAGTGCTGGTTGTTCCCATCTTTCTTTCTGTTTGTTGCCCAGGAAAACATGCCCTTGTAAGATTAGGATGGGTGAGAGGGGTCCTGGAGAACGGAAGAATTTGTTCATCACAGTCAGGATCTCAGACAAATACATTGTTGAATTTATCTCGAATACATGGAAATCGATTCTCTGAAACCACCAGTGCCTCCTGCCATGGAGAGAGAGTTTGCTTGCTCCCACTTGCAGCCCACTATTCCCCAAAATCCTGATGGTGACTGCAGCCCACCAGGCTCCTCTGTCCATGGGATTTTCCAGGCAAGAATACTGGAGTGGGTTACCATGCCCTCCTCCAGGGAATCTTCCCAACTCAGGGATTGAACCTGAGTGTCTTACATCTCTTGCATTGGCAGGCAGGTTCTTTGCCATTAGTGCCACCTGGGAAGCCCATTCTTTCTCGAATTGTTAATTATTACTGTAATGATAATTAACTATTACTGTAAAAGTGATATAGTGAAGGACAGGGAAGCCTGGCATGCTACAGGCTGTGGAGTTGGAGTCTGACACAACTGAGTGACTAAACAACAACAGTAATGATCATTGCACATTAAATGGAAACTAAGTCATTAATATTATTAAAAAGCAGATACATTACTTTGCCAACAAAGGTTCATCTAGTCAAAGCTATGGTTTTTCCAGTAGTCATGTATGGATGTGAGAGTTGGACTATAAAGAAAGCTGAGTGCCGAAGAATTAATGCTTTTGAACTGTGGTGTTGGAGAAGACTCTTTAGAGTCCCTTGGACTGCAGGGAGATCCAACCAGTCCATCCTAAAGGAAATCAGTCCTGAATATTCATTGAAAGGACTGATGCTAAACCTGAAACTCCAATACTTTGGTCACCTGATGCGAAGAACTGACTCATTGGAAAAGACCCTGATGCTGGGAGGGATTGGGGGCAGGAGGAGAAGGGGACAACAGAGGATGAGATGGCTAGATGGCATCACTGACTCAATGGACATGAGTTTGGATAAACTCCAGGAGTTGGTGATGGACAGGGAAACCTGGCATGCTGCAGTCCATGGGGTCACAAGGAGTTGGACAGGACTGAGTGACTGAACTGAATTGACCATTAATATTAGTATTATTTTAACCCAGGTTCAAATCTTCTGAGTCTTCTCAAGTCAACTCCAACAGTATTCCCTATATCATGACTAATATCCATATCTCCCTGGGTCTGGCAGATTGGCAAATATCTCTTAAGTACCAGTAATGTAGAGAGTAGCCTTGCCTGCTCTCAGAGAAGCCAAGTCTCTGAGGCCCTCTATGGTTAGCTCTCTTGCTCTGAATGACAATTCAACCTTCACTACAGTAACTATAAGGCAAGCTAACTTGATTGCGATTATATGGTGCATCAGGGCATTGGGATGTGCTTTTTTATGACATATTTGTTAAAGTGGCTACCTGCATCAGTACTTAAAGTGGAGTCAGGTGTTAATATCATTGAGCTTGTCAACTCTTGCTTTTATTTTTTTAAGGATAATTTGATGTGGACCAATTTTGAAGTCTTTACTGAATTTGTTACAAGATTGCTTCTCTTTTGTGTTTTGGTTTTTTGGCCAGGAGACATGTGGGATTTTAGCTCCCCCACCAGAGAGGGGACTTGCACCCCCTCTATTGGAAGGCTAACTCTTAATAACTGATCCTCCAGGGGAGTCCCTGCTCTTCCCATCTTAGCAAATGCTTCTCTCTGTGTTACTTTTGTTAACTGATAATGTCCTCCATTACCTCTTGACTTTAAAAAGTACATCTACAAGCTTTCAAGAGTTTGAGAAGAGGTGTGTGTATTCCACAAAGTCAGGGGACAGTGGAGAGGAGAAAAGAGGAAACCTTGTCATTTTTGTAGAGAACATGGAGAAGATTCAAGACAATGGACAGACATGGAACAGGATCCTTGCAAATCATACAGTGTGTGTGCTGTCTCTGTTTCTGATATCACCTCTAATGTTTTGTACTCTCGGATAATAGCAGAGAAGATCCAACATTACAATATATTATAAGTTTCCCTTCTGGCAAATCTCCACCCTGACATCTCTTCCCAGGCTGACAGTGAAACAGGGCTTAAATCACTGGTGAAACAGTGAAACAGGGCTTAAATCATTGGATCTGAATCACCTCTACCAAGATGTCAAGGTACAGACATCTTGTGAAGGGGGTTTGGTACTCATTTCTAGGAGTAGTGCTGATTTTTAATGAAGTATTGAAAAACAGAAGTGAGTTAGAAATTTTGGTCCAGTGCTGTATGAGCTGGGAGTCTCCAGAGAAAAAGAACCAATAAGTGGTTTGTGTGTGTGTGTGTGTGTGTGTGTTTATATGAAGATATTTAGTGTAAGGAATTGGCTCATGTGATTACAAAGGCTGAAAAGCCCTAAGATATGTAGTCAGAAAGCCAGAGACCCTCCTAATCTGAGCCCAAAGACCCAGGAAAATCGATGGTATAAGTTCTAGTCCAAAAGCTGGCAGGTTTGAGACTCGGAAAGAGCTAGTGTTTCAGTTTTGAGTCTGAAGGTGGGAAAAAGCCTGATGTCCCAGGTAAACAGTCAGGCATAAAGAGTTCCCTCTGACTCAGCTGGTTTACTCAATTCAGGCCTTTGCCTGATTGGACACAGTCCACCAACATCAGAGAGGGCAATCTGCTTTACTTAGTCTACCAATTCAAGTGTGACTGTCATTCAAAAAGACTGTCCCAGACACACCCAGAACTATGTGTGACCAAATGTCTGGGCCATGTGCACCCCCGCCCACCTCCCCTTAGCCCAGTCAAGCTGACACAAATTTAACCATCACAAATGCTTCTTCCTCCATATTACTTGGTCTTCGGATAATCATTTCAACTTTTACAAAAAGAAAGAAGGAGAGAATAGGATGAGAGCAAATTCTTTTCCTGGCAACCCCACAGTTCCTGCTTTAAACGTTGGTTGAGTCCTTTACTCAGATTCACCTCATGTGAACACATCAGTCACTGAATTATGACAAAAGTACTAGCTACTCAGATTTTTCTTTCCACTAGCACCACTCTGAGGAGAAGGGAGCCTCAGGAAAGGAGAGTTACAGAAGTGATTTATTAATTTTGAAAAAATATTTTGACCATACCACATGGCATGTGGGACTTTAAAGTTCCCTGGCCAGGGTTTGAATCTGTACCTCCTGCATTGGCAACATGGAGTCTCAACCACTGGATTTCTACGAAAGTCCTGGGAGTGATTTCTTTATTGTAGGTGTGCTCTGCCTTTGCTGCAGTTATTTTTCAGATAATAGATTGTGTATTAGAACCTTAGTTTTTCATACCCAGTTTGTGTTTTCCCTTAAGTAGTGTGGAGGCACTGGAGGCTTTGAAGTGGGTCATTGTAATGAGTATTTCCTTTCCTTATGATACTTCTTGTTGTTCAGTCATGTCTGACTCTTTGTGACCCCACATGTCAGGCTTCCTGGTGTTTCACTCTCTTCCAAAGTTTGCTCTGACTCATGTCCATTGAGTCAGTGATGCCATCCAACTATCTCATCCTCTGTCGTGCCTTCTTCTCCTGCTTTCAATCTTTCTTAGCATCGGATCTTTTCCAGTGAGTAGGCTCTTTGCATCAGGTGGCCAATGTTTTGGAGCTTCAGCAGCAGTCCTTCCACTGAATATTCAGGCCTTATTTTCTTTAAGATTGACTGGTTTGATCTCCTTGCTGTCCAAGGGACTCTCAAGAGTCTTCTCCAGCACCATAGTTCAAAAGCATCAATTCTTCCTTATGATATGGTTTTCTCATTTATTTGCTTGTTTATTTTTGCTTGTGCTGGGTCTTTGTTGCTGCTCACGGGCTTTCTCTAGGTACAGAGAGTAGGGGCTGCTCTTCGTTGTGGTGTAGGGGCTTCTCATGCAGTGGCTTCTCTTGTTGTAGAGCAGGGACTCTAGAGTCTGCAGGCGTCGGTAGTTGTGGCGTATGGGCTTAGTTGCCCTGAAACATGTGGAATCTACCTGGACCGGGAATTGAACCCATGTCCCCTGGACTGGCAGGTAGATTCCTAACCACTGGAACACCAGGGAAGTCCACAATATGGTTTTCTTAAGGCAGATCAAATTAGCCTCTCTTGGGGGTAATGATCATTGGATATATCAGTTATATCAATCTGATTTTACCAGTTCTCAAAGTATGTTTCCTGGGTCAGCAGCAGCAGCATCTGGGAATTTGTTAGAACTAGACAATCTCAGTCTCACCCCAGTCCTACTGAATCAGAAACTCTAGAGGTGGGACCCAGAGATCTGCATTATAACAAGCCTGCTTAGTAAACCTGATGTTTACTCAAGTTTGAGAACACCTGACCTAGTATATTTGCATTTACGTTGCTTGCTAATGATGTATATAATCTTAAAATTGAGCAAAAAGCTAGAGAGGCAGCCAATTATAACTCCAGAGAACTGAAAAACTATCCAGATCATACTCTTCCTTTGAGCGGATATTTTCATCACAGTACAGTACATTTAAGGCTTGCTCAGTTTGGTCAGATGTCCTTTGATGTGTTTTTGTTGGTTGGAAGAAGACAGGCTCACCCACTAATGACATGTGTCATAACTCGGTGTCCTTTCATAGTGCATTAAAGAGGATCTGGGGTTCCTCTATGAAAAGTCTAGGACAGGCAGACCTAGTTTGCTCAGTGGTTGACACACAAGTTGTGCTTCCTGTGGCCCAAATGGGGAGAAATGGATGAGGGGGAAGAGACCTCTGCAGGTAAATTTCATATTGAAGTTCTGCCTCTTAGTGTTTTCTTCCTCTGTCGGCTTACAGAGCTTCTGAAAATTAAAGAAGCTCACTTAAAGTGGACAGTGATTAAGCCCCCATATTGTTACTGTCAGCAACTGCAGAACTTACTGCTTCCCCAGCTCTGTTTCCAAAGAAAAGTCTTTTAGGGCCTGCTGCTTACCTGAGCAGCAACTACTGTGGAGAGAGTTATTTTCACATTTTTTCTTCTCAGAATCACGTACAGGGAGGGAGAATTACTCAGGAGGGACAAATATCCCTGTTACTGGTAGTAATAACAATTTGGTATTGATTTTCTTTAAAAATACATGTAACATGTATAGCACAGGGAACTCTGCTCAATGTTATGTGGCAGCCTGGAAGGGAGAGGAGTCTGAGGGAGAATGGATACCTGTATATGTATGGCTGAGTCTCTTTGCTATGTACCTGAAACTATCACAACATTGCTAATCAGCTGTACTCTAGTATAAATAAAAAGTTAAAATACACGTAAAAATTTTTCCTTGCAGATTCCAAAGATTGTATATATCGCTAAAGGCACAAGAAATTACTTCCAAACTGAACTAGATATTCCTGCATGTAACTCCCTAAGCTTCTCCCTTTCATAGAATTGAGTACAGTGTTCAGATTATCTGCCTACTTGCTAGTTTCCTTATTAGAGAAAAAAATTCTAAGAGGGCAGAGGTGGGGTTTTTTTGTTTTTGTTTTTTACCTTACTCATTATATCTGTGATGCTCCTCACATCATATGTGTTCAGTGAATTTTCATTTAGTGAATGAATTTTGTGATTCCCCCTAGGTGTCACAGCCTATGCGTGGTGCTGGCTATAGAGAGGCACATAAGGCAGGCTCCTGGCCATCAAGATATTACAGTCTTGGGACTTCCCTGGTGGCCCAGTGGTTAAGAATCCATCTTGCAATGCAGGGGCCACAGGTTTGATCCCTGATAGTGGTGCTAAGGGGCTTCCCAGATGGTACTAGTGGTAAAGAACCTGCCCACCAATGCAGGAGACATTAGAGATGCAGGTTTGACCCCTGGGTTGGGAAGATCCCTTAGAGGAGGGCATGGCAACCCACTCCAGTATTCTTGCCTGGAGAATCCCCATGGACAGAGAAGCCTGGGGGACTACAGTCCATGGGGACACAAAGAGTCAGACACTACTGAAGCGACTTAGCATGCATGTGGGGGCGCTAAGATCCCACATGCCACAGCACAGCTAAGCCTGTGTGTGGCAACTATACTGAACTCTTGTGCCACAACTGGAAAGCCTGTGGGCTGTGAGTAAATAACAAATAATTTTTAAAAAGATACTATAGTCTTGTAGAAAAGACAAACAAGAGTGGGTACTTCATAGGATAAGGAAGACTTCACCAAGGAACTGACATCTAATGGGCTTTTGCAGGTTGAATAGAAATTTGCCAGGACAGCTGAGATGGGAAGGCATGAGGAAGGTGTCAGATTCAGGCATCAGGATGGGTCAAGATACACAGTTATGAAGCTGCACGGGCCATTCTCAGGAGGTGATTCAGTGCTAGTGAAATACCAGCTGTGAATTTACATAGGGAAGAATGGATGGGAAATACACTCGAACGTGAGGCCAGTTAAGGGGCTTAGAAGTTAGCCTAAGGACCATGGGATTCATTAAAGGGATTCAATCATGGAGGTCATGAGGTGGGCGCTGAAGAATGAACTGCTTAGAAAAGATGAGAGTTGGCAGGGTCTGCCCCAGGGTGGTGGTGGACACAGAATTGTCTGTAGACTGAAACTGACCAGAAGGAGGGGAGAGGAGGGTTGAAATGACCACACTGGGAACAGAACTACCCTACTGTCCAGATTTAAAATAATTTTTTTAATTTATTCATTTATTTATTTGTGTGCACTGGGTCTTATTTGTGGCACTCAGGACCTTTAGTGGTGGCATATGAACTCTTAGTTGTGGCATGTGGGACCTAGTTCCCTGACCAGGGATCGAACCCATTCCCCTGCATTGGGATGGCGGTGTCTCAGCCACTGGACCACCAGGGAAGTCCCTGTCCAGATTGTTCAAATCGATGCAGAGTGGCTGTACGAAGAGACATTTGGCTCATTCTAAACATACAGTTAAGAAAACTGTGCACCATTTTGGCAGAAAAATCCAGAAAGTCGCTGGACATTCTGGAGGCTCAGAGAAGAGACTAGGGATGGGGTGATCCCCAAATTTACTCACACCTGTGTTTGAACAGATACATAACGAAATCAGCCTGTGAGTGGCTGAGATCACTTAGAGAAAGGATGACGCTCAAGAGAAAAAAAGAGGCTAAGACAGAGCCTTGGGGAGTCAGGCATGAAAGGGACAGAGGAAGGTGATCCAAGATGGTGAGGAAGCAGAGGTGTGGAGCACAGGCAACGTGCCAGGCTTGTGTGCTTAGTCATGCCCGACTCTCTGCGACCCCATGGACTGTAGCCCGCCAATCTCCTCTATCTATGGGATTCCCCAGACAAGAATACTGGAGAGGGTTCTTGTTTCCTCCTCCAGCAATTCTTCCAAGCCCAGGGGTCAAGCCTGTGTCTCCTGTATCTCCTGCATTGCAGGCAGATTCTTTACCTGCTGAGCCATCAGGGAAGCAGTGTTTCTCAAAAGTGCTTCAGAAGCACCCGTGGCGCACGTTACAGCACAGATCTTGGGACCCCTCCACCTCCCGCCCCACCCCCACCACACACACACAGGGATTCTGATTTGGTAGGTCTTGGGTGGGCATGAGAACTGAATGTCAGGTGTGCTCCAATGCTGTCTGATGATGCCAGTCCACAGACCACCCTCTGGGAGGCAGATTGTGAGGAGAAGGCAAAGAGCTGGTGGCTGAAGGGTGGCTTGAGGTTTTTAGGGTTGTGAGGATGTGGGCATGATTGTAGGTGGAGGTGAAGGATGTAGCCGAGACAGGGAGAGGCTGGATACCCTGAGAGGAAGGGGATGGTCAAGGAAAGAAATTCAAGGACGAGAGAAGAGGAACCGCCCTAAGAAGGTGGAGGTGCCAGTGATTGTGGTCCAGTAAAAATATGCGTGGGCTGTCATGTCCTTTGTGAAAGCCAAAGCCCCCTTGAGTAAGGGATTTTCTTGTGGCCCCCTGCCTTTTATCTCCCACCTTCTCCAGCTGCTGTTTACCTTCACCTCTCTGGCTCTCCCACTGTGCTCAGGGCCCTTTGTCTGCCAACATCCTCCCAGCCCTGTCACTTCCACATACAGATCCATAAAGAGATGACTTACTACAGATGAATGCTCAGTCATGAATAGACTTTCTGCAGCACAAGGCATTTCAAGGATAAAGGAAAATTTCAAAAAATGTTTGATCATTGTTGTTAAAATCGTGTCTCTACCACCTTCTTGCAGACTGTTATCAAGCTGTTTGACAGCACTCCTGGGATGTCAGTCCTTGGCATCACAAACATAGCAAAGCACAAAAACCTGGCTCTCTCCCCTCTGCTAACCAAAGCTCACTTCCTTGTAGCCTCAGAGCCTGTAGCCAAACTAGACAGGCTTCAAAAGTCACTTTGTATGATTAAAAAACAAACAAACAAACAAACAAACAAAAAAAAAATCACCCTGACCTGTGAGCAGCTACGTGCTGGTGTGTGTCACATTGTCTGATTTCAAGACAACAAAAATGTATTGAAGGCTGGTCCTAGAACAAGCACCAGGAGAGGCATTGAGACCCAAAGATTAGAAAAATACTGTTCGGGTTCAGAGAGGCCCTTCATGTTCCTCTTTTTTCTGAGTCCTGAACCAGGTGATAGAGGAACCAGACTGAGATGAAAATATCACCTTCCTTGCTGCTAACACTGGTCTGGAGGATATAGATTGGACACCGAGGCAAAATGGGCATCTCATTTCTTCCTCCATGAACTGAACTTCCCCCACAAAAATAGGCTAAGCTACAGGAAAGCAAAGGAAACTTCTTTGTCATTACTGCATGAACAGAGATGAAGGTATATGGCCTGTGGGACAGACATCTCCAAGAGAGAAACTCAGAAGGAGCATGGGCAGTATGTGTGTGTAGTGACCCTGTATGTGTAGTGATGCTGTTGTGTGTGCGCACCCAGTCATGAGTGACACCATGAACTGTAGCCTACAAGGCTCCTCTGTCCATGGGATCTGCCAGGCAGGAATACTGGAGTGGGTTGCTATTTCCTGCTCCAGGAGATCTTCTCAACCCAGAGATCAAACCCAAGTCTCCTGCATTGCAGGCAGATTCTTTACTGTCTGAGCTACCAGGGGAGCCCTGTACCTAGTCTTATTAATCATAAAAGTACTTTTTTTCTTCCTGGAGGAGGAGGAAATAAGGGAAGTGGGCAGAGAAAAGAGTAGAAGTTGTCTTCTCAGTACTGTGGACAGAGAATATTTCCTATGTTTTTAAACAATGCTCAGTTTCTTTAAAAAAATTTATTTATTTTGGCTGTACTGGGTCTTACTTATGACTCACAATGTCTTTGTTGTGGCATGTGGGGTTCTTAGTTGGGGCATGTGGGATCTACTTTCCGGAGCAGGGATCAAAGCCGGGCACCCCCTGTATTGGAAACGCAGAGTCTTAGCCACTGGACCACTAGGGAAGTCCCTATTCTAAGTTCTCGGTCAAAGAAGACTAGAGAGATAGGAAGAACATGGTTTCTCCATCACCCTCCAACTATATAATCTCTCTCTCTTTTAGTTTCTAAATAACTTTATTTATTTTTGGCTGTACTGGGACTTCATTGCTGCACAGGCTTTTCTCTAGTTGTGGTGAGCAGGGGCTACTCTCTAGTTAGTATGGCTTCTCATTGCAGTGGCATCTCTTGTTATGGGACATGGGCTCTAGGGCTCATGGACTTCAGTAGCTGTTGCAGTCCCCGGGCTCTAGAGTGCAGGCTCCATAGTTGTGGCACATGAGCCTAATTGCTTTTCTGCTGTATTAGCAGGCAGATTCTTTACTACTGAGCCACCAGGGAAGCCAACCATAGCTCTATTAGCCCATGAGTTTTATAATCAGACCTCTGGCCATCTGAGGATGGGGCTGACCTCCTGAGATACATGTCTTGGAAGTGATAAGACAGAAGTGCCAGGGGTTATATTCCAAGCATCAAGGGCAATTCGTTCAACTTTCAGAATATCTTTCCCTTGTGTAGTGCTTCTGTGTACCTGCCTGGAAGCCAGTGGTGGGCTTTCCAGCTATGCCTGCAGAGGGTTCCATAAAGGGACAGAACAAGTCATTGATCAGATTAACTCCAGCAGTGTGCTTTGCTCAGAACCAAAGGCTTAGTTTTCTATTCTACTTCTCAGCTCAAGAATGTCCAGCTGTTTTGTTGTGAGCCCAAAATTTAGCATCAGAATATTACAGTAAAACCATGTGAGCAACATAAAATTGCCTTGAATTAGAATACTCCACCCATGATTAAATTCCAAAGTGAATTTAAGTTCCTATCTCAAGAAGCTTCAACAAATAATTACAACCCAGTCTGAGCATTTGCTTCCCCAGTGGCTCAGTGGTAAAGAATCCACCTGAAATACAGAAGATGTAAGAGATGCATGTTCAATCCTTGGGTCAGGAAGATATCCTGAAGGACAGCATGGCAACCCACTCCAGTATTCTTTCCTGGATAATCCTCTGGACAGAGGAGCCTGGTGGGCTACAGTCCATAGGGTTGCAAAGAGTCGGACACGACTAAAGCAACTGAGCACACACATTGAGCATTTTAGGTTAAAAATAAAAACACAACAACTTAGAGGGTTAATTCTATCTGAGACAGTGGGAAAAGTATTCACATAAGTAATAGCTTTTAAAATATCTTATTTTTAAAAATTTCAAACATACAGAAATGCTGCAAGAATAGTAAGCATTAACTCAGATTCACCAATATTAATATTTTGCTGTATTTGTTCTTTCTCTCTCTAGGTAGACACATGCTGCTGCTGCTAAGTTGCTTCAGTCGTGTCCGACTCTGTGCGACCCCATAGACAGCAGCCCACCAGGCTCCACCATCCCTGGGATTCTCCAGGCAAGAACATTGGAATGGGTTGCCATTTCCTTCTCCAATGCATGAAAGTGAAAAGTGAAAGTGAAGTCGCTCAGTCGTGTCTCACTCTTTGCGACCCCATGGACTGCAGCCTACCAGGCTCCTCTGTCCATGGGATTTGCCAGTCAAGAGTACTGGAGTGGGGTGTCACTGCCTTCTCCAACAATGTGTAGACACATACACACCTTTTTATTCCCCCAGCGGTGATGGGAGGCATATGGTGATCTTCATTCCTGGACCAGGGATGGAACACTTGTCCCCTGCAGTGAAAGAATGGATTTTAAACCACTGGACCACCAGGGAAGGTCCCCTTAACATACAAACACACACACACACACGCACACACACACACTATTATTTTTATTAATTTTGCTGAAACATCTTAAAGTTGCAAACATCATCACACTTTGCCCCTAGATACCTCAGGATGTCTCTCTTAAGAACAAGGACCTTTTGGGACTTCCATGGTGATCCAACGCTTAAGATTCTGAGCTTTCAATGCAGAGAGTGTGAGTTTGATCCCTGCTTGGGGAACACTAAGATCCCACATACCTCGTGGCATGGATTCACAACATATACTATTGTTTTAATGCTATTATTATATGGTAAAGGGTCTTTTTTTTTTTCTAATATTATTGCCTGTTCAAAAAATGTATTTTATACCACATTTTTTCCAACCTATGAAGAACATCTAACCCAGGGTTTCACATTACATTTACTTGCTATGTTTCTTTAGTCTTCTTTAATCTAGAACATTTCCTCAGCCCGTCCCTCCCTCCTTCCTTTTTTTTTCTCCCCATGATATTGACATTTTTAGAATATAGGTCAGTGTTCTGGTAAAATGTACCTCAGCATGGGTTTGATTGTTACCTTGTGGTTAGATTGCATGGTACTTTCTTTTCCCTTTGAAATAATTTCAAACTTACATAAAAGTCAGAACTATACAGAGTTTTGCAACTTCTTTTTTGTAAGTTCCAAATGATTCTTCTCCAGATTCACCAATTTTTAACATTTTGTCACATCTACACTTGTCTTACCATTTTCTCTTTCTCTTCCTCTCCCTGTATGTGTGTTTTTATGTGTGTGTATAGAGAGTAGTTAAAGAGTCTGAACCAGTTAAAATAGTTTTACCCTGTAAGTAACACCTCTTAAATTTTTTTTAAAAATACATATTTATTTGGCTGTGTTGAGGCTTAGTTGCAGCACTTGGGATCTTCACTATGTCGTCCCCGAGCTTCCATTGTACTGCACAGACTCTCTAGTTGTGGCTTGTAGATTCCAGAGCATGGAGGCTCAGTAGTTATGGCGTGCTGGCTTAGTTGCTTCATGGTATGTGGATTCTAGTTCCCTGACAAGGGATTGAACCTGCGTCCCCTGCATTACAAGGCAGATTCATAACCATTGGACCACCAGAGAATTCCCGATTTTTAAATTTTAAATTAAAATTGTGTGTGTATATTTAAGGTGTACAACATGATCTGGTATGCAGGTACATAGTATAATGGTTGTAATAGTCAAGCTAATCAACATGTTCATTTAACCACCCTGGAATTGTTAAACTTTTATTGTGGTGAAAGCTAACCTCTTAGCAAATTTCCAGTATTCAGTCCAGTGTTATTAACTGCAGCCATCATGTTGTACACTAGACCCCCAGAGTTAGTCATCTTGCAACTTTGTACTCTGACTTACATCTTATTTCCCCACCTCCACACCTCTAGAAACCACCATTTCACTCTCAGTTTCTCCATATTTGATATCATTAGAGTTTGCTATGGATGGAGGTTTGTGACATTGTACAGGAGACAGGGATCAAGACCATCTCCAAGAAACAGAAATGCAAAAAAGCAAAATGGCTGTCTGAAGAGGCCTTACAAATGGCTGTGAAAAGAAGAGAAGTGAAAAGCAAAGGAGGAAATGAAGGATATAAGCATCAGAATGAGGAGTTCCAAAGAATAGCAAGGAGAGATAAGAAAGCCTTCCTCAGAGATCAAGGCAAAGAAAGAGAGGAAAATAACAGAATTGGAAAGACTAGAGATCTTTTCAAGAAAATTAGAGATACCAAGGGAACATTTCATACAAAGATGGGTTCAATAAACGACAGAAATTTTATGGACCTAACAGAAGCAGAAGATATTAAGAATACACAGAAGAACTGTACAAAAAAGATCTTCACGACCCAGATAATCATGATGGTGTGATCACTCACCTAGAGCCAGACATCCTGGAATGTGAAGTCAAGTGGGCCTTAGAAAGCATCACTATGAACAAAGGTAGTGGAGGTGATGAAATTCCAGTTGAGCTATTCCAAATCCTGAAAGATGATGCTGTGAAAGTGCTGCACTCAATATGCCAGCAAATTTGGAAAACTCAGCATTGGCCACAGAAATGGAAAAGGTCAGTTTTCATTCCAATCCCAAAGAAAGGCAATGCCAAAGAATGCTCAAACTACTGCACAATTGCACTCATCTCACACGCTAGTAATGCTCAAAATTCTCCAATCCAGGCTTCAGCAATACATGTACCGTGAACTTCCAGATGTTCAAGCTGGTTTTAGAAAAGGCAGAGGAACCAGAGATCAAATTGCCAACATCTGCTGGATCATGGAGAAAGCAAGAGAGTTCCAGAAAAACATCTATTTCTGCTTTATTGACCACTATGCCAAAGCCTTTGACTGTGTGGATCACAATCAACTGTGGAAAATTCTGAAAGAGATGGGAATACCAGACCACCTGACCTGCCTCTTGAGAAACCTATATGCAGGTCAGGAAGCAACAGTTAGAACTGGACATGGAACAATAGACTGGTTCCAAATGGGAAAAGAAGTATGTCAAGGCTGTATATTGTCACCCTGCTTATTTAACTTATATACAGAGTACATCATGAGAAATGCTGGGCTGGAAGAAACACAAGCTGGAATCAAGATTGCCGGGAGAAATATCAATAACCTCAGATATGTAGATGACACCACCCTTATGGCAGAAAGTGAAGAGGAACTAAAAAGCCTCTTGATGAAAGTGAAAGAGGAGAGTGAAAAAGTTGGCTTAAAGCTCAACATTCAGAAAACAAAGATCATGGCATCTGGTCCCATCGCTTCACGGTAAATAGATGGGGAAACAGTGTCAGACTTTACTTTTTTGGGCTCCAAAATCACTTCAGATGGTGACTGCAGCCATGAAATTAAAAGATGCTTACTCCTTGGAAAGTTACGACCAACCTATATAGCATATTCAAAAGCAGAGACATTACTTTGCCAACAAAGGTCCGTCTAGTCAAGGCTATGGTTTTTCCAGTGGTCAAGTACGGATGTGACAATTGAACTCTGAAGAAAGCTGAGCACCGAAGAATTGATGCTTTTGAACTGTGGTCTTGGAGAAGACTCTTAAGAGTCCCTTGGACTGCAAGGAGATCCAACCAGTCCTTCCTAAAGGAGATTAGTCTTGTGTGTTCATTGGAAGGACTGATGCTACAGCTGAAACTCCAGTACTTTGGCCACTTCATGTGAAGAGTTGACTCATTAGAAAAGACCGTGATGCTGGGAGGGATTGAGTGCAGGAAGAGAAGGGGACGACAGAGGATGGCTGGATGGCATCACTGACTCGATGGACATGAGTTTGAGTAAACTCCGAGAATTGGTGATGGACAGGGAGGCCTGGCATGATGCGATTCATGAGGTAGCAAAGAGTTGGACACGACTGAGTGACTGAACTGAACTGAACTGATACTATTTTCCATATGGCTTTCTGACTTCACAGTGTCAACAAGGGTATACAAAGTTTCCCTTTGTTCCATATCTTTCCAACACTTTGTCCTTTTGATGGAGCCATCCTACAGGTGTGAAGTGAATTCTCATTGTGGTTTTGATATGCATTTCCCTGATGAATAACGATGTTTGGCACCTTTCTTGTACTTGTTGATGATTTGTCTTTGGAAAAATGTTTCAGTTTTTTACCCCATTTTTAATATGGTTGTGTGTGGTTTTTTTTTTTTTTTTTTTTGGTCACTGAGTTGTAAGAGTTCTTTATATATATATATATTTTTAATTTTAACCTTTATCAAATATATGGTTTGAAAATATTTCCTCCTAATCTATAGGAGGAAATGTATTGCTTTTTCAATGTATTGTTTCCTTTGCAGTGCAGAAGCTTTATAGCTTGTTTATTTTTGCTTTTGCTGCCTGAGTTTTTGTTGTCATGTAAGTGATAGCTTTTTGAAAAAATTCTTGAGGAGTGAAGAAGCTTTGCAGTTGGACAAAACAACTTGGTCGTGAGAAGGGAATTAAAATCAGAGGGATCATCATGTCAGAAACATAAGCCAGTGTGTGTATGATGTAGCTGGTGAAGAGTCAATATTTTAGAGTAAGCAGGATGGGGGAGAAGGGACCAGGAAGGCAGCTCGGCTTTTTTCCATATGAAAAAAGAGATGTTGATGGTGTTAAAGCAAAGAGATGATAGCATCAGATGTAATTTCTAGAGAACTTAACTGCAGGGCAATTTGGAGGAGAAAGGGTAAAGCAGTGCAGCAAAGTGGACATTGCATTAGGCCAGATGGTGATGAAGACCTGAAAGAAGGGGATGTAGGGGAATGTTTGTTGAATTCCAATTACGTGCTGGCCATTTCTGAATATGGTAGCTCATTTAACTATCACAAAACCCAGAGGTCAGAGAAGTTAAGTAACTTGGCCCAAAAACAGTCATTTTAAATTTACGGTGTGGTTAATGTTTGAACCCAGGCCCATGTGACAGCATCATGAAGGATGGAGCAGGACTGATAGGATTCTGAGTATCAAGCTCTGATAGCCAGTTGGACACAGTGGGCAAGCAAGGGAGACAGGAAAGATAACAGTTGATGTTAATAATGGAAATGGTTATAGGGAAGACAAAGAATTGGAGTAGATAGAGAAAATGATAATTCTGTTAACAGGCTCTATGAATTTGATTTTGAAGCCTTGGTTTTTTAACCCCCTGGGACAAGGTATCTAGAGAGTAGTTTGGCTCAAGAGCTCAGAAGAAAGGTCTGGGTTAGAAGCAGAGATGGGGCTACTGGAGTTTTGACTGCATTCACTGAGTGTTGAATGAGAGCAGAAGATGGCTGAGGGCAGGATCGCAGGCATGTGAACACTTATAGGGTGGTGGAGACAGAAGAGCTAGTAAAAGAAAAGAGTGGTGGGAGAGCTAAAATTGGACCATTTCAAGAAAGTAGGTGTCTATGTATTCTGCAAAAGGATTCCCAAAGGAAATGATTCATTGGGATTAATGACTAAGGAACTCACTAGTTACCTTTGTGAGAACAATTTCAGTAGATTGGAGCCTTCTTGGGTTCAAAGGGTGGATGGTGGTAGGGGAAGTGGATGCAGAGTAGCGATTATTATTCTAAGGATTTTAATTGGACATTCCTGGTGGTCCAGTGGTTAAGAATCCGCCTTCCAATGCAGGGGACATGGGTTGGATCCCTAGTTTGGGAAGATTCCACATGCGATGGGACAACCTGCAAGCCGCAACTACTGAGCCTCCGGCCTAGAGCCAAGGAGTCATAACTACTGAGCCTGCGTGCGGCAACTACTGAAGCCTGTGCTAACAACAAGAGAAGCAACCATCTAGAAGCCCTCACCCTACCACTAGAGAAAGCACATGTGTAGCAACAAAGACCCAGTGCAGCCAAAACTAAAAGAATTTTGGTGGATGGTGATCACAGTTAACATTATGAGGCTTTACTGTTTGCCAGGCGCTGGGCTAACAATTTCTATTCATTATCCAGGATAATCCTTACCATAGTCCTAATAGGTAGGTACGATCTTATTCCCTTTTTCTGATGAGGGAATTATAGCTGCAAGAATGCAGAGAGCTTAAGTAACATGCTGAAAGTTACACCACCAAGGGGCTTCCCAGGTGGCATTAGTGGTAAAAAACCTGCCTGCCAATGCAGGAGACAGAAGAGATGCAGGTTTGATTCCTGGGTTGGGAAGATCCCCTGGAGGAGTGCGTGGCAATCCACTCCAGTATTCTTGCCTGGAGAATCCCATAGACAGATGAATCTGGTGGGCTACAGTCCACAAGGTCACAAAGAGTTGGACAAGACTGAAGCAACTTAGCATGGATGCATACCACCAGTAATAGAATAAGGATCAAAAATCTCAACCTTTCTTACTTCAAAGGCTGTGTTACAAGATGATGGTGCTTTAGGCCTGAGTCTGTATATAAGCAGTAGAGGAAAATCCCTGTGGTGAGGATGATACTGACTTTATGTAGCAAAGAGAGAATAGTTGATGGAACCAGGTCTAAAGGAAAGATATTAGATCTCATTAAAACAAAAACAAAAACAGAGTGCCTATTTTGGGACTTCTCTTTGTCAAAAGCCAGGTATGTACCCAGATGTCAGCTGAAGTAGCATTCTTTTTTGAGATTTAAGTAAAATTGGCTTGTCTCCATTCCATATACACTGAGGAGTTCAGTGCCTGCTCCAAAATCTCTGTTAATTCCTGGGAGGTAATCTTATGGTTTGTTTGGCTTTTGCATTTCTGCTTCCACTAAATTTTATTTATTTCTCTTTGATCTTCATTGTGGCATGTGGAATCTAGTTTCCTGACCAGCAATGGAACCTGGAGCCCCCTGCTTTGGGAGCAGGAAGTCTTAACCACAGGATAGGACCACCGGCAAAGTCCCAAATTCTTCATCTCACTTGTACCTCAGTTCCCATGTTCTTATTCCTTGGTTCAATGTTGACCCAGTTGTAGAACTCAGACCTACCCCAGAACTTTTTTTCTTGGATTTTCCTCAAAATCACTCACACAAGCATTTATGCATGTGTCAGGTATTACTGAGGGCTTAGATTTTATACCCTTAGCAACACAACAATGTAAAGTCCAAGAATAGATATTTCTATTTTAAACATACTTTCAGTTCCCTGGAGGTGGGGTTGGTCCTCCTGGCCAACGCCCTTGGCCTCGGGCGTGGGGTTGCTCCTCCCGGCTGCCACCCCTGGCCTCTGGAGTGGGGGCGTGGGGTAGCTCCTCCCGGCCACTGCCCCTGGCCTCGGACGTGGGTTAACTCCTCTCGTCGCCGCACCTGACCTCGGACGCTGGGTATCTCTTCTCAGCTGCCCCGCCCTGACCTCGGATGTGGGGTAGCTCTTGGCGGTTCCTGCGCCGTCGCAGTCTGGTACTCTTGGCCACTGCTCCTGACCTCAGACGTGGGGTAACTCCTCTTGGCTGCCGCCCTTCGGGGATGGGGTCTTCCCGGCTTCTGCCCCTGACCTCAGACGTGGGGTGGCTCCTCTCGACCGTGCTTAGCATGCCCATTGCAGCCGCCTGTGCTTTAGGGTGGGAGAACTGACCCTACGCCCAAGGAACTGTGGCTGCACGGGCACAGGAGGGCCTGGAGGAGCTATCCCACATTGAAGGTCAGGAAGGGCGGCAGTGAGGAGATACCTCTCGTCCAAGGTAAGGAGCAATGGCTGCACTTTGCTGGAACAGCCGTGAAGAGATACCCCACGCCCAAGATAAGAGAAACTCAAGTATGACGGTAGGTGTTGCAAGAGGGCATCATAGGGCAAACACACTGAAACCATACTAACAGAAAACTAGTAAATCTAATCACACTAGGACCACAGCCTTGTCTAACTCAATGAAACTAAGCCATGCCCGTGGGGCAACGGAAGACAGGTGGTTCATGGTGGAGAGGTCTGACAGAATGTGGTCCACTGGAGAAGGGGATGGCAAAACACTTCAGTATTCTTGCCGTGAGAACCCCATGAACAGTATGAAAAGGCAAAATGATAGGATACTGAAAGAGAAACTCCCCAGGTCAATAGGTGCGAATATGCTACTGGAGATCAGTGGAGAAATAACTCCAGAAAGAATGAAGGGATGGAGCCAACGCAAAAAGAATACCCAGCTGTGGATGTGACTGGTGATAGTAGCAAGGTCTGATGCTGTAAAGAGCAATATTGCATAGGAACCTGGAATGTCAGGTCCATGAATCAAGGCAAATTGGAAGTGGTCAAACAAGAGATGGCAAGAGTGAGTGTTGACATTCTAGGAATCAGTGAACTAAAATGGACTGGAATGGGTGAATTTAACTCAGATGACTATTATATCTACTACTGTGGGCAGGAATCCCTCAGAAGAAATGGAGTGGCCATTATGGTGAACAAAAGAGTCCGAAATGCAGTACTTGGATGCAATCTCAAAAACTACAGAATGATCTCTGTTTGTTTCCAAGGCAAACCATTCAATATCACAGTAATCCAAGTCTATGCCCCAACCAGTAATGCTGAAGAAGCTGAAGTTGAACGGTTCTATGAAGACCTACAAGACCTTTTAGAAATAACACCCAAAAAAGATGTCCTTTTCATTACAGGGGACTGGAATGCAAAAGTAGGAAGTCAAGAAACACCTGGAGTAACAGGCAAATTTGGCCTTGGAATACAGAATGAAGCAGGGCAAAGACTAATAGAGTTTTGCCAAGAAAATGCACTGGTCATAACAAACACCCTCTTCCAACAACACAAGAGAAGACTCTATACATGGACATCACCAGATGGTCAACACCAAAATCAGATTGATTATATTCTTTGCAGCCAAAGATGGAGAAGCTCTATACAGTCAGTAAAAACAAGACCAGGAGCTGACGGTGGCTAAGACCATGAACTCCTTATTGCCAAATTCAGACAAATTGGAGAAAGTAGGGGAAACCACTAGACCATTAAGGTATGACCTAAATCAAATTCCTTATGATTATACAGTGGAAGTGAGAAATAGATTTAAGGGCCTAGATCTGATAGATAGAGTGCCTGATGAACTATGGAATGAGGTTCGTGACATTGTAGAGGAGACAGGGATCAAGACCATCCCCATGGAAAAGAAATGCAAAAAAGCAAAATGGCTGTGTGGGGAGGCTTTACAAATAGCTGTGAAAAGAAGAGAAGTGAAAAGCAAAGGAGAAAAGGAAAGATATAAACATCTGAATGCAGAGATGCAAAGAATAGCAAGAAGAGATAAGAAAGCCTTCCTCAGTGATCAATGCAAAGAAATGGAGGAAAACAACAGAATGGGAAAGACTACGGATCTCTTCAAGAAAATCAGAGATACCAAAGGAACATCTCATGCAAAGATGGGCTCGATAAAGGACAGAAATGGTATGGACCTAACAGAAGCAGAAGATATTAAGAAGAGATGGCAAGAATACGCAGAAGAACTGTACAAAAAAATCTTCATGATCCAGATAATCACGATGGTGTGGTCACTCACCTAGAGCCAGACATCCTGGAATGTGAAGTCAAGTGGGCCTTAGAAAGCATCACTACCAACAAAGCTAGTGGAGGTGATGGAATTCCAGTTGAGCTATTCCAAATCCTGAAAGATGATGCTGTGAAAGTGCTGCACTCAATATGCCAGCAAATTTGGAAAACTCAGCAGTGGCCACAGGAATGGAAAAGGTCAGTTTTCCTTCCAATTCCAAAGAAAGGCAATGCCAAAGAATGCTCAAACTACTGCACAATTGCACTTATCTCACACGCTAGTAAAGTAATGCTCAAAATTCTCCAAGCCAGGCTTCAGCAATATGTGAACTGTGAACTTCCAGATGTTCAAGCTGGTTTTAGAAAGGCAGAGGAACCAGAGATCAAATTGCCAACATCGGCTGGATCATGGAAAAAGCAAGAGAGTTCCAGAAAAGCATCTATTTCTGTTTTATTGACTATGCCAAAGCCTTTGACTGTGTGGATCACAATAAACTGTGGAAAATTCTGAAAGAGATGGGAATACCAGACCATCTGATCTGCCTCTTGAGAAATTTGTATGCAGGTCAGGAAACAACAGTCAGAACTGGACATGGAACAACAGACTGGTTCCAAATAGGAAAAGGAGTTCATCAAGGCTGTATATTGTCACCCTGTTTATTTAACTAATATGCAGAGTACATCATGAGAAACGCTGGACTGGAAGAAACACAGCTGGAATCAAGATTGCTGGGAGAAATATCAATAACCTCAGATACGCAGATGACACCACCCTTATGGTAGCAAGAGAAGAGGAACTAAAAAGCCTCTTGATGAAAGTGAAAGTGGAGAGTGAAAAATTTGGCTTAAAGCTCAACATTCAGAAAACTAAGATCATGGCATCTGGTCCCATCACTTCATGGGAAATAGATAGGGAAACAGTGGAAACAGTGTCAGACTTCATTTTTCTGGGCTCCAAAATCACTACAGATGGTGACTGCAGCCATGAAATTAAAAGACGTTTACTCCTTGGAAGGAAAGTTATGACCAACCTAGACAGCATATTCAAAAGCAGAGACATTACTTTGCCAACAAAGGTTTGTCTAGTCAAGGCTATGGTTTTTCCTGTGGTCATGTATGGATGTGAGAGTTGGACTGTGAAGAAGGCTGAGCGCCGAAGAATTGATGATTTTGAACTGTGGTGTTGGAGAAGACTCTTGAGAGTCCCTTGGACTGCAAGGAGATCCAACCAGTCCATTCTGAAGGAGATCAGCCCTGGGATTTCTTTGGAAGGATTGATGCTAAAGCTGAAACTCCAGTACTTTGACCACCTCATGCAAAGAGTTGATTCATTGGAAAAGACTCTGATGCTGGGAGGGATTGGGGGCAGGAGGAGAAGGGGACGACAGAGGATGAGATAGCTGGATGGCATCACTGACTCGATGGACGTGAGTCTCAGTGAACTCTGGGTGTTGGTGATGGACAGGGAAGCCTGGCGTGCTGCGATTCATGGGGTCACAAAGTGTCAGACATGACTGAGTGACTGATCTGATCAGTTCCCTGATCCCTGGACCTCTCTCCCTAATCTTGAACCCCCCATTTTTGTTTGAGCCTCATCTCTCTTTACTGCCTCACTCACCCCATCTCATCCCTGTCCTCATTTTATTGGTCTCTCTCTCTCTTTTTTTTTTTTTTTTCCAAATGTAAATCTGTTGAGCTATCTCTTTGTTTCAGTTTTATTGTAAGGCTAGCTTTCTTCTTTCATATTTCAGGTGTTCATATCACATACTTTCCTCAATAAGGCATTTTCTGTCCCTAAGAGGAGCCCTGGCATCAACTGGTAAAACAATAATTTTGCACCCCAATGTTTATGTTGTTGTTGTTCAGTCTCCAAATCATGTCTGACTCTTTGTGACACCATGGACTGCAGCACACCAGGCCTCCCTGTCCCTCACCATCTCCTGGAGTTTGCTCAAGTTCATGTCCATTGAATTGGTGATGCCATCCAACAATATTTATAGACAGGTTTTTTTTTTTTTTTTTTTTTTTTATTTTATTCTTCCAATTTTATTTTATTTTTAAACTTTACATAATTGTATTAGTTTTGCCAAATATCAAAATGAATCCGCCACAGGTATACATGTGTTCCCCATCCCGAACCCTCCTCCCTCCTCCCTCCCCATACCATCCCTCTGGGCCGTCCCAGTGCACCAGCCCCAAGCATCCAGCATCATGCATCAAACCTGGACTGGCAACTCGTTTCCTACATGATATTTTACATGTTTCATTGCCATTCTCCCACATCTTCCCACCCTCTCCCTCTCCCACAGAGTCCATAAGACTGTTCTATACATCAGTGTCTCTTTTGCTGTCTCGTACACCGGGTTATTGTTACCATCTTTCTAAATTCCATATATATGCGTTAGTATACTGTATTTATGTTTTTCCTTCTGGCTTACTTCACTCTGTATAATAGGCTCCAGTTTCATCCACCTCATTAGAACTGATTCAAATGTATTCTTTTTAATGGCTGAGTAATACTCCATTGTGTATATGTACCACTGCTTTCTTATCTATTCATCTGCTGATGGACATTTAGGTTGCTTCCATGTCCTGGCTATTATAAACAGTGCTGCGATGAACATTGGGGTATACATGTCTCTTTCACTTCTGGTTTCCTTGGTGTGTATGCCCAGCAGTGGGATTGCTGGGTCATAGGGCAGTTCTATTTCCAGTTTTTTAAGGAATCTCCACACTGTTCTCCATAGTGGCTGTACTAGTTTGCGTTTCCACCAACAGCGTAAGAGGGTTCCCTTTTCTCCACATCCTCTTCAGCATTTATTGCTTGTAGACTTTTGGATCACAGCCATTCTGACTGGTGTGAAATGGTACCTCATAGTGGTTTTGATTTGCATTTCTCTGATAATGAGTGATGTTGAGCATCTTTTCATGTGTTTGTTAGCCATCTGTATGTCTTTTTTGGAGAAATGTCTATTTAGTTCTTTGGCCCATTTTTTGATTGGGTCGTTTATTTTTCTGGAGTTGAGCTGTAGGAGTTGCTTGTATATTTTTGAGATTAGTTGTTTTTCGGTTGCTTCATTTGCTATTATTTTCTCCCATTCTGAAGGCTGTCTTTTCACCTTGCTAATAGTTTCCTTTGATGTGCAGAAGCTTTTAAGGTTAATTAGGTCCCATTTGTTTATTTTTGCTTTTATTTCCAATATTCTGGGAGGTGGGTCATAGAGGATCCTGCTGTGATGTATGTCGGAGAGTGTTTTGCCTATGTTCTCCTCTAGGAGTTTTATAGTTTCTGGTCTTACGTTTAGATCTTTAATCCATTTTGAGTTTATTTTTGTGTATGGTGTTAGAAAGTGGTCCAGTTTCATTCTTTTACAAGTGGTTGACCAGATTTCCCAGCACCACTTGTTAAAGAGATTGTCTTTAATCCATTGTATATTCTTGCCTCCTTTGTCGAAGATAAGGTGTCCATATGTGCGTGGATTTATCTCTGGGCTTTCTATTTTATTCCATTGATCAATATTTCTGTCTTTGTGCCAGTACCATACTGTCTTGATAACTGTGGCTTTGTAGTAGAGCCTGAAGTCAGGTAAGTTGATTCCTCCAGTTCCATTCTTCTTTCTCAAGATCGCTTTGGCTATTCGAGGTTTTTTGTATTTCCATACAAATTGTGAAATTATTTGTTCTAGCTCTGTGAAGAATACTGTTGGTAGCTTGATAGGGATTGCGTTGAATCTATAAATTGCTTTGGCTAGACAGGTTTAAAAGTTGGAAGAGGGAATTTAGAAAAGATTCTGTCTGACCTGCCTTCTTAGTGCAGTGGGCAGCCCATCAGTCTCATAAAAGGGATTCTGTCTGTTGCTTCTGTTTTCTCTGTGAATATAAGACATGCTCCTCTGTTGAGGTAAGGATGGGCTTAGTTAGGATCTGACAGCCACGATGAGGGATTCTGTCAATAGAAATTAACCGGATTTCTAAAATATTATAAAATACTGTACTTACATAGGACAATTCCTTTAACTAAAGACTGCAGGCTTGTAAAACTGATTCCTTTGCTAGAGCTGGATTTTTCAGTTTTCTGAGTACTCTGGTCAGCATGAGAGAAGTAGAAAAAGCAACAGAGAAGGACGAAGTCAACGTATGCAAACTGAAGCCAGGATAACAGACATCATAGACCTGGCTAATCCTTTCTCTCTCCCAACATCTACATGAATATACGTTAAGCAGTTGTGGCATTGTGCTGAGGCCAGAGACCTGTTTACCTTGCAGCCGAAAAAGGAGTTACACGAGTTATTTATTGTTCCGTAACACATTACCTCACACTTCGTCATTTAACACACAGCTGTTTATTATATCTCAGTGTCTGTGTCTCAGGAATTCAGCAGCTGCCTAGCTGGGCAGTTCTGGCTCAGGGTCTTCCATGAGGCTGCACTCATCCAAAGGCTTGAATGGGGCTGAGAGGTCTGCTCCTAGTGTCACTCACCTGGCTGTGGGCAGGAGGCCTCATTTCCCATCACAAGGACCTCTCTGTTATGTTACTTGTGACATTGCAGATGGCTTCTTGCAGAGGGAGGGGTGGAAGAATGAAAGAGCAACCATGTGACAGCTGAAAAGCCTTGTATGACTTAATCTCAGGAGTAACATGTTATCACTTTTCCTGTGTTCTCTTGGTCATATAGACCATCCCTGGTACCATGTGGGAGGGGCCCAAAAGGATGTGAATACCAGAAGGCAAGGATCACTAAAGATATATTGGAGGCCTGCTAGCATAGGAGTCTTTCCACAAATGTTTTTTACAAGTGTGTCTGTGTGGGCTCATGCTTAATTCATTTTAACATTGAGGTATAATTGTTTTACAGTGTTTTGTTTCTGCTGTACAACAAAGTGAATCAGCCATATGTGTGTATATATACCCCCTCCCTGTTGATCCTTCTTCCTGCCACCCTCCATTCCACCCCTCGAGGTCATCACAGAGCATGGAGCTGAGCCTCCTGTGCTATACAACAGCTTCCCACTAATTGTCTGTTTTACACATGGTAGTTGTACATATGTCAATCCTAATATCCCAGTTCATTCCATCCCCTCCTCTCTCCCACTCCATGTCCACACATCCTTTCTCTACATCTGCATCTCTATTCCTGCCCTGCAAATAGGTTCATCTCATGAAGGAGTATATTTAGTTAATTGACTTTTGGATTGACTGGACTAGTAAGACATAAAATAACTGATAATGCTGGGGGGCAAATAGGAATGTTTCAGTATTTTGCAACATGAAGAAGACAAAAAACTGCCATTTACCATTACTATAACTCCATAAAAATACCTTTTAACACAAGAAAAGGGAAAGGACATAATCTCAAAGTAAAGGACAAATAAACTGTAAGAATAATAATAAAATATACTCAAATTACTGCACAATTGCACTAATCTCACACGCTAGTAAAGTAATGCTCAAAATTCTCCAAGCCAGACTTCAGCAGTATATGAACCATGAACTCCCAGATGTTCAAGCTGTTTTTAAAAAAGGCAGGGGAACCACAGATCAAACTGACAACATCTGCTGGATCATCAAAAAAGCAAGAAAGTTCCAGAAAAACATCTATTTCTGCTTTATTGACCACTATGCCAAAACCTTTGACTGTGTGGATCACAATAAATTGTGGAAAATTCTGAAAGAGATAGGAATACCAGACCACCTGACCTGCCTCTTGAGAAACCTATATGTAGATCAGGAAGCAACAGTTAGAACTGGACATGGAACAACAGACTGGTTCCAAATAGGAAAAGAAGTATGTCAAGGCTGTATATTGTCACCCTGCTTATTTAACTTCTATGCAGAGTACATCATGAGAAACGCTGGGCTGGAAGAAGCACAAGCTGGGATCAAGATTGCCGGGAGAAATACCAATAACCTCAGATATGCAGATGACACCACCCTTATGGCAGAAAGTGAAGAGGAACTCAAAAGCTTCTTGATGAAAGTGAAAGAGGAGAGTGAAAAAGTTGGCTTGAAGCTCGACATTCAGAAAACAAAGATCATGGCATCTGGTCCCAACACTTCATGGGAAATAGATGGGAAAACAATGGAAACAGTGGCAGACTTTACTTTTTTGGGCTCCAAAATCACTGCAGATGGTGACTGCAGCCATGAAATTAAAAGCTGCTTAGTCCTTGAAAGGAAAGTTATGACCAACCTAGATAGCATATTCAAAAGCAGAGACATTACTTTGCCAACAAAGGTCCGTCTAGTCAAGGCTATGGTTTTTCCAGTGGTCATGTATAGATATGAGAGTTGGACTATGAAGAAAGTTGAGTGCCAAAGAATTGATCCTTTTGGACTTTGGTGTTGGAGAACACTCTTGAGAGTCCCTTGGACTGCAAGGAGATCCAACCAGTCCGTTCTGAAGGAGACCAGTCCTGGGTGTTCATTGGAAGCACTGATGCTGAAGCTGAAACTCCAGTACTTTGGCTACCTCATGCGAAGAGTTGACTCATTGGAAAAGACTCTGATGTTGGGAGGGATTGGGGGCAGGAGGAGAAGGGTACGACAGAGGATAAGATGGCTGGATGGCATCACCAACTTGATGGACATGGGTTTGGGTAAACTCCAGAAGTTGGTGATGGACAGGGAGGCCTGACGTGCTGCGATTCATGGGGTCACAAAGAGCTGGACACGACTGAGCAACTGAACTGAATAAATTTAACTTTATTAAAAACTCAGTAACTTGCCTTTGCTTATCTCATTTAACTGTTGTCTGATGAAAACTCCATTCTATCTACAAACTGTTATTCAAGAACCACTGAGACAGACATAGAATGTCTTTAGAGTTGACTATGAGAATCATTTAGAAACATATAGTCCATTCAAAGTAACTGAAAAGGGAAGAAATAGAAATGGTTAATACATACAGATAGCAGTTTTATAAAATTGTGGTTATGAGCTGGAAGGAAGCCACAGAATTGGCAAATATTTAATTTATCAGGTTTTCTGAGTTTTGTTTTTTTTTTTTTTTTGCTAATTTGTGTTCCTACTGATGTTTCAGTCAGTCAATTCAGTCTCTCAGTCTTGTCCGCCTTGATTGTTAGCCACCTGCACTGCAGGACCGCCCGGGTTCTACTCAGTCTTGTCTCTGGGAAGAGGGTGGAGCCTTCTTGTGCAGGAGTCATGAAACCCAGGAGACAGAGCCCTCCTCCGACACCCCATATATCTGCAGAGCGGGCAGGGCCAACCACCAGCTCAGCCTGCTAGGGTTCACACGCTGCTCTGCTCGACAGTTTTTTGAGGAAAACTGTGCTGCACAGGAGATGGAAGTGTGGAATCTCCCCGAGCCACACCTGTCTTCCCTCCCGTCTCCCCTCCCTCCTGACAGAACCACTCCTTTCTCTGCTCCACTTCTACCCAAGGGCCTGGGGCCACAGCACACTTGGGAATTGGGTGGGGGTACAACACAGTCCCTCCGTGGACTGTGGACCCTCACGGGTCTTCTGGGGACCACAAAGGACTCCGGGTTGGTCGTGCCCACCCCCAACCATCACCTCCCACTCCCCTCGCAGAGTGCAGCTTCCATCTCTCTCCCCCTCCTTACCGGAGGCTCTTTCCTCTGGAAGAAGGTCTCAGAGACAAGGTGACCAATTACTCTGGGAGGTCCTGCTAAATACGCCGAGCCTGCCCTGCCTGGGAGGCAGGTTTTCAGTCCCCACTGCCTTCCTCCTGAGCCAGCATAGTGCCCCCCACCCAGCCCACACTGTCCACAAGCCCCACTCAGAGATCCCACCGGTGCTGCTAAGTCACTGCCATGACCTCTCAAGAGCTGCCTCCTGGAGATATCCCTCCTTCGCACCAGCCGCTGCAGCCCACTGTCTTCAGAGCACAGCAGCCCCTCCTGCCCCACAGCTGCTTCCTCTTCTCATCTCTCACTATCACTGACACACAGGGGACTGGTGACCTGGCCCCAGCCTCCTCCATCTGAACCCCCCAACCGTGCCAGGCCTTCGGGCCCAGGCACCAAGGCCCTCCTCGTTACCCAAACCCCTCAAGATCAGGAGACCGTGTCCACCTCCTCTTCCTCCAGTGTCTACACAGTCCTCCTCACACTCACCTTGCCCACCCAGGGAGCAGGGGTTCTCCACCTCTGACAGCACCAGCCCCTCACCCTGAAGGAGCTCTGCCAGCAAGTCCGGCCATGTCCCCTATCTGTTCTGCAGGGCACGTGCTCTCCTTGAACACCACCCATCGTGGTTTCAAACACAGGGCCAGTTTCTGGCTCTGCCTTTGTCTCTAGTGATATCCCTTTTATCTAGAAGAAGGCTGGGCAGGGGCCCTGGACCGCGAGGATCACCTAAGCACACAAATGCAGAAATATGCGTATGCGCTCCAAATGGTCTCCTAAGTCAGGATTCTAGGACCAGCTGATTTCCTACAAATGAATGAATGTCACCAGTTAAGCACTTTAATAACCTTTGATGAAGTTTATCTCTCACTTGTGACCATTTTCCATGAAGAAGCCAAAGAAACATTTAAATACTTAATAAGAATTACTGTCGCTACAATGAGTAAGAAAAAATCAGGATTCTTAGTAATCTGCTTGTCTCATCTACAAGCCAGGTGATTCCTCCCATGGCAGCCAAAGGCGAGTCATGTCTCAGTCTCCATTCACGTAAAAAAGACTACAGGTTATTAACCTGCGACTCTTAAGAAACATCAATATCACAGTCTGTCAGGTCCCTCAAATGAATACACCCAAATATCAACTGGTCGGCCCCCAATTCCAAACCTCCGCCTGTGGTTTTGAGTTTCGTCAATACTGTGACCACCACTCTCCCTGGTACCAAGTTCGACCCTAAGGCACGATGCTTGTCTCTTCCCTCTCACTGGCCACTAAGCTACAGGCCCCTTGAGGTGCGACCATGACAGTCATCATGTGGACAGTCATACTGTCCACACACCATACAGGCCCATGTCACACTCGACAGCGCTGAGAGGAGCTGCCCAGGGGAGCAGCCTACCCGTGGTGGAGGGGAGCCCCTCACAGCCTCGTCTCATCCAGTTTGGCTCTCAGGGTTTCCAGGTTTAGAATCAGCTGGTCCTATGAAACAGCAAATGACACAGCCTGCACCGCTTGCTTTCTGGATATAAAATGACTTGCACCAAAATGTACATAACAAGTTACATTAGTAGTTACCAACTCCAAACATTTTAATTATGAGAAAATGTTCTCTAAGAGTCCCATAGCAAATATAAACACTCAGAGCAATCTTAATCCTTATAAACCATGATGAATAGGAAGTTCCATCTCAGGTGTATAAAAGGTTTCTCTGGAGGAAACATGGCGAGCTATTAACAATGATGAAGTCTGTAGAGAGAAGCTGGACTTAGGGTGGGGGTTGTGTGTGGGGGGACAGGACTCACTCTATTGCCCTTGCTCCTCTCATTGCTTTAAACTGTCTCCATGGAGCTCATCTGCATTCCTGGGCATTCCTCACATTCATTCCTCTACACCCCACTTCACTTCCTCACGGGGTAAAACAAGTCAAATGGGCCAGGTTTCCGAGTCGCTCGATTCAGCCTGGCAGCTCTGTGCTGTCGGCCACAGCAGTCACTCGCCTCGTGCAGCCCCTGAGCACGTGAGACAGGCCGGTGCAAAGCTCAATGTGGAAATCACAGAAAAGATTTCAAGACTCGTGGTGAAAGAAGGACGTCAAGTAGCCTGTTGGTTTTTAGGAAATTTTAGATTGTGTATGTGGCTCGTATTATCTTTCTGACACACAGCACAGTCCATGTGAAAGGTTCACACTTTGTCTCAGCTTTCTGGTGAACCCAGAAAGGACTGCTTAGAATTCTGAACCACACACAATGGCCACACACTAAATCCATCTATAATGCAAACACATTCAGTGTTCAAAACCAGAAATGCTATACGTGTTACAGCAGTGGATTAGCCATAAGGAAAACGTAACTCGACTTCTGCTAAGCATCTTTAGTGACTGAAACAATGAACCCAGCTCAGTTCAGCTCTTAAGAAATTTCTAAAGGATTTAGAGATTTAAGTACCTTGTCATTTTGCATTTCTTCTAATTGCCTTTTCGTTTGTTCAACTTCCCATAGGAGAGAATTCTGAAAAAGATACACACAGTGCTTTAGGGTCAATTCTTACAGACGCTGTGTGGACTGCGGGATGGCTACTCTTCTGTCTAAAAGTATAAAGCACCTACGGAGGAGGGGTGGACCTCGAGCCCAGAGTGAAGTACTGGCACGAGGCCGGATAGCAACTTTTAACATTAACTTGTATACAGACAATGTCCTCCTTCCCCGACTGATCTTCTACATACAAGGAGGCCAGGTCCCTGGGGTAAGTGAAACTGCTTTATACTTGTTTTCAGCTTTTGCAGTTCAGTGGTCACTCAGGAAACTGGTGCACGATTCACATGCCAAATTCAAGCCTAGGACAAAACTATCCCCACCTCAGGGCCAACCCACAGGTCAGGGTGAAGTGAGGGAACCACCCTGTGTGGTCTCTAGTGAGGTGTGTGTTACATCTTGGGTTTTGTTGGGGGAAAAAGTGCCTCAGAACTTGTAGTGACCACTGGTTTCTCTTCGACAAGCGTTGCCCAAGCACCAACCTCAGGGAAGGTTGTGGGCCTCGTTCTGGGCCTCATTTTTAGGGCACTGGTGCTGGGACAGATCTTCACCAGACCTGAACCAGAGTGTTGCCCACTGAGCTGCTCTGATGGAGGTTCTCAGACATTTTCCAAAGCAAATGAAAAGAGAGAAGGCTGGAGTTGGAATATGAGAATGCTTGCTTTTACTTGCTTCAATTTTTCTATCACATTATATAAAAGATCCTGAACTAAACTTCTTGATTTGGCTGTATTGGGCCTTAGCTGCATCACACGGGATTCCTTTGACATGATTGCCGTGTGGCATATGGGATCTTAGCTCCCCAACCAGGGATCGAACCTGCATCCCTGACCTTGCAAGACAGACTCTCAGCCACTGGACTGCCAGAAAAGCCCCAGAAATAAACTTCTAAGAAAGAAACGAAAGGGTGAGGGTGGACCTAGAAGAAAGTTCTAGCACAGTGGCTGGTAACATCGGGGCCGTTGGTGGATCCGGCTCACTGATGCTTTCTATAAGGGTTTTGGGCACACATCTATGTCTGTTCCTTTACACACTTCCTGTGGACACTGTCACACTTATTGACTAGCATGAAATGCTGCTACTCAATTATTCATAACCAGTAAAGAAATTCACTCTGGGGCCCTCTATGGGAACAGTTTTCCAATTCCTGGCCTGGAGATTTCCCCCACACACAGACCGGGCCAGGCCAGGCCACACCAGGCCAGATGCAGCTCTTTCTAAAGGGGCCATGGGGCTGGGTCACCTTATTCTCCAGAGCAGCCATTCTCTTCTTCAGATGAAGCTGAAGCCTCTCATCTGATTCAGACAGAAGCTTATACAGGTATCTGATAAGCATTTATTGTGTTCTTCATTCATTTTTTTCTCCCTGCCTTGCCTAAAACAGGAAAAACAAAAACTCATAAACTTTAAGAGCAAAGTACAGTCCTTCTTTTAAAAGCACCAGGGAGTGGTGACGTGAGCAGCCTGTGCCCTGGTTCCTGAGGCGGTCCCCTCCCACGGCCATATCTGGTGGGCTCTTGAGCATCACCAGAGCAGATGGGCAGGTGCAGAGGGAGGCAGGGAGTTCACTTGTCAAAGGTCACTCCCAACGCTTCTCTTTGGCAGAGCACCTGGGGGGCCTTACTGTCACCAGCCATTACCTGTCAGAGGGGCTCAGGGAGCAAGCAGATTTACACTCTGAAACAAGCAGACTTTAAAGGGGATCAGCATACACACACGTTGGTAGAGGAATTTCCCAGTATATAAACAGAAGCTTAAGTCTGGATTAAAGGGGTAAAATGAATTCAATTTATAAAGCAAAAGTGGAGGAAATTCATTCTGGGAAAAAAGCTAGTGGAGATAGACTTTCACATATTTTTCTGTATCTGCAACATCACTTGAATTCTTTGTAATGATTGCTGTTGTACAGTCGCTCTTTTGTGTCAGAATTTTTGTGACCCCATGGACTGCAGCACGCCAGGCTTCCCTGTCCTTCACTATCTCCCAGAAGTTGCTCAAACTCATGTCCATTGAGTCAGTGATGCCATCCAATCATCTCGTCCTCTGTCGAACCTTCTCCTCCTGCCTTCGATCTTTCCCAGCATCAGGGTCTTTTCCAATGTGTCAGTTCTTCGCATCAGGTGGCCAAAGTATTGAACCTTCAGCCTCAGCATCAGTACTTCCAATGAATATTCAGGACTGATTTCCTTTACGATTGATTGGTTTGATCTCCATGCAGTCCTGGGGACTCTCAAGAGTCTTCTCCAACACCTCAGTTCAAAAGCATCGATTCTTTGGTGCTCAGCCTTCTTTATGGTCCAACTCTCACATCCATACATGACTATTGGAAAAACCATAGCTTTAACTAGGTGTTCCTTTGATGGCAAAGTAATGTCTCTGCTTATTAATATGTTGTCTAGGTTGGTCATAGATTTTCTTCCAATGATAATTCATATTCAGTTAAGTTCACTTGCTCAGTCGTGTCTGACTGTGGGACCCCATGGACTGCAGCATGCCAGACTTCCCTGTCTATCACCAACTCCCAGAACTTGCTCAAACTCATGTCCATTGAGTTGGTGATGCCATCCAACCATCTCATCCTCTGTCATCCACTCTCTTCCTGCCTTCAATCTTTCCCAGCATCAGGGTCTTTTCCAATATGAAAATTCATATTAAAAAATTGGAAATAATCACCTCAAGCAATTTTTAAATGTAATACCAAAGTTGGCAAGTCCGTGTTTTATAAAATAAGCATCAATTTCTCTGTTATAGAACCTACTGTTTTAGCTGTTTTAGGACATACTGTATAAAAAAAAATGGAGAGAAGACAAAAGAATGATCTATTTGGCTCTGTGTTAGAAATTGCTGAGACTAATTGACGGGTCATGGGTATTTATTATACTACTCCATCCACTTTTGTGCATGTTTGAAATTTTCCATCATAATACATTTAAAAACAGTTTATTTTCTGTCAAAACAGAGTCTTCTCCAGCAACACAATTTGAAAGCATCAGTTCTTCAGTGCTCAGCCTTCTTTGTGGTCCAACTCTCATACCCGTACATGACTACTGGTAAAACCATAGCTTTGACTATATGGACCTTTGTCGGCAAAGTGATGTCTCTACTTTTCAATATGCCATCTGTGTTTGTCATAGCTTTCCAAGGAGCAAGCATTTTTAAATCTCATGGCTGCAGTCTACATCTGCAGTGATTTTTGAGCCCAAGGAAACAAAACCTGTCACAGCTTCCACAATAAGGCATCGACATTCAAATATTTTTAAAGCAAAACAAAAGTTTACTTTGAATTGGCTTAGTCATAAACAGCATCCCAATCTCAACAGCCTCTGAGCAGCAGTTCTGAAAGTAAGGACGTGCATCCTGATCAGGAGACATTGAGCTCTCTGCCTAAGCGGGGAGGGCGCCTCACCACAAGTCTCACAATGGGAGTCAGAACCACTACCCCCTCTGAGCCCGCCTGTGAAGCTCTGCAGTCCAGGCCCAAGAACACAGGCATAGTGGGGACAGTACTGACATGTGAGGCTGGACCTGGGATCCCCACTCCATTTCCTGGATGGTCTGTATCTCGCTGTGGTCAACCCTCCTGGGAAAGCTCTCTCAGGACTCGGTAATGGGAGCCTCCACCATCACGCTTTTCTGACGCACCTTCAGTCGCAGTGCAACTATGGTTCTCCTCCTCCCTAGGAGCAGCCATTCTACACACACACCGTGTCTGGACCAGCAGTTTGGCATGTGGGACTCCAGCGCCACGTCTGAGGCAAGCAGGCTCCACACCTGGGCACCATGCCTTCAGTTTCATGGGCCCCAGGCTGTCACCCTCAGGTTTGTCTGTGGGGCAGTCGTGAGGTCCACCTATATCCCAAGCAGCTCCCTGGACTGGCTGGTCAGAGCAACAAGCAGCCTCTTCGAACGTGGGGATGCCCTGGCCCCTGCTCACCGCCTATGGGCGACCACCTATGGCCCTGCTCCTGAGGAGGCGGGTGCCCGGATGAGCCACACATGCACACAATCGGCAGCAGAGACAGGAGAAAGGTAGCACCAGCCCCCGCCCAAGCCACGTCTCCCTCCCAGACGCGGCCTCCCAGTCAGCACACGCACTGTAGCTCCTTGTTCTTCTCCTCCAGTTAGGCCTCCATCTGGCGCAGCCTCTCCTCCATGTTGCCATGTCTCTCTCCCGCCTGTCAGCCAAGAACAGCATCAGCTCTGATCACAACGACCCTGTCCTGATGGCACGTGGGCTGTGACCACAGGGGCGACAAGTGGGCCATTCTCTGTGCGGACCATGGGCCCTGGGTTCTCGGGGGGCACCCCCACACGCCTGCTTACGCAGGCTACATGGCTTCGTGTATGACACGTGGGTCACGGAGGGTGCTGGTTACCAGCTCCTGAGAGGAGACGTGCTCCCCCCCACCGCAGGCCCCACACCTGTGGCCGCTGCGCCCCCTCCTTGGACTGCCTGTGGCAAGCCAGCGTGTGCAGCAGGCAGCGGCAAGCACAGGACACGCAAGGTACACGTTCTACCTTCCTAAGCTGGGAGGTAAGTTTCAACCGTTTAGCCTCCTTAGTGGCAGAGCTTCCGGAAGACAAAATGTCGGACTACAAGGCCAACTGGGGATGGACAGCAGAGATGCTGGGGGAGAGAAGAAACCAAGCCTTGAGAGGAAGAGCACAGGCAGAAGGGCGTCCCCTGGTGGCTGTTAGTGACCCTGCTCTGGGACGGTCTGCGAGCAGTGGACACGGCTGGCCACCCACAATCGGATGGCCCCTCAGCCATTCGCTGAGCTCTGGGCAATGCTCTGACAGCTGCGCCAGCACAGGCCCAGCCCGACTCTCCATGCCCAGCCAGTGCCCACTGGCAGCCCAGGGCAACACCTTTCCCGCCAGAAGGACGGGGTGGCTGGCTGGCTGGCAGTGGGGACGATGCTCCTAGCAGTGCCACGTCCCCGGGACGCAGCCTCTCACCTGCGGGCTCCCGGGGACGGCAAGCTGGGAGTGGGGCCCCGGGACTGCACATGCCCCACTGTGACTTCTTCAAGTGTATGGATAAATACTTAAAACTGTGTTCATTACAGAGCTTATTTTGGCCATCTCTTAAATGAGAATGGGATTTTTCTAGGTCTCTATCCTGCTAGGCTTTGAGTTGCTGACTGAACTCTCAGCAGCAGTGACTCACAGCTGAAGCATCCTGGGGACACATAGGACAAAACTGCAGGGAAATTAACATAGGGATGACACAGAGTCGGGGACTGTCCAACACTCAGGGAGTGCTCCCATCTCAGATGGGCAGCACGACCCCCGCGTCTGCGCTCCTGTGTGGACTGAGCAGCATGGGCAGGGGCGTGGTGGGACAGCATGGGAATAGGCCCTCCCTGCGCCCGCCCCCACCCCCTACCCCAGGGACCCAGAGCAGCACCTTGGAGAGCGCTGTCACCCTCTACGCCACCTCGGCCTCCACCTCAGGCAGCATCTCCGCCCTCTGCAGCATCTGCCGCAGCTTCTCCACCAGCTCCAGGCCCTCCCACAACTGGAGTTTCTTATCCTCTGTCTACAAAGGGAGAGCAGCAGATCAAAACAGGCCAAGTGGTTTAGCCACTGCCACTTTAAGTAAGCTGAGACAAAACCTAAATCTACATGTCTACTGGATTCGTTCTGTTTCAGAAGCTGTGTCAGGGTAAATTTTCTCTCAGTGTTCCTGGGCTTGGTCTCAGTGAGCAGAACACCTCCTGCCAGAGTACTTGCTTTTCCTAAACGTTCCCCGAAGACGTCTTTAAAAAAAAAAAAAAAGTTCTTATATATTAAAGAAGATTAGTTTTCTGTAGAATCTTATTCATTCTTATTGACAAGTTAAGGGAAGAAGGGTTCGGTACGGACCCTTCTTAAAACATCACCAGAATCATCATTTGAAGGGAACCCTACCGACGGCAGATGGCCATGGGTGTGTAAGCAAAAATACGGCTTTCACCTCTTCTGAAATATAGACGTAATAAGAGTGTGCCTGGTGAAATGCCAGTCAACTAATATTTGTAAATGCATGATTATTCTTTTTTTAATTTACATTTATTTATTTTAATTAGAGGCTAATTACTTTACAATATTGTATTGGTTTTGCCATACATCAACATGAATCTGCCATGGGTGTACACATGTTCCCAATCCTGAACCCCCCTCCCACCCCCTCCCCAGATTATTCTTTTAACAGATCTTCTTACTCTGAAAAACTTTCAATGTAGAACATTTAGACAGATTCTTTTTTAAAAAGGAAAAAAAAAAAAAAAAGTATAAGCTCAGACTCCTGAGAGGTTAGCATTTGTTTCTAAGCAGCTTTCTTACTTTTTCTGTGTGTGTATTACTCTATGTACATACACAAACAATATGATATGCTTTAAGACCCTCAGAAAACAATAGCATATGGTATGTAGTATTTTCTGATCTGTCTTTTACAGCCATTATCTTGTATATCATAATGCTCTTAATTAGCATTCCACATCATACATTTCAATGGCTTTCTAGTATTTTATTTTGTGTTGGGGACAATGATATACTTTGGCACACACCAGACTGACTCACTTTGTTTTGGAGAAGCCAGATTTGGTTTCCCTGGTTAAGTCCTGATTATCTGAAACCACACCAGAACAGGAGCGAGTAAGGCTCACCAAACCACAGGAAGCACAAACCCTAATCAGACCGGAGCTCTAACCCTGCCTTTTGTCACAGTGACCCCAGTTCCTAACAGCCAGCCAGCTGCCATGAAGGTCCTTGATGCTCTCTGCTCTTTCAGTAAAAACGCTAACAAGCCAACAGATTCACGTTCAAGTAAAACAAGAGTCAGGAGTGGAATTCCACAAAATGGTTAAACTGAGTCCCAAATAATTCAAACCTATAAGTTGCAGTCACCCCCCAATTTTTAAAAAATGTATTTCCAGCTGATTTACCATGATGTACATCCACACTTTTGAACGCAATATTTTAGGGTCATAAGAACTTTACACTGGGACTTGATTTCCAACGTGGGAGTCACATGAAAAGGTCTTTACCTTCCTTCCTCAGTAATTCACTACTATAAAAGTCAGACACAGTTCAGTAAAGGCCATTACCTGTGGATGCATAGAATCCTTATTTGTAATTTCATTTTCAAGTTTATCATTGAGGTCGTCCTAAGTTTCAAATCAAACATAAAGTTAACGTCCTCAAAATTCAAGTCCTAGACTTGGCAGTTTTCTCAGACGTGAGCAAAAACGTGCCTACCTCAAAGGTCACATTTGCCATGATTGGCATCCATCTGTCTTAACATTCTTTCCAGCCACTCGGTTTACCAAGCTTCTTTTTGACATAACAATCCCAAACACAAAGTATACTAAACTACCCTGTTTTTGCAAGAATTCCAGGAAGGAAGATATCTGGCATGAAGTCAGGACCTCTGTCTGCTACAACATACAGGTGGACTTGACCCAGAACAGGGAGGGACCTTCAACAGATCCAATGGGAAGCTCTGAGGCTCATTTCCTCAGGTAAAAGTTGGAAAAATCTCATGCAATTTCCTCAGAATTAAAGTAAGAATATTAACGAGTGGAAACAGAAGTCAAAGTGTAGCCCAACTGGGAGCAGCCTTCTCAAGCCTAGTTATTCTAAAGCAGAGTTACACCACATGTATGAAACACTCAAACCAGGACAACAACTTGCTGCTGGTGCAACTCCTCTCCGCCAGCTCAAAATCCATTTCAGGTCCCTCCCTGGTCACTAAGTAACCAATGTAGGCAAAGTCCTAACATTAAAAGTGAAAGGTCTTAAAAACACTTTTTCCAGAATTCTATACATATTAAACTCTGCCACCTAATCTCCTGTTGCCAAAGAGTAGTGTGAACAGGTTATACAAACATGTGCAAATATTTCTGTTTTGAGTTCTCACACAGAATTACTCACACCAAGCTACTAAACAAGGACACCAACACCACATGTTGGAGGGGTTCTCTCTGAGACAGTCTCACGGGGGAGGGGTGGGGCAGGGTGGGCGCTGTCTGTCTGTGCACAAAGGAGAGGCGAGGCTCACAGGAGGAGGCCTGAGCCCCCAGCACTCTTCTGTTTTCACAGTGACCGTTAGGTAGTTTCTCGTAAATCATGACACCCGCAGAAACGACCGCCAGAAACATCATGATTCCACATGGTCACACAGCTCGGGCCTGAGGATCTGAGGGTGAGCAAATGCCACTCGACTTGCCTGACTGCCAGTGTCACTGTCACACATCCCTTCAAGGAACAGAACCTCAGAAAATGAGAGAAGATGGCCAGGCAATCTGCCTCAGCAGAGCCCACACAGCATGCTCCCATCTCTCCAAGAGAATGGGCTCCACAGACGTCACCAGACTCACCTGAGTGAATCAGAAGGACATTTCAGCATCATCAGGAACACATTCGACAGGCAGGTGCGGGGGAGGGAGATGAACCGGGAGACTGGGGTTGACATATATACAGTACTGATACTACGCATAAAGTCAATGAGTAAGGACCTAGTGTACAGCACAGGGAAGTCTACTCAGTGCTCTGTGGTGAAGTAAATGGGCAGGAAATCTAAAAGAGAGGGAGATACATAGATAGATAGATGACTGATTCACTTTGCTGTATAGCAGAAATTGACACATCAGTGTAAAGCAACTATGTGCCAATAAGTGAATGAATGGGTGAATGAATTTTTAAAAAAGGAACACACTGGAACCCCTAGAATTTGTAGAAATGAGGAGTCCACACCCAGGGTGCAGCACAGTGCTACAGCTGCCCTCATGTTGGTCCACTGCCAACGGACCCCAGAGACCTTGACACAGAGGCGGGGAGGCAGCCAGTCACAGTCTCGCCAGAGCTCTGCTCTTGCTCACACAGCCATCCCAAGGCTGAGATCACCGGGAGAACAAGGGACCCACATCCCACCTTAGGACAACAGACATGGCCGCCATCACTCACTTTGCGGACATCCCGCTGCAGTTTCGTGTTCACTTCCTCGGACTTGAGGAGGCCCTTCCTGGCTGTGTGCAGGTCCTCCTCCAGCTCTGTCACGTGGGCAGAGAGGGCTTCCAGGTGCTCCTTCATCTGGCTCTGCTCCTGCAACTGCTTGTCCATGACTTACTGGAGCTTGATCACCTTAGCCAGGTCTTCCTTGGGGCTTAGAGAGCTGTCAGAGGGTCTCTAAGGGGGAAAGGAAGCCTTAGACAGCCTTGTTTTGGGAGGGAGGGAACACAGCACTTCTGGGCAATTGGTGAGGTCAAAACTGCCTTCTGCATTCTGGGAGCTCACAGGACCCTCACGGCCACTCAGACCTACATGGTGCATTAGTGAGAGGTCTCAACAGCCCCGCACAGACTGGATGGTAAGACAAGAACCAGGCAGAGAGCGAGACCAAGGACTTGCCTTTCCATTGGCGCTTGGCATTTTCTTGCTCGTGATTTACATCAAGCACCCCGTCCATTCGTATCTTTTCCTGGTTATTCTCCTTTGAGAATCATCTGCTAAAACAAAAAAATTGAATCAGAGTAAAGAAATAAGTAAAGACCGCAAAACTCCACCTGGAAAAACTCAACTCTGAACTGAAAACACAACATAAAAAGAAAATACATGGTGATGCTATCCACCCTGTATACAACCAGGTGATTAGAGTCAGAATTTGTCTTCTACTGGACAAAGGGGTACTTAAGAGATCCTGCAGCTCTGAGCCACAAGTCTAGTTTACTAGTCATTAAAATAACCCAGGTGGGCGGATCCTCAGTCAGAAAGACAAATAACATCTGATGTCCACCACTATAGCCTTCATTCTTTTTTAAAATGGAAGGATACAAATGACAAACCCTTAACTGAAATTACACGATGACTGATCAAACTTACCTCTTTATGTGTGACACCTAATTCTTCTAACAAACTACACCTTTGGAGTGCTACTCGTAATCGTGCTCTTTACTCAAATAAAAGGGGCTGAGTCACTGTGTGTTGATGTGTGTATATATGTTAGTACACTTCTTACATGGATACTGTAACAGAATATCTCATTGATCTTAACGTCAAGAAAATCTGCTTGTTAATGTCAAGAAAGTCTGCTTGTTTAAATTCTAAGTTTGAGAGAACAAAATGTTATCCTAAATTAATTTATTACCCAGTTTTTAACTGCAAATTAATATACAGAATATAATAAATCTTGAGACATTTATGCCAACTACTACTTTTTAATTGGGGGCTTCCCAGGTGCCTCAGTGGTAAAAAAAACACACCTGCCAATGTAAGAGGGCAGGTTCAATCCCTGGGTCGGGAAGATCCCCTGAAGTAGAAGATGGCCACCCACTCCAGTATTCTTACCTGGGAAGCCCCATGAAGAGAGGAGCATGGTGGGCTACAGTCCACAGTGTCGCAAAGATTCGGACATGACTGAGCATGTATGCAGGCAGTGCTTTTTAACCATATAAAACTCTGACTTCTTACAGAAAAAATGTATATACAAGAATTCAAGAAGCTCAAAAGTCAACTGGTTACATAAATACATGCATCATCCACCTAACAAGGCAGCAAGTGTACCAATCCAGGACAGCTGGGTAGCTGGTACCTTCTCGTCCAGGGCCTTGTGGTGCTCAAACAGCAATTTCAGCACCCTAAGCACCTCCTTGGACTGCAAGGAGATCCAATCAGTCCATTCTGAAGGAGATCAGCCCTGGGATTTCTTTGGAAGGAATGATGCTAAAGCTGAAACTCCAGTCCTTTGGCCACCTCATGCGAAGAGTTGACTCATTGGAAAAGACTCTGATGCTGGGAGGGATTGGGGGCAGGAGGAGAAGGGGACGACAGAGGGTGAGATGGCTGGATGGCATCACTGATTCGATGGACGTAAGTCTGGGTGAACTCTGGGACTTGGTGATGGACAGGGAGGCCTGGCGTGCTGCGATTCATGGGGTCGCAAAGAGTCGGACATGACTGAACGGCTGAACTCAACTGAACTGAAGCACCTCCATCTCGCTGGTTATGCCGACTGGGGACCACACCTGCGGCTTGCCCTCCATCATCCGGAGGGATGGCATATACCAGGAAACCAGGCACTCCAGGTGCTCCAGCAGCAGCTGCAGGGCAGGGCCAAAGGAGCACCTTCAACCTCATACTTGAATTCAGGGCCGGTAACTCCTCTCAGCCTCATGCTATAGCTGAAACCATGCTAAGGCATGTCGGAATCCCCCCAATTCAGTCTGAAGTTCGAGTGGACTTCCCCAGTGGCCCAGTAGTTAAGACTCCACACTTCTGCAGGGGTCATGGGTTTTAATCCCTGATCAGGGAACTAAGATCCCACACAAAGTGTAGCGTGGACAAAAATGTAAGTTAAGAGAACTCCCCCCGTCAAATGTACTAAAATACATTAGCTCATCATAAATTTGAAGCAAGGTATGAGAACCCCGAACTGATCCACCCTGGTCTGCTCAGCGGGAAGATGTTAAGAATGACTTGAAAATCAGACAGAGTTTAAAGACAGCAACACGGAGTCCAGTGGTGACCCCTGCGAGGTCACGTGAGAATCCCCCCACTGACCCTGGTGTTGTTTCTTTCCACTTTCAGCTCAGCAATTTCTTCTTCTAACAAACTGCTCCCTGCATATATTTAGTTCTTCAGTAGGAGTTGGAAACTCCTAGAAAACAGTTAAATGAAAAACTAAATGCAAACATAAATTAAAAAGAGAGCAAGACTGTGAAGACTGACCCTGTCAATTCTCTCCAGGCTCCACACAAAGGATCTTCTTGCCCCTCCAGAGAAGAGGGGGTCCACTGACCCCAAGACCACACAGACCACCACAACTTAGACTGGCCTTCAGCCTCCACCTCGACCTGACAGGCACATGCCAGTGGAGAACCCAGAATCCAAGCCTGCCTTCTCAAGACACAGGGACGTCTGAAAAACTTTCCAAAACATAAACCTAACAACAAAGTGGATAAAGAGATTCTTAAACAACACACAGACCAGTGACCTAGAGCCACTGCGGAGGGTGAAGAAAAAAGGGAAGGTCTACAAGGTCACCAAGCTTTGCAGTGTTCCTCTGGGAAAAAGGCTGATGGCACCCCAAGGCCATCTGTTAGCCTGACTCCACTGAAGTCACCCAGTCATTCAATCAACTGGTTAAAATGTTAAATTTATGTTATATGTATTTTATCACAATTTGCGTGCACGTGGGGCCATCCACGTGGTGAACTTGCTCAAAATGAATCACACGGAGTCTTTCATTCTTCTATTTTTCTTTGCAGAAATAAAACAATCCTGGGCTATGTATCCCTTACTACATATTGAGTATTCAGCACCCAAAACAGTACCCAGCACTTGTAAGAGGCATGTAGTAGACATGTGAAGGTATGAGGGTGTATGTTATACACATAAGCAGTAGGTACCTGTCATTAAAATACTGGACACACTGGTCTGTGCTTTGTAAGATGGGAGACATTAATGGGCTTAGCCTTTCTACTTCAAGGACTGACTCTCTAGCTCGATCCTCATGCCCCAGAGACTCCTCCAGCCAGTATATCCTTTCTTTGGAAGAAGGGAGACGTTAAGGGGTTTAGCCTTTCTGCTTCAAGGACTGACTCTATAGCTCAGTCCACGTGCTCCAATGACTCCTCCAGCCAGTGTTTCCCTTCTTGTGGGGCCTCCGTCCATCCTCCATGCAAGACCTGCACAACCTCTTACAAGGTAAACCTGCTGGAGTCAATCCTGCCCACTGAGGCCAAAACGACCTGGCTGGCAGGACGCACAACTATGCTAACAAAATGAAACACAACCCCAACGCTTTGCTGGGTGAGGGCCAATCCGACCAGCCCAGCCCCTGGCTCAGGCCATTCTGCTTCCAGGACTTGGGCTGAAGCCAAGTTCTTCCTCGTCTTGGCCTTTGCCTTGGGGTTGCAGCACTGGAATAACACCCACAGGTGGGCCCTTCTGCGACCCATCCTTGTGGATGGGGGCAGCCCCCTACTCGGGGGCAACGGATGTTTCACAGTAGGATAACTCGGCTCTGGATCTATCACCACTGATCTCACACTACGACCACTGCTATTCACACTGTGGCCACCACTCTTATACATATTGCTCTCACCCACCACTCTCAGACACACCGTTCTCACACTATGACCACTGCTCTCACACTATGACCACCAGCATTGCCATCTCAAGGAGAAATGGCACGAAGGCTCTGCCTCCAGCACATCTCCCAGAAGCCCAGAACCAGAACCCGTTCAGTCACAAGGGGCTCCATGGTAACAGGGGGGCTGGGCTCAGGCCCACTGTCAAGGGTGCAGAGATGGGGGAGGGGCTGCCAAAAAGACGACAGGTGAGTGTGGGGTGCGGGAGAAGGAAGGTTATGCTCACAGCTCAGGCCCACTGTCAAACATGACCCTGCAAGGTACTGGGTCACAGTCGAACCGACCAGTATAAACTGCTTCAGAAACCACCACCCCTGGGAATGAGCACGTCTTCTAAGTGGGCTTCTGCCCCCTCTACCCCAAAAATAAGCCTCCAGTGAGGCTACTGAACGGCACCCCTGAGCTCAAGGGCATCCCCAGAACCCACCCAGCTGAGGAGGACTCACCGCACTAGCTGCCCCTCACTCTCACCCTGAGCTCCGTCCTCCCTGACTGACTCCCTCACTCGAGCTCAGCAAGGGCTTGACCAACCTCGCTCCAGGCACTTAAAATGAACCCACAGTGGGTAGAGGAGTTCATTCAACCTGCTGCAAACTCGCCCTCTTAACTTTGACCCTATGCTGCCAGACGACTCTGCCTCATGGGGGCTGCACGGTAGAGGTTCAGGTGTGTCCCTGCCTCAAGCCGCGACAGCCAGCACCTCCCAGACCCCGCCAGGTGCTGCCCCATCCTCCGCCCCAGAGTCTCCCACCGCTCTCCTGGCCCCACTCCCACCCTCGAGGCTCTCCACTCGCCAGGGCACAGGCCAGACTGCTCCTGGCTCAGCCCGGACCTCTGCTGTCACTTGAGGACCTCGGTCCCCAGGGTGCATGGGGTCCTATATCCACCCATCTCAGCGATCACAGACTCTGGGAGAGACAGAGTACAGTTTGGGGTCCTGACCACAGTTCACCCTGAACACGTTCTCTTTTTTTGGCTTTATCTACTGGAGTTCTCTGAGATGACTTTAAAACCTCAACTGTTGCTTTCAAAAAGACTGTAAAATCATTGTGCTCAACTTTAAGAATAAAATCTTCATTTTCAACCTTAAAGTGAAACTGGAGGGAAGACTAAAAGCAGTCATTTTTTTCAAACTGAAAAACAAACCCACATGTGACCATGTCACAGAATACAGATCAAATAACCCGTCCCTCCCCAGCCTTCTCCTCCACTACCAGCAGCCCGTCATCGAAAGGCCTGCCCTGGGCTGGCAGGGGCAGGGGAAGAGGGCAGACCAGCTCCTCTGTTTCCAGGCTGCGTCAGCCGCTTGCTCCACCTCCTTCCCAAGTTCACGTGGCACTGAAACAGCCCAGACAAGCTGGGGATTCTGATCAGAAACACAACCGTGGGTACTAAGCAAGGACCCCTGGTTCTTGGTTTTCCTGGTCAAATAAAGGTAATCAATACAATTACTGTGACTGTTACTTGTGGTTTCAGATGACAGAAGACACTCAGGGTGTCCCCACTTCCAGTGACAGACGCAAGCAGCTTGTAGGTCAGCCTACCAAGAGCTAGAAAACCTAAATACAATTTAAAGGAGGTCCTTAGGCAGCCACAATCCAAGATTTCAAATAAAAGGGAAGCCCACTGAGGGAGCTGGAGACTGAGAGGGCCGCTCCTTCCCTCAGTGCATCTGAACAAAGCTGACTCTGTGAAGAAAAGGCAGGGAAAAACTCAAACAGAGGGGACAGGTTAACACAGTTCTGGATGGTTCCTTGGGATGGGAAGACAAAAATTTGAGTGCAGGCCTGACAAGTCAGTCTGGATGTCAGAAAATGTACCCAACACTCTCTCCAAACCGGCTGAGTGCTGAATATCAGTCACCTCGTGGTGCTTAGGAGACAGACGGTGGGCTTCAGGACCTGCTGAGAAGGGGGAGGCCTGGGAGGCACCCCAGGCTTCCAGATCGAGATGCTGGAAAGCTCCTCCCTGGGGTCGGGGGGAAGGTGGGTGAAAGCTGCTGAGACTGAGCTTACAAGGACCCCCCAGCCTCAAGTCCCTCAGGCCTTGAGTGAACAGACAGCTCTGTCCCCACTGGAGGTCTGCATTAGAGGAAGCTCTGGAGAGGACAGCATCACTCAGAACCTCTGCAGCTGCTGCTGCTGCTAAGTTTCTTCAGTCGTGTACGACTCTGTGCGACCCCATAGGCGGCAGCCCACCAGGCTTCCCCATCCCTGGGATTCTCCAGGCAAGAACACTGGGGTGGGTTGCCATTTCCTTCTCCAATGCAGGAAAGTGAAAAGTGAAAGTGAAGTTGCTCAGTCATGTCTGACTCTTTGCGATCCCATGGACTGTAGCCTACCAGGCTCCTCCATCCATGGGATTTTCTAGGCAAGAGTACTGGAGTGGGGTGTCATTGCCTTCTCCAAGAAGAGGACTACATCAGCTCAAACTACCTGGATGTCCAAATTCATGTCGAGACTGCAGTGAATGTAATACAGGAAACGTTTTTGGATCTCTCCAGTTCTCTAACTGGTAGTTCCATGGCTTGTTACTAAGCATCTCAATACACTGGAAACCAGAAGTTTCACACTTTCCTGTAAATGCAGTTCCTTTTGGGAAAAGTTTCAAGTCTATACTCTGACCCAGGTCAATCAAGACCAAGCCGGCAGATAAGTCATCATCTTTGTTGTCTTGTTCCAAAAATCTGTTTCTGAGTATGGTTTTCCAAACATAATGTCCAACATGCAACCAATAAAGCAAAGAAAAGTGTAACAACAAACAGGACCAAGAGAAAAATAACTGAACCAGATCTGGAGGTATCAGATGTATATCAGCATATCAGAGGTATGCTAGAGGTATTAGATGCAAACACCACCTGTTCAAAAATATACTTGACAAAAGGAAAAATTTCTGACAATCAAAACCGACTCTAGAACTTTACAATAACAGTGACTGCATTTAAGAACTCAGTCTCTGGGTTTAACATCAAATTGGACATAGCTGAAGAGAGGATCAGTGAACTGAAGGATGGATCGCTTAATATATATATATATATATATATATATATATATATATATATATATGAGGGAAAAAAGTATAGAATATATTAAAGGAGCCCGTTGTTAAACTACATTTTTAAAAACTATAAATGGGTAAAAAAAAAAAGCAAAAAAAAAAAAAAAAAAACTATAAATGGGGACCCTCATGGTGGAAAAAAGACAGAAAGGGGAATAAAAAATGCCTCCAGGGGTTGAAACTAAAGTGCCTCTTAATGAAAGTGAAAGAGGAGAGTGAAAAAGCTGGCATAAAACTCAACATTCAAAAAATGAAGATCATGGCATCCAGCCCCATCACTTCATGGCAAATAAATGGGGAAACAATGGAAACAGTGACAGACTGTATTTTCTTGGGCTCCAAAATTACTGCAGATGGTGAAATTAAAAGATGCTTGCTCCATGGAAGGAAAGCTATGACAAACCTAGACAGCATATTAAGAAGTGGAGACATTACTTTACCAACAAATATTCATTTAGTCAAAGCTATGGTTTTTCCAGTAGTCATGTATGGATGTGAGAGTTGGCCCATGAAGAAGGCTGAATGCCAAAGAATCAATGCTTCTGAACTGTGGAGTTGGAGAAGACTCTTGAGAGCCCCACAGACTGCTAGGAGATCCAATCAGTCAATCCTAAAGCAAATCAGTCCTGAATAGTCACTGCAAATGAAGCTCCAATACTTTGGCCACGTGGTGTGAAGAAGTGACTCATTGGAAAAGAACCTGATGATGGGGAAGACCGAAGGCAGGAGGAGAAGGGGACGACAGAGGATGAGCTGGTTGGATGGCATCACTGACTCGATGGACATGAGCTTGAGCAAACTCCGGGAGTTGGTGATGGACAGGGGAGCCTGGCATGTTGCAGTCCATGGGGTCACAATGGGTCAGACACTGAGCGACTGAACTGACTGATGGGGACAGTGGCAAGAGTTGGTTCAAGAATCAGACCATTGACTCAAAAATGAAAACCACACGTTGGTTTCAGCAGCTCAGCGGGTACCTAAGGCAAGAAGAAAATGTTCAAGCACTCAGAGGAAAAAAGTTGTGGCTTTTAATGGCACAACAAAACTTAGATCTGACTTTTCAAAAACAAGGAAGTCAGAAGATAATAGACTGGCATCTGTAAAATGCTGAAAAGCAAATAACCACCAACCTGGAATTCTATACCCAACAAAAACACTCTTAGAAAGTGAAAGCAAAATAAAGACTTTTAGGGCAAATGGAAATGAGACAACTTATCACCCACAGACATGAACTAAAAAAAAAAAAAATTAAGGCAGTGCTTTGGGAAAAAGAAAAGTAGTCTCTGACAGAAAGATAAAAAACAAGTAAAGACCAACAATGAGGTAACTGTGAGGGTAAATATTAACTCTACAAAACAATGATGTTAACGCCAAAAATATATCTAACAATTTAAAGTATAACAGTGACAAGGAGGAAACAGTCGTGTCAGGGAGGCGGTAAGAGTACTAAGTTAGACTTGAATGTAAAACACATGCTGTATCTGTGAATGTACACCCAACAACCTGACAGAGGAGCACAGAACTAGAAAAACACTTCATACTTCTAAAAGAAGGCAAGAGAAAAGAACACAGAATATGTGGGACAAACAGAAAACAGTCACATGGTATCTGCACATGGAAATATCAAAATTATAAATAGAGCAAATACTCTCATTAAAAGACAAAGTGTTAAACTGATTACAACGAAAACTATAGACTATTCACAGAGGTACACGTTAAGATGGAAGATCTTTTAGACAGGTGAAAGTAAAAGATACCCAGGAAAATAAGGACAGAAAACTGATGTGGCAATACCACTGTCAAATAGTGTCTAAAGAAGCATTACAAATGATAAAAAGGAGCATCTCATACTGATACAAGTTCAGTCTAGCAAGAAGATGAGGATTCTAAATTTGAATGCACCTAATAACATAACCTTAAAATATCAATACATAAAAACTGACAGAAGTAGAAAAGGAGTAACAGCCAAGTTCATAATCCCAGGGGGAGACATTAAAGACACATCTCTCATGGAACTGGGCTCCCTGGTACGTAGTCACCAGCAGCTATGAAGTACCTGAAATGCGGCTGGCTCTACAATGAGATGCACTGCAAGCATGAAACACACACTGGATTTTAAAGACTTAGCATGAAAAAAAGAACATGAACTATTTCATTGGGTTTTATCATGTTGATTACACACTTAAATGATAATATTTTGGGTGTGTTAAAATAAAATATATTACAGGTAATTTCACCTACTTATGCTTTTACTCAACGTGGCTACTGGAATCTGAATTACATGAGTGACAAACCAGATCTACTGATACACACGGAACATTGCATTCCCACTGATACATATTATTTTCAAGAGCCCAAGGAAAATATAACAAAAAGAATATATACTGGGACATTAGGAAAATGCAAATTATTTCAAAGTACTGAAATAATGCAGGGTATACTTACAGATTGCAATGGGCTGACGGTTTATACGCCCTCAAACTTCACCCCACACGTGGTGGTGATCCTAGGAGGCAGGCACTCCGGGAGGGGTCAGGTCAGGAGGGAATGGGCTCCCGTGCTGCAAGGACAGAGAGAAGAAGCAGGCAGTCTAGGAACCAGGAAACAGTCCTCACCAGATGTGGCACCTGCGGGTGATCTTGGGACTCCCCAGCCTCCAGGACTACAAGAAACAACTTTCTGTTGTTTATCAGCTAGTCTACAGTATTTATAACAGCAGCCTGAAAAGACTAAGACAGGGCTGTTCATGGAATTAAGCTAGAAATCAAAAAAGGGTCACCAGAAAAATCTTCCCAAACATTGGGAAGTTAAATGACATACTGCTTGAAGAATTTCATGAATAATAATTTTTAAAAACAATGAAATTTAGAAAATACTTTTCCATAAGAGATAATGATAATCTGGCTGATTCAAACCTGCAGGATGTCGCGAACTGTGTTTAGAGGGTAACACGTATACTGGAAAATAAGAAAGGCTAAAAATCAATTAACCCTCTCTCCCAAGAAACCAGAAAAAAAAAAAAAACATAGCAAATGAAACACAAGGCAGATGAGGGGAAAAAAAAAAAAGGAGCAGAAAATAAATAAACAGAAAGCAAATATGAAGTAAAACAAACAAACAAAAAAAGCCAAAAGTTGGCTTTTTTGAAAGGACTGATAAAACTGATAAACCCCTAGAGAGACTTATTAAGAAAAAGAGACAAAGCACAAATCACCAGCATCAGGGATTTTTAAAAGGGGAGACTACACATCTTGCAGATAAGAAAGATATTATGAACCACAGTTCACTTACTAATTGGAGAGTCTGCTCACCTCAATAAATTCCTAGCAGGGGGGACGTACTTTACTTAAATAGACCCAAGAAGACATACAAAATCAGAAAATTTTATTTGCATGAAAAAATTACATCTGAAATTAAAAGCCTCCCCATAATGAAACCAACTGGTTTTGCCAATCAATTCTTCCAAAAATCTAGGGAAGAAAACAGTAATCTCACAGGAACTCTTGGGGTAAACAGGGAGCACTCTCCAACCTTGTTTTATAAGACTAGCATGACCTTGATACTAAAATCAACCAGGAAGAAGTACAAGAAAGTAAAATTACAGACTCTGAGTATAGATGAAATAATCCTAAAAAAAAACACTAACAAGTAAAGTCCAACAGAAGGAGAATACATAGAGATCAGGTTGGGGTTGTTTTAGAATCACAAAATTTTTTAAAAGTTAAATCACCACATAAAAGAAAAATCACCTGTTTCAAAATCTTCAGAAAATAAACTTAAGAAAATTTAATGTAATAATTTTAGGTCATTACTAAGAAAAAACTCTTAGTAAACTAACAGAAGAATTTACATATTTTGATAAAAAATATCTACAAAAAAGCTAATATCCTGTGTGATGGTGAAATACTGAAAGCTTTTCCTCTGATAATGGGACAGAGACAAGGATACTTATTCTCACTACTTATGTTCACCACTCTACTGGAGATCCTAGTCCATACAACAAGGCAAGAAAAAGGAAAAGGTTATCACAGTTGCAAAGGGTGAAAAAAAGCACTTATTTGCAGACATAATTGTGTATACATAAAAAAAAAACAATTAGAATGATTTGAAGTAAATGGATTAGGCAAGTGAATATAGAAAAGTCAATTCTATCTCTATTAGGAATTTATAATGGCACTGAAAATATCAAGATATCTAATTAAACATGTGCAACACATATAGCAAACTATAAACTTCTAAGGTAAATTAAAGAAGATCTAAAAAAATGGAGTGCTGTCTATATTGTGTTCATGGATTAAAAGAACAACATAAAAGATACACACGCACACAGAGTTAACCCTGTGAGGTGATGCGTATGTTGGGCAATCATTCCACGACATCTATGGGCATCAAGTCATCACAATGTAGACTTGAAATACACACAAACTGTATCTGTCAATGCCCCTTAGTGAACCTGGGGGTCTAAAATCATGGTCTGGCACCTGATAGCTGGCAGGTGTGGGAACCCGGGTTCACATACAGGCTGTACACACTCTTAATCACAGATGAGACCTGAAGCAACCCAGCAACTATCCATTTTTCTTTTTCTGTTTTTCTCTGTTCCCCTTGCCATTTGTGTTTAACAGATTCCCAGTATTGAGTGAGCAGCGTCAATGCAGCAATAATGTTTCCCCATCTAAGGCGGAAGCATGTAACACCAGCAGACTTTCCAATCACCCCAAGATAACTGGGGTGCCCCATCACAACAGAAAGCAAAGAAACACAACATTCCCTGAGAGCGAGCTGCCAAACAGCAGTGGGAACTAGGTCTACCAGAAGGCTTGGAGCCCATGCTGGGCCCCTCAGCTTGAGGCCACACTTGCCTTTCCACAATTCTGGGGGTCCTGGCAGAAGAAAGCCAGGCCATGGAAGTGGGATGGTGTGGCCAGCCCGTGGGACTCAGGGCAGGACTGACTTGGGTCTGTGTTGGGCTCCATGTCCGGTCACTTCAAGGGTGCTTGGAGTGCTTGTACAAAGTTCTTGGGATCATTGTAGGTTTTTGGCAAAAAGCAATGGAGCTGAAGTCACTTAGTATGGTTTTTAAGGAAAAAACCTCACTAAGGATTCACTCAGTGCCAGCCTCGGCCCCTAGTGAGGTGCAGACTACTGGTCATCCATGGCTGTGCCCGCAGCCCACCAGGGCAAGGGGAGGCTCCGGGACACCGGGTGCCACGTGGAGTTCTTCCCCCACTTTGAGTGAAGAGCTGCACCCCCTAGGATGATCCCGGGTCAATCCTCCACCTCTGATGCTGAGGCCCCCGTGCCTCCCACGACCGGAGGATCCAGCCTCTCCCGAGGCCTCCGTGTCACTGCATAGGCCTTGTCCATGCAGCCCCAGCAGACAGGGTGAGTTCTGTGCGGAGCCTCCCAACTCGCTGGCCTCGCTGCCCACATCGGGGCCATTGCAGGAGCACCGTGTGTCCACTGAATGAGTGGATGAGGGCCCCTAACAATGACAGTGATGATAATGAGGAGGAGGTGAAGGGGGCTAAGATCCAAGTGTCAGTCCCTGATCCAGGCATCTGTGTGTATTAACTCATTTAACTTCAAGACAAAATTGTGTGTGTCGGGTCCTGCCACTGTTCTCACCTTGGAGCCAGCAAGTTCACTCTCAGTGTCCAGGGGAGGCTTCAGCCACTGGCCACAGACCGGACATCTTTAACACAAATTCATTCTGCCCCAGTTTTGGAGTCAGAAACCTGTGATCAAGGTGTGGGCAGGGCTGAGCTCCCTCCAGAGGCTCCCGGAGAGGGTTTCTCTGGCCTGGTCCAGCCCTTGGGGGACTCCAGGCCTCCCTGGGCTTGTGGCCACATCACCTCGACCTCTGTGTCTATCTACACAAACCTTCTCCCCTGAGTGATCTCCCCAGGATGAGATCACCCCCTCTTCTCTTCCAAGGACACCTGTCATTGGATTTAGGGTCCATATGCATCCCGGGTGATCTGGTGCAGAGTTCAGTAACTTACTTCCATCTGCCAAGAACTTTCATCAGAATAAGGTCACCTTTGCAGGCTGCAGAAGGATGGACGGCTTTTGGGGCCACCACTCAGCCCACCATACTTGTCATGAAGCCACAGGGCAGAGCCTCACTGGGCTTGGTGCAGGGAGCTTTGAAGAAGAAGGGCTCCAGTCCTGGGGCTGCCTCAAGAAAACAGGATCAGGACACTCAGGCACAGGGACCAGATGGGCAGGGTTCAGAGGTGTGCTGGTGGGCGTGGGGCTCACCTGCAGGGAGCCTTGAGCCTGACATGACTGCCCAGGGGTGGGGGACACAGCGCATGGTTTGGGAATGGACACATCCCAGCACAGACGAGGGGAGGCAGGCCCAGGGTGTCAGACCAGGGGAGCCCAGATCTTCCTGCTGCCCTCAAGGGGCAGGTTAGATGGGCACAGGAAGGAGCCGTGGTTTCAGTGACCTGGGTCAGAGTCCTGATCTGCTGCTGTGTTGTCTCTGGTGAGTGACTCAGCCTCTTTGAGCTCCCTCTCTGAGGAGCCTTTTGCTCCTCTGCAAATCTTTGCCATACATGACTTGCTTCACGGATGGGGGCAGCTCTTGGTGCTCTCAGCACCCCCGCCCAACCCCATGGCTGGGGCTATGCCACCTCTCTTGAGGCCACTAAGACCACCCCTGCACAGACTCTTTGCAAAGAAGCTGGAAGACGCTTCTCCAACCCCAGGAGCCCTGGGGCACTGAGACCCAAGAGGCAGCAATGCCTTTAGCCTGGGGACTTCCGGGCATGGGGTTGACCACATGGGGCACTGGGAGTGACCGTGGTTGGCTCCATACAGCCAACCCCATCTTTCCTGTTACAGCCCAGGTTTATTTCTGTGTGCTCTGCTCAACTTCACACAAAGACCCAAAATATATTCCTCCAAATCTGCAGAGATTTCTCTCCACGGTGGTCAAGAAGCAGTGCCCGGGCCAGCATCCCTGGGAAAACATGCTCCGCTGTTTATGTGAGTGACTGGGTCCCTCCCAGCAAAACATTTGGCAAGATGGGGAAAGGGTCATGGGACTCGTTGGACATATGGGATGTCCTCGTTCTTACAAATATAGGATGTTTTAAACCCTGGCGCCCAGCCTGACAGCAGCCTGCTCCCTGCGGGAAGAAACCGAGAGACGCCGGTCCCCTCCCCCAGACGGAGGCCCCAGAGTGGTGGCTTCTGTCCAGATTGGCCCCTTGGGTGGGGAGTCTGGAGGCCACAGAACCGCAGGGGCCTCGAGCCTTGGCGTGGGCATGGGGAAGGCCAAGGGGCTTGGGGAAATGATAGGGTCAGGGCCCTTGCAATGGACTGCCACCAAAGGCTGGACAAAGACAAGAAGTAAGAAAACAAATGTCACACCTTAAAGCTGCTCAAGAGCCAAGAAGGCCCAGAAGAGTGACCAGGGCCATGCCATCCAAGATGGGGGAGAGGAGAAGGAGGCTCGCCCAGCAAAGACTGGACAGGGTTAAACCTCCGTTCCCAGCTCAACTCACAGGAACACAGACCCCACCACAGTCACTCCTGGCACTTTCCTTTTAGAAGGAAGAAGGGAATCACAGAACAAGCAACACCGTTCCTGTGGGGGATTCCTGGTGGTCGAGGACACCAAGGGCCCCTCTTCATCCCCAGGCTGCCTGAGCCTGCGTGTTGTATGTCACAGTCACCTGTCTCCACTCGGGGTGGGCTCCGAGGTTGTTGGAAGTTTGGCCAGAGTGAGGCCAAGCGGGGGGTCCCTAGCTGCCCCCAGAGGGCTCCCGGGAACCACCACCTCCCCAGCCCACCCTGATCCCACAGCTGCCACCCACCCCAGAGGGCCCCGTCACTGCCATCAGGGAATTAGAGGGTGCTGAGTTCTCAGGCCCGAGGGCAGTGGGGGTGCCTCCACGGCATCCTGTGTGTGCACCCCTCCCTGGTTCACGATCCAGCAGGAGCTGTGGGGAGCATCTGTGCACAACAGGGACACACAGGACAGCTCCCGAGCACCACCAGCCAGGAAGCCCTGGAGCCCCGATGGGAGGCCTGGGCAGGACTTCTGACCACCACAGGAACGTGATCAACCTCCCCCCCTCCGTGCCCTCAGCTCCCTCAGCTCCAAGGATACCACCACTTGGAGGGCCTCTGATGCCAGGGCTGCTCTGTGGGAGGGGTCGTGTTCTCCTCGAATGTGTTCAAGGTACATGATGCCTGGTCAGTCCCTAATGACCAGGTGCATTCTTGGCAACCCTGGGGCCTGCCTGCTCTTCCTGTTGGCACCGGGGTCCCACATAGGTGTGAGCTGGAAGGCTGGTTCCAGGCTGGGTCTATCTGCTTAGGTGACTGACGTGCCCCATGGGAGGGAGAGTGTCTGGCATGGGGTGGGCCTCATCCCCTCCTTCTCCTGATTGGCGCCAGGACCACCCTCCTTCTAGTGGGGCCCTTTCTGGGTCACCTGAACATGTCCTCTCATGGGAACCTGGCTTAATGATATTTGCTGAGTGATCTAGGGGGGCCGGGGGGACAGTCCCTGCTGAGATCCTACTGTGTGCTGGCTGAGGATACTGCTGTGGTCCTTCCCCAACCTCTGGCAGCATCCCAGCTTCACTTTAATACTCATGGACAAGGGGGCAGGCTTGCCCGCCACTGGGGGCTGACCCTGGCTTGCTCATGCCCACCCTCCATCTGGACAGCTTCAGCAGGGGACAGGAAAGTGTTCAGTCCCTGGGCAAGGGTCTGCAGGGAGGCATTTCTGCACTGTGGTCCCTGCTGACCACATCAGCACCCCCCTGGAGGAGCGGCTGCAGTCGTTCAGGCATGGCCACATGGGGCACTGGCATAAGCATGTCTTCTACACATCCCAACATGGTACCATCGACTGTCTCCAGTGAGCCAGGATCCAGAACGTGGTCTCTGAGGGAGCTGGGGCTGCAGGACTGGCTGGGGTGGATTTACCCCTCAGTTCTTGGCATAGGGCCTGGCTCCCAAGGCCTCGCTTATTTAAGCAATAAAAGACATGTATTCATTCACAGGCCTGCTTTGATGATGGGTGGGTAGGTTACTCAGATCCACCCTCTCATGGAAAACAAATAAAAAAAAAAAGTGTCACACCCTAAAGTTGCTGAAGACCTGAGAAGACCCAGAGGAGCAACTGCCCAAGATCAGGAGTCTAAAAGAAGACCCCTCCCTCCCCATGGAGCTATACTCCCAGGAGATGACACTTTCAGGTTACCCAGAAAGGGCCTCCCTCCTCCAGACGCGGGAATTACAAGGAAGGTGGTGCTGGTGCCGAGCAGGAGAAGGAGTGGGTGAGGACCCCAGTGGGTCCAGGCATATCAGCCCGTGACCTTGGTTCAAGGTGGTCCTATCCCTAACGCCCTCAGATGAGTGGAGAATGCAAGTGCCAAGTCTTTCTGGATAAGGGCACCTTCTTCCCTTGGGAAGGCTTGGGAACTGCCCCACGGGTTATGGAAGGGTGGTGGCCAGTAAGGAAGAGTGCCAGGCCTACCAGGATGAAAGAAAGCTGGAGGAGAGCCAGCAGAAGTGACCCGCTCAGCTTTGGGATTCTGAGAGGATTAGATGGATAATAAATCTAATAAATCAGCTAAGCTCACCTCGTTTAGAGAAATAAACCTCAAGATAGAAAGGTCCTGCAAAGGACAGGAAATCATTAAAGAAAATGACACAGCCAACTTGGAAAAGAACCAAATAGAATGTGCAGAAATAAAAAAAAAATGTCATAATGAAAAGCAAAAATACAACAGACATGTTTGAAGACCCTTGACCTCTTCAGGAAAGGGAGACATGTGGGCACAGAGCAGGGGCATGCTGATAACATATGCAGCCCCCTGCCCAACCCCCTGCTCTCCAGGAAGAAAAGCCAACTCTGATCTGTAGCTGCATCATTTGCCAATTTCCATGGTGTGAATACTCCTGCCGTGGCCTGATTCATGTACAAAAGGGTTAACACCTGGCTGGCAGAATTCCTGATGAGCCAGAAAGAGCTGACTCTGGCACACAACCAGCTGAGAGGCATGGGAGGACAGCAGAACCGCAACCCAAGGGGCACAGATTTCAACCCGACCACCTGGGACCTGGGCAGAGCCGTCCTTGGGGAACTTTAAAGATAAGACTCTTAAAACATGTCCAGAATTCACTTTATAACTGCCATTTCCTTCTCCAGTTTATAACAAGTATGCTTCCACAAAACCAAGAAAGGCCCAAAGGAAGCCAGGTGGGGTGTATAAAAGCCTCAGCACTTAAGACTCAAGAGACATTAAAAACCTCATGGCCAAAGAAATGAATGTGTAATGGTGGAATTATGAATAGAGATATGAATAGCTTTGGGACTAGACAATGGTCGCTGACACCTCACTGTAGGAGAGGCTCATAGCATAGGCACTAAGCCTGGGGGTATGAGTGAGATGGGGGCTGAAGACCACATTTTGTTGTTGTTCAGTCACTAAGTTACGTCCTACTCTTTGAGACCCCATGGACTGCAACAAACCAGGCTTCCCTGTCCTTCACCATCTCCCAGAACTTACTCAAACTCATGTCCATGGAGTCAGTGATGCCATCCAATCATCTCATTCTCTGACACCCCCTTCTCCTCCTGCCCTCAATCTTTCACAGCATCAGGGTCTTTTCCAATGAGTCAGCTCTTCACATTAGTTGGCCAAAATATTGGAGCTTCAGTTTCAGCATCAGTCTTTCCAATGAATAATATTCAGGGTTTTGTTTTGTTTTGTTTTTTCCTTTAGGATTGCCTGGTTTGATGTCCTTGCAGTCCAAGGGACTCTCAAGAGTCTTGTCTATCACCACAGTTCAAAAGCATCAATTCTTTGGCGTTCAGCCCTCTCTATAGTCCAGTTCTCATGGTTCAGGGCAAAGAGGGCCCAGCACCCAGGTTCAAGTGCTGGCTCTGCCCCTGTCAGGCCCAGTGGCCTTGATCTCCTTGCCCCACCTCTCAGAGCCTCAGTTCCTTCCCTCGGTAAAGGAATCTGACCCCTGTACCACAAGCTGGGTCAGGATGCCCACATAAGGTGGGGTGGGGATGAGGGTTTGCATCCAGGCTGGCAAGTCCCTGAGAACATCTGTTGCTGCACTGTCCTTACATAGGGAGTTGTTGAGATTACACTTGAGGTACCTCAAAGTTGAGAACCCCCACCCCAATGTCCAGGCTATGAGGAGGGATGCCCATCCCCAACTCCATGCTCATCACCACGCTTAGCAAAGTCTGGGAACTGTCTTGGACACCAGCTCATGCCCACAAGGCCTCAGCTGGAAACTGCAAGAAGCATGATGTCCCTCTCCCCTGTCCCACGTCCATGGCAACCCTGCCCACCCCCGGGCAGGGAGGACGTGCCATCACCTCCATTCTACAGATGAAAAAACTAAGGTTCTGAATGGGGAAGCCATGTGCCTGAGGCTTCTCAGCCCTCAGGAAGTGGCCAGGCTGGGTCTGGACCTGCACATGTGGCCTCAGAGGGGCTGGGTGGGGTCTGAGCCTCCCTGGGAGCTCAGGTACCCTCACCACCTGACCGTGGGTCCCGGAGTCTGGTGTGGAGGTGTCTTCCATCCTCAAGCAGGCAGCTCTTTGCTTGCTTTTCAAAAAACAACATCCACAAAGATGGGAAACAGATGCCGCTGCAGCCCACACCAGCTCCAGGGAGGAATGAGGAGAAACTACAGCCCACCAGCCCTGGGGTGCCGTGGCGAGCCCTGAATGGCAGCTTGAAAGTGAACTGACATTGCAGGGTTCACGTGTCTGCGGCCTTACCAATTCTGTCAAAGCTAGAGTCAAGTTCAACATCAGGGCAATGCGGGCCTCCATCACCCCCAGTACACAGCCGGGATTTTCCTGTGTGGCCTTCTTGGCAATGACCAGTTGACAAAAATAATGCCCTGGCTTTGAGGTTGGACTTGAAAAATGCTGATGGGTTTCAGTTACAAGGAAACATGTTGGCTCACAAGCTGCTCTTGTCCGTTTCTTAGGAACCCTGGATGCTGACCCCAACACCATCAGAGGGACAGAGGAGTGAGGGGTGGGCAGAAGAGGCGCTCCTGCAGAAGGAAGGCCTGGGCCGCCTGCCTCTGGGACCTTTCCCCACCATTTCCACTCTGTCTGCTGTCCCAGGAGTGTCTGACATGACACCCGTCCTGGACCCTCATGTGTGAAGCTGACTTTGGGGGTCTTTTGGATCAAGGTGTCAGATCCTAATTTGACAACCATAGCCCCTCTTGTGGGTGGCTGGGCAAGCAATTTTTAAGCAGAATTCCTCTGGGCCCATAGTGGCTGGTGGAGGGTGGGGGGCAAGTTGGTCACCTGTGGTCACAGCCAGTCAGCCATGCTCAGCCTCCATCCGTCCTATACACGAAGTTATGAGCACGTTTCTTCCAGACTCACCACTCCCCCTCCACTGGGTTCTTGGCCTGGGGCACCCAGTATTGTGTGCGGGTCTCTGTCTGGGGTACCTCTGGGGCACCGGACAGGGGATCGGGGATTTGCATGGACACTGGGTGGGAGGGCTTCCTTGGGGAATTTTCTGATGGCTCCTGGGAAATACCTGCATGCTCCTCACACCCCAGGCATGGACCAGGGTCAGCAGTTTATACACCCTTGGAGCAGGTGAGAAGGGCAGTGTGGGGCCCACCTAGACCTGCTGAGTCAGAACCTGCATCTTGATGACTTCAGGGGCTTTCGTGCACACCCCGGGACCCTGCACCAAGGAAGCCAGGCCAAGGCTTGGCCCCCACCAGACCACCTGCCTTATTCAGCCCTCCAACCACGAGCCATGCCTCCCCCACCCATGGCTGTAATCTGAGGAGTCCCATGTGAGCTCCCCCAACTCCTGGGATAACCACTTGTGTGTAAAGGCTCAGCTTTGTGGTGGGGTCAATGGTGCCTTCCAAAACAGACACCCATATCCCAACTCCCCATATTTGCAAGGGGGGCTTTTATTTGGAAATGGGGTCTTTGCAGATGAAATCAAGTTAAATAAGGTTACAGTGGATTAGGTGGGCCTTATGCAGAATGATGGGTGTCTTTATAAGAAGAGGAGAGACACACAGAGAAGAGGAGGCCATGTGATGAGGAAGCAGAGTCTAGGGGGAGGTGGCCACAAGCCCAGGAACACCTGGAGCTCCAGAAACTGGAAGAGCTGGGAATGATGCTTCCCCAGAACCCGGGTCGGGGGGCACGGTCAGCTGACAACTTGACTTTAGATTTTTGGCCCGCAGAACTGGGAGAGAGTAGATTAGCATTGTTTTAAGCCTCCCCGCTGCCCCCAATTTGTGACCGTCAGTATCAGAAGCCCCACCTGGGACACTCAATGTTCTCTGTCCCTAAGATCCACCACCATTCGATCATGACCTCAGCCAGGCGGTCTTCCCCCCATCATCACAGGATATCTTCTCAACAATAAACCTGACCCAGGAGAAAGGCTCGCCCTGCACATAGGGGCCCCGTCTGTGTGGCACTTGAAGCCCATGTTGCCTCAGAGCCACTCAGCCTCACATGCTCACTGGCCCTGGGGGAGCAAAGGAGGTCACACAGCTCTGTGCCCCTGTGACCTCCACACCCTGCCTGGTCACAACTGTGGACAACTGGACCAGCAGACATCTCAGGAGGGGAGACTTGTTCATCTGCCCCCATTCCTTTTGCTTCACTGGCCTTTTTCATCCCCCCATGGTAAAGAATCCACCTTCAGTGTGGGAGACCTGGGTTCTATCCCTGCATTGAGAGGATCCCCTGGAGAAGGGAAAGGCTACCCACTCCAGTATTCAGGCCTGAAGAATCCCATGGACTGTATAGTCCATAGGGTCACAAAGAGTTGGACACAACTGAGCAACTTGCATTTCATTCATCCCTGCTTCTGGTCCAGCCTGTTCAGCTGGCCCTCAATGTTGGGGCCTAGGGGACACTGGTGACATCTGGGGACATTTTCAGTTTTATTTACTAATGCTGCAAGATATCAAATGCCAGCAATGCCAAGGCTGAGAAATCCCACTTTAAGACTCTTCATCTTTTGGGGGTCATTGTTTGAGTACCCAATGGAGTCCATGGATTTCTTTCTCCCTGAGGAAGTGTGCATAAGTCCCAATTTTGGGTCCCAGTGGGCAGGGTTGTGTGGCTGGGCTCTCTCCGAGGCTATCTTGTTCCCAAAACCCTCTCACTTCTTGTAATCAGAGAATACCCAGGAATGAGTCATCCTGGGCATCTCTCCACTAACTGTGATGGCATGGACCTGCACACACCCCTCATGCTGCCTGTGCCCGGTGGCCCCTGAATAGACTCTGGTCTCGAGTAGGTGATTCACCTCAGGGGAAAGCTCGGGGTTGCAGGGGCCATGGAAAAGTTGGTTATGATCTGAAGACACCACAGGAAGATGGCTCAAGCTCAGCTCCAGCGTTTTGAAATCTTGAACCATTTAGTTTATGCCATGGTAACATTTTCATCTAAAAAGGGCCCAAACAGGGACTTCCCTGGTAGTCCAGTTGTTAACACTCTGCCTTTCAATGCAGGAAGTGTGGGTACAGTCCCTGGATGGGGAACTAAGATCCCTGCATGCTTTGGGGTGTGGCCCCAACACTTTTTTTAAAAAAAGGTCCAATCAACTGCTGAAAACCGTTTAAGGCTAGAGAACCAAATTATCACTGAAATTTGGGGTCACTGTGACCTTGTGATTTGTATTAATAACAAGAAATACATTTTTTGTCTTTGTCCCCAGTCCTGGCACAGAGCTCCTAAAACTCTGGGAATTTCCTAAGTGGGGAGACCAGTCAAGGTGTCTCTTGTTAGGTGAATGAGGTGACTTTTCAGAGGGTGCCTCCTTTCCAAAGTTGGGGGCTGCTTGCCAGGGGAAGTAACCAACATGGTTAGAGGATTGGAACTTTTGGTCCCTCCTCACCCCCACCATGTCTGGGAAAGCGAGAAGGGCTTCTGGTTGAAGCAATCCCCAACAGCCAGTGATTTAATCAATTGTGCTTGTGTGATGAATCCTCCATAAAACCCCCAAACAGGGTCTGGGCAACTTCTGGGTTAATGAACACATGCAGACTTGGGGAAAGCCAGGCTCAGAGAGCATGAAGTTCCGTGCCTGCCCCACCACACACCCTGTCTTGTGTATCCCCTTCCATCTGCTGTTCCTGAGTTTATTCCCTTTTACAATAAAGCTGTGATCTAGTAGGCAACATGTTTCTCTGAGTTCCATGAGCCACGCTACAAATTAACAGAACCCAAAGTCATTAGAACCTCTGAACGGTAGCCAGTGGGTCAGAGCACAGGTGAAAATTTGGGCTTGCAAATGATGGCTGGAGTGGGGGAAGGGTCTTGTAGGGCTGGGCCTTTAACCTGTGGGGTCTGGCACTACCCCCAGATAGGCAGTGTCCACACTGAGTTAAGCTGCAGGACCCCTAGCTGCTGTCAGAGAAGTGCTGGGTGGTGCCAGGGAAACAAGGCATGCATGTTGGAACTGGGAGAAGAATCCTCGTCACTTATTGGTACAACTCGATCTTTTCTGGTGGCCATAACCAATGTCTTTATGTTTGATGTTCATTTCAAAGTCAAGAAATTTTAAAAGAGATATGTGTGGTGAAGGATGTAATGTGGACTTGGAAAGGCTCTTCTTTCTCCTTTGTGAGCATGGCCATTCCATTATCATATGAGCAATATTGATATATAGTTGAATATTCACATCTCCAGTGAGAATTTCCAGAGTGCCAGACTCTAAGTTAAGTACTTTACAATAACCCAGTGATGTAATGATTTGTTTCCCAGGTGGCTCAGCAGAAAAGGACCCGCCAGCCAATGTAGGAGATGCAAGAGAACTGGGTTCAATCCCTGGGTCAGGAAGATCCCCTGGAGGAGGCAATGGCAACACATTTCAGTATTCTTGCCTGAAAAATTCCATGGATAGAGGATCTTGGGGGCTACAGTCCACAGGGCTGCAAAGAGTTGGACATGAATGAGCAACTTAACATGCACACAGTCGTGTAAGTACTGTTGTTATCTCTGTTTGACAAATGGTGAAGCTTCATTGTTGTTGTTGTTGTTGAGTCATCAGATTTTGTCTGATTCTTTGTGACCCCATGGACTATACACTCTATGGAATTATCTAGGCCAGCATACTGGAGTGGGTAGTGTTTCCCTTTTCCAGGGGATTTTTCTGACTCCCCACATGTTGTAAGACTAAACTTGAGAATTTTTTTTTCAGCCCAAAGGCAAATTCTGAGCTCTTGCTCTGGCAGAAACAAATTCACAAAATAAGCCAAGAGAGCTGGGAAAACAAACCACACCAACAAGCAGAAAAGTGTTCCTCATGAGACAAAGCTAGAAAAAAAACCAACATCCTTGTGGGCCAAAAACCCTCTTGGAAATAAATGTTCAGTAAGGAAGAGATGAAACATGTCTAGTTCCATGGACAGTGTAGTTTAGAGATGTCCTGACCGCTCAGATGAAGACACACACCAATGCAAACCATTTACAGACAGCAGTGATGGTCATCACCATAGTAAGTGTTTAGTCTGGTGACAACCTGCCCTGGGCACCACATAAGGGAGCAGAGATGGTTCTCTTCCTCTGTCCCCACACCATTCACTCATGAAGGCAACTCAGGTGCTATGGTGCCCTGCCTGCCTGTCTGGCTCATCCATGAGCTGTGACCACCTCCAGGGAAGGACCCTGCCTTCTCTTCTCTGTGCACCATGAACCTGCTCAGGAACAGTGTACAGCCAATGTGGTCACATGAGCGTGACTCTTATTCACTCACAAAGCAAGAGAAAGTGGGCAGGGTGTGGGAGTACCCAGAGGGTGTGGTGGGGTGGATGGAGGGAGGTGTCCCTCCTCTCTTCAGTGCAAATTGCTTTTGTGAGTCTCAGAGCTGCCAGAAGGCAGTTACCAAGTCAGGTCCCCACAGTATCTAGTGTGGGCTGGGTGCCTTAGCCCCTGTCACATGGACAAGCCACACCATATGGCTTCCCTGAGTTCTAACAGCAGGATCTGGGGGTTTTGTCTAGGTACACACTTCCTTGCTGTAGCTGTGTTACCCCCTTCTCTGAGCCCCAGTTTTGTCCTCTAGAAAAAGGACATAGATTGCTACCTTAGCAGGTTGCTACTCTACTCCCATGAAAACTAATTAGGGTAAACCTACAATTAATAGCTGGCCTTAAGAGATATCAATGAATAGCTGGACTTAAGAGATATCAATAAATAGCTGGCCTTAAGAGATACTGGGCTTCCCTGATAGCTCAGCTGGTAAAGAATCCTCTTGCCATGCAGGAGACCCTGGTTTGATTCCTGGGTCGTGAATGCTGATCCGCTACAGAAGGGACAGGCTACCCACTCCAGTATTCTTGGACTTCTCTTGTGGCTCAGCTGGCAAAGAATCTGCCTGCAATACGGAAAACCTGGGTTCAATCCCTGGACTGGGAAGATCCCCGGAGAAGGGAAAGGCTACCCACTCCAGTATTCTGGCCTGCAGAATTCCACGGACTGTATAGCCCAGGGGGTCGCCAAGAGTTGGACACGACTGAGGGACTTTCACTTCACTTTCAAGAGATATGACCTGAATCCAGATTAAACTGGAGTCTCCCAATGTCATCTGGCATTTCTTCCCTGAAGCCAGCCAGAACTACACAGGTGCACTTCCAGGGTCTCCACTTAGCCAGCTGGACAGAAAATCCAGCATGGTTCAAACAAGCTGACAGACAAGCAGGAGAGGACTCACGGGCAGACAGCTTCCCTCTGGTCTCAGGTGGAGTTCTGGGACCACAGCAGGAACCAGCACTCTCAACCCCTGGGCTCAGCAGCTCCCTCCTTCTCAAGCCGGCAGCTCTGTCCTGACGGGCACAGGAAGGCTACCAACTGCCTTAGGCTGACCTCACGCCCTTCCCACTGCTGTGGCCTGACCTCACCTGGCCCCACCCCTTCTGGCAGAACCAGAGCTCCTCTTCCCTTGATTCCAGCCTGAGGCCCGGCCCTGGGCCACGATTGCTGATTGCTCAATGCTCCGGTCCTGAGCCAATCACATTGGCCAGGGAGGATGGAATACACCGATTGGCCAGGTCCAGGTTATGTGACCATACTCTCTGGGACACGTGTGAGCTGCTCACCGTGTGTCAGGGGTGGAGACAGTGCAATACCCCCAGAGCAGGGCCGAGAGTCCAGTCACTGTGCTCAGTGTCCTGGGACGTGCCTGCACATCCTCTCTACACACCGCTTTGTCCTCTGCAGAGAAAATATTCCTGAAACACCTCTTCCCTTCCTAAGCGCTGTTTCACGTACCCACATTCAAGGGAGCAAGACCTCCTGTTTGAAAGTAGGTTTGGAGATCCTCTCTTAACCTCTGGGCTTGTTTCTTGTATCATGTTAGAATAATTTATTCAGTCTAAAACCCCCCAGGTGCACCCACATTCAAGGGAGCAAGACCTCCTTTTGGAAGGTAGGTTTGGAGATCCTCTCTTAACCTCTGGGCTTGTTTCTTATATCATGTTAGAGTAATTTATTCAGTCTAAAAACCCCCACTGAGCACCACCACATGTTGCTTTGCCTATACAGGATTCTTAGCTGTTCTGAGTAGAGGGCATGGCCCAGGGGCCTCCCAAAAGGAATGAATTTTGTCCAAGGAAGCACCTAAGAGGCTGAATCACTGAACCACTTTGCTGTACACCTTAAACAAGCAAATTATTGTAAATCAACAATACCTCAATTTAAAGAAAAGATATTCCCTCATCAAAAATGGTTTGAAATTTTGTAAAATTTTTCCTTCAATTGTTGGTTTTTGAAGTGAAGTGAAGTCACTCAGTCGTGTCCAGCTCTTTGTGACCCCATAGACTGTAGCCTACCAGGCTCCTCTGTCCATGGGATTTTCCAGGCAATAGTATTGGAATGGATTGCCATTTCCTTCTCCAGGGGATCTTCCCAACCCAAGGCTCGAACCCGGGTCTCCCGCATTGTAGACAAACGCTTTACCCTCTAAGCCATGTCTAATTGGTTCGGTGGTGTTTTTTGAGGTAGGGATCCAACTTACCTTCCAACATGTATACCAAATTGTCCCAATGGGATGATTCCTTTGTCTTTTCTCCTGAAAATGTCCTTTATGCGTTTATACATTAAGAAGCTTTTTTAAGAATGCCAAGTATCAAGAACTTCAGATCTTTGGTAATTTGTACAGCACCCCAGAGGCATGTTTCCATTTCTGTGTCTTCTCTTTGCATTTCACCATTGCCAGTTTCTAGTATACACAAGTACCCTCAGAGGGTTCTCTGTAGTGAACCGTGTATGTTTCTGTGAGGACAGAGGATGTGAGCACAGAGGAGGGGCTGAGTCCGGAGTGACCATGTGACCATGCTCAGCAACCCCAATATTAAGTCTGGCTGAGACTTCCTAAGGCAAAGTCTGTTCTTCCTCTTGGTGTCTGGATACGCAAAATGATGTTGGTGGATTGGGTCTTGGGTCCCTGGGTCCAGCAGTGTAGAGCCATACCCATAGCCTGCTTTTCCATTATATTTTCCTCCTGTGGTCTCTGCTGAGCTGGTGTGGAGATGTTTCTGCTAAAGGCTTGAGAGGTAGTCAATCCTTCTGCTTCTCATCCCCTGCCTCATCTATACTTCTGTCCTTTTTATTATTTTTTTAATATAGCTAATCTTCAATGTTGTTAGTCCTTGTGTCATTCTCTCAGGCACCTGTGGTTTAATAGACCTCCAACTCCCGAGAGCTCTTTGCCTGGTGGAGACATGGAGAACTCAGGGAACAGCACCGCATCACACTGGAGCCTGTACCAGAGAGAAGGTTCTTGCCAGGAAGGCTCCATCCCTGCTGTGGGGGGTTCAGAGTTATCACTTCTGATTGTGCATCTGGGCCCTATATTGCAGGCCCCACTCTGAGATCTGGAAAGGAGGTTGCTTCCCTCCCTGACACAGAACTAGTATTTTTTTTTTTTTTTTTGTCCTCGTCCTTGTTCAGTCCCATTTGGCTCCCAAGCCCTACACTTACCCTCACCAACAAGATCAGGAGAGCCCAGTTCTAAAGGAATTTCATTCAAGGAGAGGCTCCCGGAGACACTCCAACACCCAGGCCTAAATAAGCATTTCCTTGGAGTTTCACAGCCCTGGGAGGAGATACTGGGTTTGTGTCCATTTTACAGTTGAATATGTTGAGCCTCCGGAGAAGGTAATGGCACCCCACTCCAGTACTCTTGCCTGGAAAATCCCGTGGGCAGAGAAGCCTGGTGGGCTGAAGTCCATGGGGTTGCGAAGAGTTGGACACGACTGAGTGACTTCACTTTCACTTTTCACTTTCCTGCATTGGAGAAGGAAATGGCAACCCACTCCAGTGTTCTTTCCTGGAGAATCCCAGGGACAGGGAAGCCTGGTGGGCTGCCATTTATGGGGTCACACAGAGTTGGACACGACTGAAACTACATAGCAGCAGCAGCAGCTTGTTGAGCCTCAGATCATTGTGTGATTTGCCCTGGGTCACTCTGCAGGTCAGCAGGTAAGGTGGGATTTGAACCCAGACTCTATCTCTTGGATCCTGTGACTGTACAGGTGTTTCTTCTCCTTGGTTAAATTTATTTCAGGTTTTTTTTTTTTTTTGATGCATTTGTATATGGGACTGTTCTGTTCTCTCTCTGATGGTTTATATCCTGCTATATTGCTAAGTTCATTAGTTTTAATACTTGTTACTTGGTGGAGTTTTTAGAGTTTCATATAAATCCTGTCATAATCTAATAGTGGCACTGTAACTTCATCTGTTCCAGTGCGGATGCCTTTTATTTCCTTTTCTTGCCTAGTTATTCTGGATAGAACACTTCCACTACTATGTTGAACAAGATTGATGAGAGTGGGCATCCTTGTACTATTCCTGATCTTTTAGTAAAATCTTTCACCTCTTTACCACTGAGTTGGATGTTAGCTGTGGACTTGTATTATACACCCTTTAGGATGTCCCATGTATAACCACTGTATTGAGAGATTGTATCAAAATTGATGTGACACTTTGTCAAAAGCTTTTTCTGAAATTATTGAAATCACATGATTTCATTCTTAATTTTGCTCAAACTGTGTATCACAGTGATTGATGTGCAGATAATAAATCATCCTTGCAGGCACAGAATACATTCTATTTGATCATAGTGTATGATTCTTTTTAATGTATCTTCAATTTGGTTTGCTAATTTTTTTTTTTTTTTTGAGGATTTTTACATCCGTGTGCACCAGGGTCAGGGTTCTCTGGTGGTTCATATGGTAAAGAATCTGCCTGCAATGTGGGAGACCTGGGTTTGACTCCTGGGTCAGAAAGATCCCCTCGAGAAAGGAATGACTACCCACTCCAATATTCTTGCCTGGAAAATTTTGTGGACAGAGGACCTGGTGGGCTACAGTTCATGGGTCACAAATAACTGGACATGACTAGTGACTCACACTTACAAGAGTGCTTCTTGACATTCTTAATATCTAAATTTAAGATTTTATCTCAGTCAAAAACTATAGTCTAAGGCAAAAATGTCAAAAGTTCGAGTTCTTAGAAGTAAATGACAATAAGGCATAACAGATGAAATCAAGAAGGACTACCCATAATTTATTTTTCACAAGAATTTTAGATCTTTAGAGGAATTCTCATTAAACTGAATTAAAATGCAAGCTTTAGTTTAAAATGGAAACCTTTTTCAGTATTATGTTTCTATGTTGAGACTGAAATTTTATTATTTATGTATGAGACATTAAGCAATACTGCGTAGTTATTAAAATCATATTTTCAAATCCTTTAATGACATTTATAAGCACTTATAGTGGAAAAAATAGCTAGGAATAGAAGATGATCCCATATAGCTTTAGATGACAGTACAGATATGTTGAATGATAGTTTTCAGATTGTATTTATTTATTTTTAATTGAAGGATAACTGCTTTACAATGTTTGGTTGGTTTTCCTCATACAACAACACGAATAGGCCATAAATATATTATCTACTTTTTGGTGAGCCTGTCTCCCACTTCCTACCATCCCACCCTCTAGGTCATCACAGAGCACCATGCTGGGCTCCCTATGTTATATAGCAACTTCCCACTAGCTAACTATTTTACATATGGTAGTGGTGATGTTTCAGTGCTACTCTCTCAATTCATCCCACCCTCTCCTTCTCCAGCTGAGTTCACAAGTCTGTCTTCTACATCTGTGTATCTATTTCTGCCCTTCATATGTTCTCCAGTACCACTTTACAAAATTCTATGTGTATGCATTAATATACTATATTTGTTTTTCTCTTTCTGACTTACTTCACTCTGTATCACAGTTTCTAGGTTCATCCATCTCAATTAAACTGACGTGTATTTGTTCCTTTTCATGGCTGAGTAATATTCCATTATGTATATGTTCCACAACTTCTTTATCCATTGTTCTCTTGATAGACATTAGGTTGCTTCCATGCCCTGGCTATTTTAAATAGTGCTGCAATGGACATTGGGTTACATATGTCTTTTAAGAGGTATGGTTTTCTGAGGCTATATGGCCAGTAGGGGATTGTTGCATCATATGAAAATAGATGGGGAAACCGTGGAAACAGTGGCAGAATTTATTTTTGGAGGGCTCCAAAATCACTGCAGATGGTGATTGCAGACATGAAATTAAAAGACGCTTACTCCTTGAAAGGAAAGTTATGACCAATTTAGATAGCATATTCAAAAGCAGAGATATTACTTTGCCAACAAAGGTCTATCTAGTCAAGGCTATGGTTTTTCCAGTGGTCATGTATGGATGTGAGATTTGGACTGTGAAGAAAGCTGAGAGCCGAAGAGCTGATGCTTTTGAACTGTGGTGTTGGAGAAGACTCTTGAGAGTCCAGTGGACTGCAAGGAGATCCAACCAGTCCATTCTAAAGGAGATCAGTCCTGGGTGTTCTTTGGAAGGACTGATCCTAAAGCTGAAACTCCAATATTTTGGTCACCTCATGCAAAGAGTTGACTCATTGGAAAAGTCTCTGATGCTGGGAGGGATTGGGGACAGGAAGAGAAGGGGACGACAGAGGATGAGATGGCTGGATGGCATCACCGACTCGATGGACATGAGTTTGGGTGAACTCTGGGAGTTGGTGATGGACAGGGAGGCCTGGTATGTTGTGATTCATGGGGTTGCAAAGAGTTGGACATGACTGAGCGACTGAACAGAACTGAACTGATGGTAGTTTTATTTCTACTTTTTAAAGAAACCTATATCCCTTCTCAATAGTGGCTGAATCCATTTACATGTCTACCAACAGTGCAAGAGGGTTCCCTTTCTTTCATGTCCTGTCCAGCATTTATTATGTGTAGAATTGTTGATTATGGCCATTTTGACTGGTGTGAGGTGATACCTCATACAGTTTTGATTAGTATTTCCTAATAATGAGCAATGTTGAGCATCATTTCATGTATTTGGTGGCCTTCTTAATGTCTTCTTTGGAGAAATTTGTTCATGTCTTCTGCTCACTTTTCAATTGGTTGCCTTTTTTCTGATATTAGGCTCAATGATCTACTTGTGTACTTTGTAGATAATCCTTTGTCAATTGCTTCATTTACAATTATTTTCTCCTCTTCTGAGGGTTGTCTTTTCATCTTGTTTATGGTTTTCTTTGCTGCTTAAATACTTTGAACTTTCTCTAGATTCCATTTTTAAAATTTTTGTTTTTATTTCAGTCATTCTCAGAGGTAGATCAAAGAGGATCTTGCTATGATAAATGTCAAAGGGTGTTCTGCCTATGTTTTCTTCTAAGAATTTTATAGTTTCTGGCCTTACTGTTGACATTCAATCCACTGTGAAATAATTTTTATGTATAGTGTTAAGAAGTGTTCTAATTTCATTCTTTTACATGTAGTTGTCCAGTTTCCTGGAGAAGGCAATGGCACGCCACTCCAGTATTCTTGCCTGGAAAATCCCATGGACAGAGGAGCCTGGTAGGCTGCAGTCCATGGGGTCGCTAAGAGTCAGACACGACTGAGCGACTTCACTTTCACTTTTCACTTTCATGCATTGGAGAAGGAAATGGCAACCCACTCCAGTGTTCTTGCCTGGAGAATCCAGGGACAGGGGAGCCTGTTGGGCTGCCGTCTATGGGGTCACACAGAGTCAGAAACGAGTGAAGTGACTTAGCAGCAGCAGTCCGGTTTCCCAGCACCACTTACTAAAGAGGCTCTCTTTTCTGTCCTTTCTCCATTGTACATTCTTGCCTCCCTTGTCAAAGAAAAGGTGCCTATAGGAGTTTGGGTTTATATCTCAGCTTTGTATCTTGTTCCATTGCTCTATGTTTCTGTTTCTGTGCCTGTACCATAGTGTCTTGGTAGTATAGTCTGAAGTCAGAAAGGTTGATTCCTCCAGTTCCACATTTCTTTCCAAGATTGCTTTGGCCCTTCTGGGTCTTTTTTACCCCATATAAATTGTAAAATTATTAATCCTAATTCTTTTTAAAATGTCATTGTTTGATAGGGATGAATTGAATCTGCAGATTGCTTTGGGTAGTATAGTCATTTTCACAACATTGATTTCTTTCAATTCAAGAACATGGCATATCTTTCTATCTGTTTGTTTCATCTTTGCTATCTTTCATCATACAGCCTGTTTTTCTGCATAGACGTGTTTTGTATGTTTAGGTAGGTTTATTCCTAGCTATTGGAGAAGAAAATGGCAACCCGCTCCAGTACTCTTGGCTGGAAAATCCCATGAACAGAGGAGCCTGATAGGCTACAGTCCATGGGGTCCTGAAGAGTCGGACGTGACTGAGCGACTTCACTTTCACGTTTCACTTTCATGCATTAGGGAAGGAAATGGCAACCCACTCCACTGTTCTTGCCTGGAGAATCCCAGGGACAGGGGAGCCAGGTGGGCTCCCATCTATGGGGTCGCACAGAGTCGGACATGACTGACGCAGCTTAGCAGCAGCAGCATTCCTAGCTATGCTATTCTTCTTGCTGCAGTGGGAAATGGCACTGTTTCCTTAATTTTTCTATCTGATTTTTCTTGTTGTGTTATAAATATGCAAAGGATTTCTGTGTATTAGTTTTGTATTCTGTGCTTTACTAAATTCACTAATTAGCTCTAGTAATTTTCTGGTTTTATCTTTAGGGTCTTCTGTGAATAGAAACAGGTCATTTGCAATCAATGAGAGATGGACTTCTTCTTTTCCAATATGCATTCTTTCTCATTTTCTTCTCTGACTGCTGTGTCTATGACTTACAAAACTATATTGAATAATTGGAATGAGAGTGGGCACCATGGTCTTGATCCTGATCTTAGGGAAATGCTTAAATTTTGACACCACTGAGGATAATGTTTGCTGAGAGATTTTTCCTATATGACCTTTATTATGTTGAGGTAGGTTTTTTTCCATGCCCATTTATGGTGCGTTTTTAAAATCATAAGCTGTTGTTTAATTTTCAAAACCTTTCTCTGCATCCACCGAGATTATCATGTTTTTTATCTTTCAATTTGTTAATATAGTGTATCATATTGATTGATTTGCATATAGTAAAGAATCTTTGCATCCCTGGGATAAACCCCACTTGAACTTGGTGTATGATCCTTTTCATGTGTTTTTGTTTTGTTTTGTCTTTGCTAGTGCTTTCCTCAGGATTTTTGCATTGATGTTCATCAGTGAGGTTAGCCTGTAATTTTCTTTTCTATGTGGCATTTCTGCTTCATTTTGGTTCATGGTGATGGTGGCCTCACAGAATGAGTTGGGGATGCTCCTCCCTCCATGTTGTTCTGGAAATGTTTGACCAGCATATGAATTATCACATCTCTTCCATTTGAGAGCATTCACCTGTGAAGTCCTGGGCATTTGTTTGTTGGAGACTTTTGATCACAGTTAGTAGTGCTTGTGATTGATCTGTTCATAGTTAGAGCTTGTGACTGGTGTTAGCACTTGATTTATTCATATTTTCTATTTCTTCCTGGTTCAGTCTTAGAAGATTGTACTTTTCTAAGAATCTGTCCATTTGTTCCAGGTTATCCATTTTATTGTCATGGAGTTGTTTCTAATTGTCTCTTATGATCCTTTCCCTTTCTGTGTTGTCTGTTGTAACGTCTCCTTTTTCATTTTGAGTTGATTTGAGTCTTCTCTCTATTTTTCTTGATGAGTCTGGCTAATGATTTGTCAATTTTGTTTATGTTCTCCAAGGCATATCTTATTGTTTTATTGAACTTTGCTAATGTTTCCTGCATTTTCATTTATTTCTGCTCCGATCTTTATGATTTCTTTCCTTCTGCTAACTTTGGAGGTTTTGTGGCCATTTTCTTCTTTTTCTAGGTTCGTTAGGTGTTAGATTAGGTTGTTTTATGTTCTTTTCATTTCTTGGGGTAGGCTTCTTGTATTGCTATAAATTTCCCTCTTAGCATTGCTTTTATTGCATCACATAGGTTTTGGGTTGTCATTTATTCATTTCCATTTGTTTTTAGGTATTTTTAAATTTCCTCTTTGATTTCTTCAGTGACCTGTTTGATTTCTCCATGTATTGGTGTTTTTACAAATTTTTCCTATAAATGATCCCTAATCATATATCAGTGTGATCAGAAAAGATGCTTGCTCTGATTTCAGTTTCTTAAATTTGCCAAGGCTTGATTTGTGAACCAAGATGTGATCCATTCCAGAGAGTGTTTCATGTGCACTTGAGAAAAAAAAATGTATTCTGCTGTTTGGTTATGGAATATGCTAAATATATCAATAAAGTCCATCTAGTCTAATGTGTGATTTAAGGCATATGTTTCTATATTAACTTTCTTTGTGGATGATCTGTCCATTGGTATAAGGGGGGTGTTAAAATCCCCTAGTATTATTTTCTTACTGTCAATTTCCCGTTTTATGGTTGTTTGTATTTGCCTTATGTGTTCAGGTGCTCCTGTATTGGATGTATGTGTATTATTATTGCAATATCTTTTTTTCTGGATTTATCTCTTTATCATTATGTAGTGTCCTTGTCTTTTGTAAGAGTCTTTATTTAAAAGTCTGTTTTATCTATATGAGAATTGCTACTCCAGCTTTCTTTTTATTTCCATTTGCATGGAATACCTTTTTCCAGGCCCCTAGTTTTAGTCTATGTGTGTCCCTAGGTCTGAGGTGGATGTATTATTGCAACATTTATATGGGGCTTATTTTGTTTTCATTCAGCCAGTCTGCGTTTCAGTTGGACCATTCCATTTATATTTAAGGTAATTATTGATACGCATGATACTATTATTATTTACTTTATTATTCTGTTTTTTTTTTTTAATGTCTATTCAGTCCCTTCTATTTCCTGCCTAGAGAACGTCCTTTAATATATCTTGTAAAGCTACTTTGGTGGTGCTGAATTTCTTAACTTTTGCTTATTTGTAAAGGTACTGAGTTCTTTGAATCTGAGTGATATCGTAGCTGGTTGGAGAAATCTTGCTGTAAGTTTTCCCCTTTCATAACTTTAAGTATATCATGCCACACCCTTATGGTCTGCAGCATTTCTTCAGAAAGATCAGCTGTTAAACTTACGGGGATTTCCTTGTTATTTGTTGCTTTTCCCTTTCTGCTTTTAATATTTTATCTTTTTGATAAATTTTTTTTTAGTTTGATTGATATATGTCTTGGCATGTTTCTCCTTTGGTTTACCCTATGTTGGACTCTCTGTGCTTCTTGGACCTGGGTGTGTTTCCTTCAATAATATAGGAAATTTTTCTTCCATTGTTTCTTCAGATGAGATTTTATCTTTCTCTCTTTCTTCTTGAATCCCTATAATGTGAATGTTAGTATCCTTGATATTATCCACCAAATGCCTTAAACTATCCTCAATTTTTTGGCTTTTTTTTTTTTCTTTTTGGTGCTCAGATTGGGTGATTTCCACTACTCTATTTCTTTTTCTTTTTTTAATACAAATTTATTTATTTTAATTGGAGACTAATTACTTTACAATATTGTAGTGGTTCTGCCATACATTGACATGAATCTGCCATGAGTGTACATGTGTTCCCCATCCTGAAGCCCCCTCCTCCCTCCCTCCCTGTCCGATCCCTCTGGGTCATCCCAGTGTACCAGCACTACTCTGTATTTCAACTTACTGATCTGTCCTTCTGAATCATCTAATCTGTTGACTCATCTGCTGTATTTTTCATGTCAGTTACTGTATTCTTCCATTACAATCAGTTCTTTTTTATACTTATTGCCTCTTTGTGGAGTTCTCACTCCATTCATTCATGCTTCCCCTGATAGAAGTAAATATCTTTTATTCATTTATTTAATGGGTCACTGGGCCTTGCGGTATCATTGGTTTTTCTAGTTGCATAGAGCGGGGTCTGCCCTCAGTTTTGGTGCATGGGCTTCCCATCGTTCTGTCTTCTCTTGTTGTGGAGCACAGGCTCTAGGGTGCATGAGTTCAATAGCTGTGACATGCAGCTTTAATTACCCCGCAGCCTGGAATCTTAGTTTCCAGACTAAGGGTTGAACCCTTGTTGCTTATATTGTCAGGAAAGTCTTAACAAATGAGCCAGCAGGGAAGACACAGTGAATATCTGTATAACCCTTATTTCAGTCATTTGGTGTAAATTATTTACCTCCATCTTGTTTAGTTCTTTTTCTGAGTTTATGTCTTAGCTGTTCATTTAGCATAGATTCTTTGTCTCTTTATTTTGCCTTTTTGTTTCTATGCATTAATGTTAGGTAGATGAACTATGTCTCCATGTTGAATAAGTGGATTTATCTAGAGTGTCTCCTGTGCAGCCCAAAGGAACAGTTCCCCCAGGTCACCAGAGACAGGAATTCCAGGGTGTCTTCTGTGTAGGCTGAGTGTTGTGTCTTGTTAGATGTATCCACATTGCTTTGGACATGCTGATGGGTCTGGCTGGCCCCCAGTGCAGCCGAATGTGAGCCCCACCTCAACAGTTGCAGATGTACTTCTGGCTAGAGCTGATTTGGAGTGGAAATCACCTTGAGGGGATGAAAGTCACGGCTGAGTCCACCCACTGTGAATGGTAGGAAAGGAGGCTACTGTGGGGGAATCCAGGCACTTGGGGGAGAAGCCATTTTGGAGGAACATTGTGGGCATGGCTAGGTTGGATATGTCTGTTCCACAGGAAACACAGAGACTAGCAGGGCAAGCAGTGCTAGCAAGGTAAGTGAGGAATGTCAGAAAAGTCTCCTGCTAGCACTGGGACAGCTGGTACAGGAAGGATTTTTTAAATTGTCATCAATCAGTGATTTCATGATTGTTTCAAGAAATCCTTGCCCCTTTGGCACATGTCCTAAAATTAGTACATAATTATCTTTCCCATGTGACCTGTGCCTACATTCAGCATCATTACTGATAACATTCAGCATCAGTAAGTTTGGCACTAACCTATTAAGCATGGGGTCTTGGCTTCCCACAGCCCCCAGCTCTCTCCCAGAAGTAGCTCTGCTGGATTCAAATCAAGATATTATAGGGGTTCATCTTCCTCATTCAGGTTACCAGGGCTCAGGTGCTCAGCATGTCCTCCCAGGGAAGATACCAAGTTGGTAACCCTCCTAATTGTGGGTCACCCATCAGGAGTATGGGTCCTGACTAGGCTGCCTTTCCAATGCATCTCCATGTGTATTTTTTTTTTTTTTTGGTGTTTTTTTTTTTTTTTACATCCTTAGCTGTGGAAGAGCTACTCTGCTAATTTTCAGGTTGGTATCTGGGTTTTCTGTGTGAGGAAGCTCTCAGAATAGAATAGAGTAAGTGTCTCAAAAAGTGTCATTTAAATTTCTGTGGAAGCTCTCTCCTTGTGTAAGTCAGCGGTTCTCAAATTGTCATCACTGGACCAGCTGTGTTAGCATCACCTGGGAAGTGGTTAAAAATGGAGATTCTCCTCTGAATCATTCCTCCAAGCCTTACACATGCTCAACACTAAATCAACCTGAAACACATCTTCTCCAAGGTTGTGGGACCACCATGCCCCTTAACTTTAACCAGGTACTACTGTTTTGGAATTCTGAGGAATTTTAGGAATTTGGGGGGCATGTTTCACCACTCTCACTTGGAAGACACTAAGGAATATCTAACAAGTTGAACATGATACTTCTCTCTCGTCACCCATTGTGAGAGTTCTTAGTACATGAAGTAAAAATAAAGGACAATTTTATTGGTAAAGAAAATCCTACAACAGGTTGGAAAGGTACAGATGCCACATTAAGATAAAGGTCTTGCACAAGGTTCATGGGAGTACAGGATGTACAGATATTTTGTAAGCTTCATGGAAAAGAAACAAGAGTGGAGCAGAGTAGCCACTGGGCTTCAGTGACCCCCTACTGCTTAGCTGTGCACCTTCCTGCAGGTGTGGCCACCACTGGACCCTGGGAAGAACGCTTCACACCTTGAACTGTGAGGCTCCCCAGCAGTCTGGCCTGTGACCTCCTGGGCACCATCACCTTCTTCTGCTTCCTGAACTGGCCACGTTTTCTCCCTCTGCCTTCATCTCCTCTGCCTTTATCTCCTACTCTTTTGTGGGATTGCCAGTACTTTGTCTTCTGTGCTGGGCCAAGGAAGATGCACCTTTGCACTTCCGAACTGCACTGGCCACCTGATGACACATCATCCTCCCGTGATCGTAACTCTGGCCCTGATGGGAGAGAGCTATGTTCATTCACCACTGATGTACTCTTTTTTAGCTAAAGAAGGAATCTGTTCTAATCATGACTTTTAGGTGGCTGGATTTACCAAACAGAAATACAGGAATCCCAGTTACATTTGAATTTTAGGGAAACAATGAAAACTTTTTTTCTTTCTTTCTTTATTTTATTTTTATTTTTGGTAGAAGTCTATCTCCTACAATACTTGGGATGTACTTATACTGAAAAATTATTTACTGAAAACCAAATTTAACTAGATGTCTTGTATTTTACCTGACAGGCTTACTCCCAAGGTAAAGGGGTTCCCATTTTAGCTTCCCACCCTAGGAGTGGCACTTTGTCTTAGAAAGGAATGTATTTAGTCATCAAAATAATATCAGACTTATCTGCATGTCAGCCATGACTTGTGACATATTGATCACATATTGAAATGATAATATTTTTTGTTTACTGGATTAAAATATACTTTGAAAACTAATTTCATCTGCTTCTTTTTGTTTTTAAATGTGGTTACTAGAAAATTTAAGGTTTTATATGGAGCTTGACTTTGTAGTCCAGAGTACACTTCACTGGACAGCTTTGGCCTAGAGCAAAAGCCATGTTGGGGGACCTAATGACCAGCAGACTGAGAGTGGGGCACCCCTCTCGCCAGAAAGAGTTAGACTCTCCCCTTTGGAGTTGTTTGTGGCTGAACTGGTTGGGGGCATACAAAATCCTCGAGTGTAGTTTGTCTTTACAAAGTTTTTTTGTTTGAATTTTTCAGTTCTGACCAAATCTTGGTGGTTTTTGATTGATGACAGACCAAACAGGCCTGGAGTGCATTTCCTGTTAAGTATATTTGTAACATGGTGCTTTCCAGGTGACTCTGGTGGTATAGAACCTATCTGCCAACTTAGGACACACAGAAGACTAAGGATAATAGTTTGATCCCTAGGTCAGGAAGATCACCTGGAGGAGGGCAAGACAACCCACTCCAGTATTCTTGCCTGGAGAATCCCCTGGACAGAGAATCCTGGTGGGCTACAGCATGGGGATGGATTGAGTCAGACATGACTGAAGCGACTGAGCACACATGTGTATTTGCAGTTGAATTATGACAGCAGATTGAAACACATGGGAGGAAGCAAGATGGGTGTGGAAAAGGGGTGGTTTGGGAAAGGGTCTGGTTTCTGGAAGCTGTACCGTGTTGTCCTTTTTTCTTCTTCTTTTTCTTCCTTTGGTTTTATGATTGCATACTGGCTGTGGAAAGACAACACTGACTGCATTTGCTAGAAGAAGATATCCCGATTAATTTAGATTTTAGAGACTGAAAATTAAAGAGGGTGCATTATGCAATATGGAAAAAGGAAATGAAAATTTCTTCGGTGACATTCAAACTCTGAATATCTCCTGAGTTGGATTCTTGGAAGTGGATGTCTTTCTATAACTGACAATATCTTAGGATCATAGGTTAGATGTAGGACTACAATTCTCCTTGGTCATTCACTCCTTTCCTCTCCCTACCCCCTAACCTTCTGAAGTTCTTGGAAAGTCAAGAAACAGTAGTGAGAGCAAAGCAAATAAAAATTCAAGAGCTTTCAGAGGCCAAAGTCTTGGTCTCTTGTCAAATAACCTGACTTTTACTCAGTTCCATTTACAATCTCTCTTCTGGGGAAGCTTGGATGGTAAAAGAATCTGCCTGCAATGCAGGAGACGTGAGGGTTTGATCCCTGGATTGGAAAGATCCCCCACTCCAGTATTCTTGCTTGGAGAATCCCCATGGATAGAGAAGCCTGGAGGGCTACATGAGGTCACTTCTTGCGGGGAGCTGTCCGTGAGAACGGGGTCCTTTGTCCGAAGGACACAGCTCTGGGAGCTGCCTCAGTCCTTGAGGGTTTGTTTGCAAACATAGCTCTCTGTCCCGCCACCCCAGAGATTAGGCACTTATTTACTGCAGGCACCTGGAGTTTTGTGCAAACTTTTCAAGCACAGAGAAATGTTATCTGGTGTAAGAAATAATAACAGGGTGCCATTCCCATGTTCTCAAGATTTCTTGTGACTGTTTGTAAGATGTATAGGTCAACCAAGAAAAAAATGTCAACTGTCTTGTCTTTCTCACGCTCTTCTGTATAAATCTAAGATGCTGAATAAAGTCGGTGTCAGACTGTGTCCCTTCGTGGAGACGTGTCTGAACCTCTCGACCCCATCTTTGTTGTAGTCTCTTGCTGTAGTTTCCTTTCTCAGCCCCGCTGTGCACGTTCTCGGGACCTGATCGAGTTTGCCGGCTGGCACCGGCAGGTGGCGCCCGAACAGGGACTCGAGAATCAGAGCGCGACGAAGGCCGCTGCCCGCCAAGACTGAGGTAAGTAACAAGGAATTCCTAATTAATTAAAGTAAAGGGCAGCGAGTGTTACTCTCGAGAGTAATAAATCATGGGACAAGGCAATAGCCGCCAGTTATTTGTACATATGTTGAAAACTATGTTAAAATGTAGGGGAATTCATGTAAATAAGTTACAGCTAAAGAAGTTTTTACTTTTTATAGAAGAGATTTGTCCCTGGTTTCCAGAGGAAGGAACAGTTAGTCTGGAAACTTGGGAAAAAGTAGGAAAACAATTGCAGACATATTATTCCTTACATGGTCCCAATCGTGTTCCTGTGGATGCTTTTTCTTTGTGGACTCTCATAAGACACTGTCTGGATCCTGAACATGAGGGACATAAAATTCAAACAGCTCTCAGGGATTCCACAGAACCCGAAGTTGCAGAGCCTTCCGCCTCTCTGCCTGAGCTGCTTTATGCTGTGCCTGAGGGAACAGCTTGTAAGGCTGGAGGGAGTGATGATGTGTTAAGCTCAGTACCATAGACAGGATATGCCTTGGGAAATGATGGTTAACATGCAAACCCACTTGGGAAAAGGGGAATTAAAACATTCAGGGCTTTCTGAAGAATAGATGGAAAATTTAATTCAGAAGATTGTTATAGCAGTAGAAAAGGATGCACAGGGAGACTCCCACTCCAGCCAGCCTGTGCCTCCAACATATCCTCCCTCGGTTCTTGCTGGACTCGATCCACCTCTGCCTTTCATAGAACCGCGAGAGCTTATATCTATCCCTGCTTCTTTGGCTGGTGAAAACATAAAAATTAGAAGTGAGATATTATTATCTCCTCTTCAACAAGCCATTAAGTGAGCTAATAAAAAAGGAGAACATATTCCCAGGTTTTCAGGAATCTATCCAGTATTTGAAAATGCTCAACAGCAGAGGTATTATAAACTGCTACCCTTTAAGCAACTAAAAGAGTTAAAAGTGGCTTGTGCACAATATGGCCCGACTGCGCCATTTACTCAGGCTATTATAGAGGCTTTAGGAAATCAAAATCTGCCACCTAATGATTGAAAACAGGTTGCTTGGGCTTGTTTATCTGGAAGAGATTATTTACTATGGAAATCTGAGTTTGCTGAGCAGTGTGGGATCACAGCTGATATCAATCGGCAACAAGGACTGAACATCACTTATGAAATGATGGTGGGAGAGGGAGATTATTGAGATACTAATAGTCAACTTAATTATTTGCCTGGAGCCTACCCTCAGATTAGTACTGCGGCTCTATGAGCATGAAAAAAGCCTCCAAATTCTGATAAAAAGACTGAAGATTTATCTAAAATTTGCCAGGGGCCAGATGAACCATATCAGGATTTTGTTGCCTGCCTGCTTGAGGCAATGGGTAAAATGATAGGGGATGAGCAGGTGGGGATGGTGTTGACTAAACAGCTTGCTTATGAGAATGCCAATTCGGCTTGTCAAGCTGCCCTGAGACCTTACAGGAAAAAGGGAGGCTTATCCGATTATATACGGATTTGTGCTGATATTGGCCCTTCATACGTTCAAGACATAACTTTGGCCACGGCATTACAAGGAAAGACAGTCAAAGAAGTACTGTATCAACAACAAAAGTGGGATAAAACTAGTGGTCGGCTTCGAGTCCCTGGCTCTGGCTGCTTTTCTTGTGTCCAGATGGGTCATCAGGCCACCCACTGCCCGCAGAAGCAGGCCCGGAAACCTGCTCAAACCCCTAACCTCTGTCCTAGGTGTAAGAAAGGCAAACACTGGGCAAAAGATTGCCGTTCTAAAACTGACTTACAGGGAAAGCCACTTCCTCCGGTCTCGGGAAACTGGGTGAGGGGCCAGCCCCAGGCCCCAAAACAATGTTATGGGGCGATGCAAAATCTGACCAAATTGGAGACACTTCAGGGCCAAAACACAGAACTGTTACCGAGTTGCTCAGAGCAACTGCAGGGAGTGCAGGATTGGACTTCAGTTCCTCCACCTACACAGTATTAACTCTAGAAATGGACATACAGGCTTTGCCAACTGGAATTTTTGGCCCTCTTCCGAAGAACACTATGGGCCTCCTATTGGGGAGAAGCAGTACTACGAAGAAAGGTTTATTAGTAGCCCCTGGAGTCATAGAGTCTGATTATATGGGTGAAATAAAAATTATGGCCCATTCACCACAGGGCATAACAGTAATACAATCTAGTCAACGTGTTGTTCAATTAATTCTACTTCCTACAATTCCAGTTGGAAAAGCCTTTAAACAAGAACGAGGATCCCGAGGTTTCGGGTCTTCAGACGCTTATTGGATTCAGGCCATTAAAAAACAGCGCCCTGAGCTTCTATTGTATATTCAAAAAAAAAAACAAAAAACCTTTTAAAGGTATTTTGGATACTGGTGCAGATGTTTCCGTCATATCTCAAAAACATTGGCCTGATGAATGGCCTTAAGCAGGTTGTAATTTCTACTTTGCAAGGCATTGGGCAATCACACAACCCAGAACAGAGTTCAACCTTTTTAAAATGGAGGGACAAAGAAGGACATAAAGGACATTTTCAACCTTATGTTTTGCCAGGACTGCCGGTTAATCTATGGGGGAGAGATGTTATGATGAATATGGGGGTATATCTTTATAGTCCAGATAAAAAGATTAGTAATCAATTATTAGACCAAGGCATTTTACCCCATCAGGGGTTGGAGATAAATTCACAAGGGCCTTTACAACCCCTGATCCCTACAGTTAAAAATTATAAAAAAGGTATAAAATGTTTTTAGGAGGGGTCATTGATCGTCCTACAATCCATGCTGATCTGATAAAATAGAAGTCTGACGATCCAGTATGGGTTGATCAGTGGCCCCTATCAATAGAAAAGATCACTGCCGTCAATCAGCTTGTGCAGGAACAACTTGCTCTCGGCCATATTACCCCCTCAAATTCACCTTGGAATTCACCGATTTTTGTCATTAAAAAGAAAACAGGTAAATGGAGGCTATTACAAGATTTACAAAAGGTTAATGAAACACTGGAATTGATGGGCCCCCTTCAGCCGGGATTGCCTACCCCCATGGCCATTCCAAAAAATACTTACAAGATTATTATTGACTTAAAAGATTGCTTTTATACTATTCCCCTTGCCACTAATGACTCAAAGATTTGCTTTTAGTGTCCCTTCCACAAATTATAAAGAACCTATGAAAAGATATCATGGCAAGTTTTACCTCAGGAAATGGCTAATAGTCCTACTCTCTGTCAGAAATTTGTTGTTCAAGCTTTAAAAACCACTAGGTCCTTGTACTCCCAAGTATATATTATTCATTATATGGATGATATTCTTTTGGCATGCCAAGATGAAGAGTTGCTATTAACAACATTCGCTTATATGCAAACTACATTACAGGATTATGGTTTGATTATCACAACAGAAAAGATGCAGTGCTTCCCCCCACCTACTCTTATTTTGGGTTTTTTTCTAGAAAAAAAAAAAATGGTTTCGAGCTCAAAAGATAGAGATTCGTAAAGATAATCTGGTTACCTTGAATGATTTCCAAAAACTGTTAAGAGATATTAATTGGATAAGACCTTACTTAAAGCAAACTACAGGGGAAATGAAGCCTCTTTTTGATATTCTGAAGGGTGACCCTGATCCAACTTACCCCCGAACTCTGACTCTAGAAGGAAGGCAAGCCTTAGATAAAGTTGAACAGGCCCTGTCTAAACAACAAGCTACTTATTGTGACTATACTCAAAAATGGGGTTTATATATTCTTCCTACTAAACATGCTCCTACAGCAGTCTCATTCCAAAGATGACCTTTAAGATGGCTTCACTTGCCTGCCTCTCCCTCTCGGGTAGTAACCCCCTATTATGATTTAGTTGCTGCCCTAATAGCTTTTGGGCGGTCAAAATCCATTGTATATCTAAGAAGAGACCCACATTTTATATGTGTTCCATTTTCTAAAATTCAGCAGGACTGGCTGTTTCAGTTTAGTGACAATTGTGTTATTGCTTTAGCTGGTTTTAATGGACAGCTTGATAATCATTATCCCTCAGATAAAATTTTACAGTTTGCCCACTATCACCAATTTCTCTTCCCCAAAATCGTTGTTTCTCAGCCCCTTGCTGCCGCCCTATTTACTGATGGCTCTTCTAATGGAATAACTAGTTTGATTATACAGGACAATACTGCCGCCTGGCATACTAATTATAAGTCTGTTCAAGAAGTAGAACTATTTGCCATTTTTCAGGCTCTATTACAAATTTCTGCTCCATTTAATTTATATTCTGACAGTCAATATATCATAAGAGCCTTAAACACTATTGAGAATGTTCCATTTATTGGTACCTTGAATTCTACTATCCAAACTCTTTTTCATGATATACAACATTTAATTTGCCCCAGAGTTAATAAATGCTATTTCGGTCATATTCGTACTCACTCTAGACTTCCTAGACCTTTAACAGGAGACAATGCTTTGACTGACGAAGCTACATGTATGATATTTCCTTAATTGGAACAAATGGCAAAAACTTCTCACAGCTTACACCATCAAAACAGCAATAGCTTAAGACTTCAATCTGACATTACTCAAAAAGCTACCAGACAGATTGTTAAACAATGTCAAACATGTCCTCAATTTTTTAGTGTCCCCCATTATGGAGTTAATCCCCGAAGATTGCTGCCAAACGATATATGACAAATAGATGTTACCCATATTCCTAAATTTGATAAACAAAAATTTGTTCATGTTACTATTGACACCTTCTCTGGCTTTTTACATACCTCTCTACAATCCGGAGAAGCTAGCAAACATTGTATAGCTCATTACATTAAATGTTTTGCTGTTATGGGAACCCCTAAGACCATAAAAACAGACAATGGTCCAAGATACACTGGAAAATATTTTCAACTATTTTGTACACAATTGTCTATCTCACATAAAACAGGTATCCCTTATAATCCTCAAGGTCAAGAAATCATTGAACAGACACATCAAACTCTCAAACATCAATTACAAAAACTAAAGTAAGAGAAATTGTATCCCAATACCCCCTCCAACTCTCTAAATCATGCTGTATTTGTTCTAAATTTTTTACAATTGGATAGAAGTGGCCGTTCAGCAGCACAGCGATTTTGGAACTTTGATGCACAAACAATAAGACCTAAAGTCTTTTGGAAAGACCCACTTGTGGGAAAATGGTATGGACCAGATCCTGTACCAATCTGGGGATGAGGACATATTTGTGTTTTCCCACAGGATGCCAAAATGGCGCACTGGTTGCCAGAAAGGTTGGTACACACGACAGAGACAATCTCTAGTAAACCAGATGAAGAGATTGACGATTCAAGAACATGATGAATTACCATCTCGACAACAACTTCAGACATTGATGCGAGAGACAAAGAATCGTGTTGCTGTACAGGGCGATCCGATATTGCCTTTAAGCTTCCTAATAACCTTATTAATTATCTTAAATCAGATTAATACTACACATTCTGAAAAATATTCAAGTGCTTACTGGGCTTATTTTCCCGACCCTCCCCTTCTCCAACCGGTGGGCTGGGAGGGATGGTCCATTCCCATATACACTAATGATACTGTGGTTTTGGGTGGATTTTCAGATAAACATATTATTCCTAATCAAGTTAATTTCTCTTATCATGGAGTGTTTGATCATTTACCTATTTGTCTGTCTAGATATTTTAATTCAACAAGATTCTTTTTGTTGGAGAGTCAGGATATGCTGATTATGACAATGGTTGGAGCCTATATATTCCTGGAGTAACAAAAAAATCTAAAATTCTTCAACGTCGTAATGGAACTGGTCCTTTAGATATCCCTTTCTGCGACTTTAAAACAAAGAGAAGAGTCACTGCTGCACCATGGAAACTGTGTCGAGATAGAACTGCTACGGTTTATAACATATTTGGAACAAATGAGTCATTGTGAGACTGGTCTCCAGACTCGGCCCAAAATCCTGGAGCTCAAGATAATAGGAACTTTGCATTCCGTATTTGGAACTTGGGCGGCTCTAAAGTGTTTCAAACAGAAATCTGGAAACTAGCTGCCGCCCTTGGATGTGAGGGTTCCTACCTTCAGGTGAGATCAAAAGTGAGACACGGTTATTTATAGAATCTCACCATGAGATACCCTCCTACATGTGTGCCTCACCCTTATGCTTTACTAGTAAGATCTGTAAAAATACAACCTGGGTTACAATATTATAATGTAACTTGGAAAAATTGTACCTTAACTAACTGCATTAGAGAAATTACTAATCAAACTAGGGTTCTAGTCTTAAGACAGCCTGCTTTTGTTATGGTTCCTGTAAAGATTAATGGGTCTTGGTATGATAAAAGGAGACTTGAACTTTATAGAAAAGTAGAGGGTGCTTTAACGCGTTATCGCAGGGAAATAGGGTTAATAATTCCGAGATTTGTAGCTTTGGTAACCCTTATTGCTTCCTCGATTACTGCAGCCCTGTCCCTGACACAATCAGTACCAACTGCAACTTTTGTTAATAATCTGGCACAAAATGTATCCGTTGTCCTGGGGACTCAAAAAGACATTGACAAAAAGCTAGAAGATTGATTGAATGCCCTTTATGATGTTGTAAAATTTTTTGGTGAAGAGGTTCAAAGTATAAAGTTGAGATTACAGGTACAATGTCATGCTGGTTTTTGATAGATTTGTGTTACCTCCAAAAAATATAATGGTAGTATAACTGCTTGGGACAAGGTGAAAGCTCATTTAAAAGGTATTTGACATAATGAAAATACTTCCTTAGATTTACTGCATCTACATCAGGAAATAATAAACATTAAAAATGCAACCAGACCTGATTTGGATGTTACAAAAAGAGCTGAGTCTTTTGTTAAAAAAACTTTTTCGACATGTACCTACCGTCAGTAGTATTTGGTACTTGGGAACAGCCATAAAAAGACTATTCTTAATAATTTTAATTGTTTTATTTCCTACACCTTGTTTAATTAAAAAACTGATTGATGATCTATAGATGATAAAGACTTCCATCTATGGAAATGGTCTGCAGTTAAAAAAACATAAGCGTGTGCCTATATAAAAAGAAAGGGGGAGATGCGGGGAGCTGCCCGTGAGAATGGGGTCCTTTGTCCGAAGGACACAGCTCTGGGAGCTGCCTCAGTCCTTGAAGGTTTGCTTGCAAACATAGATCTCTGTCCCGCCACTCCAGAGATTAGGTGCTTATTTACTGCAGGCACCTGGAGCTCTGTGCAAACTTCTCACGCACAGAGAAATGTTATCTGGTGTAAGAAATAATAACAGGGTGCCATTCCCATGCTCTCCAGATTTCTTATGACTGTCTGTAAGATGTATAGATCAACCAAGAAAAAAATGTCAACTGTCTTGTCTTTCTCATGCTCTTCTTATAAATCTAAGATCCTGAATAAAGTCGGCGTCAGACTGCGTCCCTTCGTGGAGATGTGTCTGAACCTCTCGACCCCATCTTTGTTGTAGTCTCTTGCTGTAGTTTCCTTTCTCAGCCCCGCCGTGCACGTTCTCGGGACCGGATCTATTTTGCCGGCTGGCACCGGCAACTTTTGACCTCATGTAGCTCATGAGGTCATAAAGAGTCGGACATGACTGAGCAACTAGGCATAGCACATGCCAAGCACAGAAACTCAGAGAATCTGCTTTTGCTACAGGATCCACCTTCTGTCCATTCCACTTTTCCCTCCAGGTCTCACTACCTGCTGATCATGTTGCCAGAGTGTCCCTCATAGGTGTCTTGTCACCAGTTTGAGGACATAACTTCCAAGATGTCAGGCCAGTGGGATGTTGATGCCACACCCCTTAGCATCTGGAAGTTTGGAGCATCTGGTGATAATTTCATTAAGCTTAGCCCTCCCCCACCATAGATCTTCTCATTGGCATTGTTGTTGTTAATTTGAAGACTTCTATAGGACACAAGTGACATATTGCTCTTCAGTAACAGGGGCTGATAGTCTTGGCTGGCAGAATGAGGCAAGGGGCTGTATGCTAAGTTCCATTTTCTGAGAAGGAGAACACCTCAATTTCATGAGGCCTTGAGCTCTCAGACCTGAAGGAAAGAAACCAAGGGTGTAGAAAGTTGACAGGCGCTGACTGGAAATCTGTGTGAGAAGGTGTTGCTTCTGGCTATGTCCTGTGTCTCATGCTGAGCACAGAAAAACTGATGCTTTTGAACTGTGGTGTTGGAGAAAACTCTTGAGAGTCCCTTGGACTGCAAGGAGATCCAACTAGTCCATCCTAAAGAAAATCAGTCCTGGGTGTTCACTGGAATGACTGATGTTGAAGCTGAAACTCCAATATTTTGGCCACCTGATGTGAAGAGCTGACTCATTTGAGAAGACCCTGATGTTGGGAAAAAAAGAAGGCTGAAGAAGGGGACTACAGAGGATGAGATGGTTAGATGGCATCACCGACCCAATGGACATGAGTTTGGGTAGACTCCAGAAGTTGGTGATGGACAGGGAGGCCTGGCATGCTGCGATTCATGGGGTCACAAAGAGTTGGATACGACTGAACGACTGAACTGACTGACTGACTCACACCACCATCATCATACATGGTCACTGGCCCTTGTCCAAGTCCAACAGGTCCAAATCCCCTTATCCCCTGGCAGGCTTATTCTACTTTGTGTTTGCAGTGGACTTACCTGGACATCTCACAGTGGAATCATATATTATTTGTCCATTTCTGTTTAGCTTGTTTCACTTGGCATATGACTTCAAACTTTACTCACTTTGCAACACATTCCCTTAGTTGTTAAAAATAAATAGCACATAGGCTCACCATCATGTACAATCAGGGAATTACAAATTAAAATCATGATATATCACACCACACCTCTTAGGACTGCTAAACTCCAAATATAAGATAATACTAATTGCTGAAGGGTGAGGGATGACAGTGACCATTCCTCATTGTTGGTGGGATGCATGTACAGCCCCCATGAGAGACAGTCTGGCAGTTTTCCCTAAAGCTCAACAGGTCTCACCTTGGGGTCCAGCAATTATGCTTTCAGTATTTATGCAGTTGCTCTGAAATTATACGTCCAAATGCAAACAAGGATGTAATTTTGCACAGCAGTTCTATTCACAACGGGTACAAACTTGAAGAAATCATGATAACCTTCAGTAGATGAATGTGCAAGCAAATTGGTGTACACAGATATCAAGGGAACCAGAACACACCACCCCAAATTATGTCTGTTTGACATGAGTTATTTTAGTTTGATTACTTTAAAACAATAATAAAAAACAACTGAGTAGAGTTTGCCCCCTATTTTTTTTTTTTTAAGATTTATTCATTTCTTTATGGCCATGCTGTGTCTTCATTGCTTTGAGAGGGCTTTCTCTAGTTGTGGAGAGCTGTTTCTACTCTTGTTGCAGAGCACGGGCTCTAGGTACGCAGGCTTCAGTAGTTGTGGTGCATGCATTTAGTAGTTGTGGCTCCCTGGCTCTAGAGCGCTAGCTCAGTAGTTGTGGTGCATAAGTTCAGCTGCTCTGAGGCATGTGGAATACTCCCGGATCAGGGATAGAACCTGTGTCCACGGCATTAGCAGGCAGATTCTTAGCAGCTGGTTCACCAGGGAAGACTGAGGTTGCCCTTCTGTGAAGTACATTTACATTTATTAGGGAAATCTCCGTTTGTAAGGGTGTCCCTCTTTGAACCTAGGAGAAGGATAATTACATCTCAAGGAAAGAACACTTATCAATGAAGATGTCAGGACTTAAATCTGCAAACAATCATCTGTTTATTTACTGTGCTTTCCATGATAACCTGTCATAAATGGCCCCTGCCTTACCCTCAAGGTCTTTCTTTTGTTTGGGGCTGAAGAGCTATTCAAGGTGAAGTCTTCCTTCATTGCAGGGAGTGACTCAGTTTTCCTTGGCATCTCCTCTATATGCAAAAGATATACATGTTAATTAAACTTCTGTTTTTCTCCTGATAATTTGTGTTTAATGATGGAGGAGGGCTCAACCTAGAACCTGGAAGGGGAGAGGGAAATTTATTTTCCTCCTATATACATGCAAAGGAGTAACATTCAACAGTGGAAAGGAATGAAACATCAACCCTTGAAGTTCAGTTCAGTTCAGTCGCTCAGTCGTGTCTGATTCTTGGCGACCCCATGAATCGAAGCATGCCAGGCCTCCCTGTCCATCACCAACTCCCGGAGTTCATCCAAACTCATGTCCATCAAGTCGGTGATGCCATCCAGCCATCTCATCCAATGTCGTCCCCTTCTCCTCCTGCCCCCAGTCCCTCCCAGCATCAGAGTCTTTTCCAGTGAGTCAACTCTTCGCATGAGGTGGCCAAAGTACTGGAGTTTCAGCTTTAGCATCATTCTTTCCAAAGAAATCCCAGGGCTGATCTCCTTTAGAATGGACTGGTTGGATCTCCTTGCAGTCCAAGGAGACTCTCAAGACTCTCAAGAGTCTTCTCCAACACCACAGTTCAAAAGCATCAATTCTTCAGTGCTCAGCTTTCTTCACAGTCCAACTCTCACATCCATACATGACAACTGGAAAAATCATAGCCTTGACTAGACGGACCTTTGTTGGCAAAGTAATGTCTCTGCTTTTCAATATGCTATCCAGGTTGGTCATAACTTTCCTCCCAAGGAGTAAGTGTCTTTTAATTTCATGCCTGCAATCACCATCTGCAGTGATTTTGGAGCTAAAACAAATAAAGTCTGCCACTGTTTCCCCATCTATTTCCCATGAAGTGACAGGACCAGATGCCATGATCTTCGTTTTCTAAATGTTGAGCTTTAAGCCAACTTTTCACTCCCCTCTTTCACTTTCATCAAGAGGTTTTTTAGTTCCTCTTCACTTTCTGCCATAAAGGTGGTGTCATCTGCATATCTGAGATTATTGGTATTTCTCCCATCAATCTTGATTCCAGCTTGTGCTTCTTCCAGCCCAGTGTTTCTCATGGTGTACTCTGCATATAAGTTAAATAAGCAGGGTGACAATATACAGCCTTGATGTACTCCTTTTCCTATTTGGAACCAGTCTGTTGTTCCATGTCCAGTTCTAACTGATGCTTCCTGACCTGCATATAGGTTTCTCAAGAGGCAGGTCAGGTGTTCTGGTATTCCCATCTCTTTCAGAATTTCCCACAGTTTCTTGTGATCCACACAGTCAAAGGCTTTGAAACCATACTCACAGAAAACTAGTCAATCCAATCACACTAGGACCACAGCCTTGTCTAACTCAACCCTTGAAAGACAGGGATAAATCTTAGATGCATATGGCTAGGTGAAAGAATCCAGTTGAAAGGCTGCACCCAGTATGACCCCATTGTGACATTCTTGGAAAGATAAAGCTACAATAGATGATAAGCAGATCATGGAGTGGGGACTTGGAAGTGATCATTTAGGATGGATACCTGTCGATATGCACTTGTCTTAGTGTATTACTTTATATAGCACAAAGGGTCAATCAGAATCTATTCAAATTTACTTATGTGTTATATAAGTAAGTCATAGGATGGAATACCAAACACAACAGAATCTCAACATCACTCACTAGTCTATCACTATTAGAGAAATCCAAATCAAAACTGCAAATGAGATATTACCTCACATTAGTCACAATACCTATCATCAAAAAATCTACAAACAATGCTGGAGAGGATGCAGAGAAAAGAGACCCTTGTTGCACTCTTGGCGGGAAAGTAAATTGATATAGCCACTATGGAAGGCAGTATGCAGATTCCTTAAAAAACTGAAAATAGAACTACCATAACACTCAGCAATCCCACTGGTTTTGCTGAGACTGAGTTCAGTTCAGTCGCTCAGTCGTGTCCGACTCTTTGCAACCACATGAAGCACAGCACGCCAGGCCTCCCTGTCCATCACCAGCTCCCGGAGATCACACAAACTCGTGTCCATTGAATCGGCGATGCCATCCAGCCATCTCATCAGCTGTCATCCCCTTCTCCTCCTGCCCCCAATCCCTCCCAGCATCAGGGTCTTTTCCAATGAGTCAACTCTTCTCATGATGTGGCTAAAGTATTGGAGTTTCAGCTTTAGCATCAGTCCTTCCAATGAACACTCAGGACTGATCTCCTTTAGGATCGAGTGGTTGGATCTCCTTGCAGTCCACTGGACTCTCAAGAGTCTTCTCCAACACCACAGTTCAAAAGCATCAATTCTTCAGTGCTCAGCTTTCTTCACAGTCCAACTCTCACATCCATACATGACCACTGGAAAAACCATAGCCTTGACTAGACGAACCTTTGTTGGCAAAGTAATACCTCTGCTTTTCAATATACTATCTAGGTTGGTCATAACTTTCCTTCCAAGGAGTAAGCGTCTTTTAATTTCATGGCTGCAATCACCATCTGCAGTGATTTTCAGGATAAATTGATTCTAAATTTCACATGAAAAATGAGCAAGAGCACCTAGGAAAGCCCGAGGGAAAAAAGCCAGGTCCATTGATGAGGTGTGATAAGGCCTACCAGGAGATAAGCCAGGATTATTTTAAAGCCAGGATTATTATCATTTGTTTTTTAAGAATCCAGGCCACTACTGTTACAAGTTTCATTATTGCCTCAGATACCACTATTTCGAAGCCTTTTGACTTGTTAGGTGCCTCCCGATTCAGAGATCTCCACTCTTATTTTATTTCTGGTTTCTCACTCAGATCATTTATTAAGAGTGAAAGTTGCTGGGAGCCGGCAAGAGACATTCCGCTCGTGACAAAGGTCATGAGGAAGGAGGCTCGGCATACGCAAAGGCGGGATTGAGCCTCGGGAGTCTCCCCAGATATTCTCGAGTATCTTCCCCCAAAAAACCAGAGTCTGCCTACTTTATTGCTTTGTGCTCTCACCTCTGACTTTACTGGGGGCTGTCCTCCACCACCATCTCACTCTCTCTGTCAAAGAGTTAACTTACAGCTCCAATTAATAAAGTTCCTGGGCAATTAGGAGTGTTTAAATCCAAACCCCTCAGATGGCTCTCTAACTCGCCTGACAAGTTTACCCGGACTCCTACAGCTATGCATAGGATTGTTTACAGTCTCCCAGCCTTGAGAGGCACGGGAAGCTTAAGATATTCAAATAGTTTAGAGCCTCTCAGAGAGTTAGAAACTGTCAGAATAAACTAGTAAAGGATTTCATTGATGAACCAATGCTTGTTGCCAAGTTTCCACATCCCCTGAATTGTATCCTTGAATGTGTATTAATTAATATAGTTGGTATGTAGAAAAAATAAGTAGTGGCCTTGGTGTTAGTAACTTTAGACCCTTAAGGTAATAAATTCTTTCCTTTGTTGTAAACCCATTACACATCCACCCTATAGAAATGCAATTTTATCTTCGGAAGATGGCGCCAAACCTTAAAATAATTACTCTTAGAGAAAATAAGTCTTTGTTGATAAGTCCTTGTCAAGAGTCATAAAATGTTAATAGGCCTTCTGGCCATAAGATGGTGTAAATCACCTAAACCATTTGTATACGATAAATTTGCAGGAAAGAAACCCTGGGTTTTTGATAAGGATCAAAAACTGCTGACTTTGCATCCCCTATTATCCTCTATGTGTAACTTAGGGTATATAAGCCCCTGTTAAAAATAAAGCTACGGGCCTTGCTCACCAACGCTTGGTCTCCCCATGTCATTCTTTCCTTTAACTTCTGGCTGAAGTCTCCATCTGGAGCGTGAATATCCTCTGCGACCACTTATTTGCTTCAGCTTCTAAGACCCACTCGAGAAGGTGTCTAAGGTGGGGCACTTTCCACTATTCGAGAGGGCACCTGCAGCCTCCGTGGTCAGAGCTAACCTGGTGTCACGGGTTATATTGATTTTCCGCGTAAACCAAGCTACTCAGCCTCTTTTCTCCACTGAATTTTCCTACTGAGCTATCCTCATTCTATTACTCTTTATATCTCTAATTACCATTTGAATAGGTCACCGACGCCGTCTCCCCTTCGAATACCCTGGATCAGCTGGGGCTGGACCTCGGCAGAAAGTTGTGTAACCCCATTCACAATTATGCAACACAAAAAGCCATATACATACTCAGAGTGTTAATACCCTCTGTAGGCAGGTGAGAGGTGCCCAAGTGGCAGGAGAAAATAAAACTGCGATTGGTGGACTTTTTTTATTTCTTTTTTCTTTTATAATTCTGCATTGTCATGACAATACCTGGTTCTGCCTGAACTTAACTTGATCTCAAATCTTGCAATTACCAATATGTTTTTCTCATGGAAATGTCTTCCTTAAACTATGTTAATGTGTCAGAAGACTATGTATTTGCTTGGAAATCTGCCTTTCTTTAAGATTCTTGTCAATTGTTTTATGGCCAGGCATGACTCACTTTGTGCCATGCTATCTCAAAATACATGTTGTGGGTGAGGTGCCTGATGCAACTCTTTCAGCTTTGAGGTGAATCTTTTCTCTAATTAGAGCTTGCTAATACGTATATAACTCCTTGCTAGAAACTAGCAAGGGGGCAATCTTTCTGTCCCCTTCTGATGTCTATATCAGACTCTTTCTCTATCTCTTTTATACTTTAATAAAACTTTATTACATAAAAATCTCTGAGAGATCAAGCCTCATCACTGGCCCCGGATTGAATTCCTTTCTTCCAGAGGCCAAGAATCCTGGCATCTGTCATAGCTCATTGCAGCAACATTTCAATACTGAAGAGATCCTCCAAGAACTATGAGTTTGAATAGTACAGAGCCATAGATTACAAAATGAAAATATATATGACCCCCCCCTAATTTGTGCAGCTTCACAGGTGCCACTATGTGGGTCAGGAAGATCTCCTGGAGGAGGGCATGGTAATCTACTCTGCTGTTTTTGCCTGGAGAGTACCATGGACAGAGGAGCCTGGCAGGCTACAGCACATAGGGTCACACAGAGTGGGACACGAATGAAGTGACTTTGCACTCACGCACCTTAATTTTTCAAGAAATAGCTGGAGTAACAGGCGGATTTGGCCTTGGAGTACAGAATGAAGCAGGACAAAGACATAGAGTTTTGCCAGGAGAACACACTGGTCATAACAAACACCGTCTTCCAACAACACAAGAGAAGACTCTACACATGGGCATCACCATATGGTCAATACCACAGTCAGATAGATTATACTCTTTGCAGCCAAAGATGGAGAAGCTCTATACAGTCAGCAAAAACAAGACCAGGAGCTGAATGTGGCTCAGATCATGAACTCATTATTGCCAAATTCAGACTTAAATTGAAGAAAGTAGGGAAAACCACTAGACCATTCAGGTATGACCTAAATCAAATCCCTTACAATTATGTAGTGAAAGTGATAAATAGATTTAAGGGAATAGATCTGATAGACATAGTACCTGAAGAACTATGGTCAGGAGTTGGTGACATTGTACGGGAAACAGTAACCAAGACCATCCCCCCCCCCCAAAAAAAAAGAAATTCAAAAATCCAAAATGGTTTTCTGAGAAGGCTACACAAATAGCTATGAAAAGAAGAGAAGCAAAAGGCAAAGGAGAAAAGGAAAGTTATACCCATTCGAATACAGAGTTGCAAAGAAGAGCAAGGAGAAATAAGAAAACCTTCCTCAGTGATCAATGCAAAGATAGAGGAAAACAACAGAATGGAAAAGACTAGAGATCTCTCCAAGAAAATTAGAGGCACCAAGGGAACTTTTCCTGCAAAAATAGGCACAATAAAGGACAGAAGTGGTAGGGACCTAAAAGAAGCAGAAGATATTAAGAAGAGCTGGCAAGAAAACACAGAAGAACTATACAAAAAAGATCTTCATGGCCCAGATAATGATGATGGTGTGATCATTCGCATAGAGCCAGACATCCTAGAATGTGAAGTCAGGAGGGCTGTAGGAAGCATCACTATGAACAAAGCTATTGGAGGTGATTGAATTCCAGTTGAGCTATTTCAAATCCTAAAAGATGATGCTGTGAATGTGCTACACTCAGTATGCCAGGAAATTTGGAAAACTCAGCAGTGGCCAGAGAACTGGAAAAGGTCAGTTTTCATTCTAATCCCAAAGAAAGGCAATGCCAAAGAATGCTCAAACTACCGCACAATTGCACTCATCTCACACGGTGGCAAAGTAATGCTCAAAATTCTCCAAGGCAGGTTTTAATAGTATGTGGACGGTGAGTTTACAGATGTTCAAGCTGGATTTAGAAAAGGCAGAAGAACCAGAGATCAAATTGCCAACATCCCTTGGATCATTGAAAAAGCAAGAGAGTTCCAGAAAAGCATCTACTTCTGCTTAGTTGACTACACCAGAGCCTTTGTCTGTGTGTATCACCACAAACTGTGGAAAATTCATCAAGAGATGGGAATACCAGACCACTTGATCTGCCTCCTGAGAAATCTGTATGCAGGTCAAGAAGCAACAGTTAGAACTGGACATGGAACAACAGACTGGTTTAAAATTGGGAAAGGAGTAAGTCAAGGCTATATATTATTATCCTCCTTATTTAACTTATGTCCAGAGTACATCATGAGAAATGCTGGACTGGATGAAGCACAAGCTAGAATCAAGATTATCAGGAGAAATATCAATAACCTCTGATATGCAGATGACACCACCCTTATGTCAGAAAGCGATGGGGACCTTGATGAAGAGCCTCTTGATGAAGGGGAAAGAGAGTGAAAAAGCTGTAAGAATTGACCCTAGAACACTGTTTGTATCTTTTTCAGAATTCTCTCCTATGGGAAGTTGAAAATGTGAAAAAGCAATTAGAAGAAATGCAAAACAACAAGATGCTTAAATCTCTAAATCCTTTAGAAATTTGTTAAGAGCCGAATTGAGTGCCATTCATTGTTACAGCCACTACAGATGCTTAGCGGAAGTTGAGTTACATTTTCTTTATGGCTAATCCACTGCTGTAATACCTATAGCATTTCTGGTTTTGAACATTGAACATGTTTGCATTATACGTGGATTTAGAGTGTGGTCGTTGTGTGTGGTTCAGAATTCTGAGTAGTTCTTTCTGGGTTCACCTGAAAGCTGAGACAAAGTGTGAGCCTTTCACATGGACAGTGCTGTCCATCAGAAAGATAATATGAGCCACATACACAATCTAAACTTTCCTAAAAACCAACAGGTTACTTGACGTCCTTTTTTCAACACGAGTCTTGAAATCTTCTGAGTGATTTCCACATCAAGCTTTGCGCCAGCCTGTCTCACATGCTCAGGGGCTGCACGAGGCAAGTGATTGCCATGGCCAACAGCACGGAGCTGCCAGGTTGAGTCAAGTGACTTGAAAACTTGGCCTGTTTGACTTGATTTACCCCATGAGGAAGTGAAATGGGTTGTAGAGGAATGAATGTGAGGAATCCCCAGGAATGTAGGTGAGCTTCATGGAGACAGTTTAAAGCAATGAGAGGAGCGAGAGCAATAGAGTGAGTCCTGCCCCGCCCCCCCCACCCCAACCCCAAGTCCAGCTTCTCTCTACAGACTTCATCATTGTTAATGGCTTGCCATGTTTCCTCCAGAAGCTTTTCTACACCTAAGATGGAACTTTTTATTCATTATGGTTTATGAGGTTCAATATTGTTCCAAGTATTTATATTTGCATGGGACTCTTAGAGAACATTTTCTCAGAATTAAAATATTTGGAGTTGATACACAGTATTGATGAAACTCAAAACCCTAGGCAGAGGTTTGGAAGTGGGGGGTCAACCAGTTGATATTTGGGTGTATTCATTTGAGGGGCCTGACAGACTGTGACACTGATGTTTCTGAAGAGTTGCAGAAGGTTAATGACCTGTAATCTTTTTTACATGAATGGAGACTGAGACATGACTTGCCGTTGACTGAGGTGGGAGGTATCACTTGGCTTGTGAATGAGGCAAGCAGATTACTGAGTATCCTGATTTTTTCTTACTCATTGTTGTAGTGGCAGTAATTCGTATTAAGTATTTAAATGTTTCTCTGGCTTCTTCATGGAAAATGGTCACAGGTGAGAGATAAACTTTGGTAAGTTTTTAAAGTGCTTAACTGGTGACATTCATACATCTGTAGGAAATCGACTGCTGCTTGAATCCTGACTTAGGAGACAGTTTGGAGCCCATATGCATATTTCTGCATTTGTGTGCTTAGGGGATCCTCATGGTCCAGGGCCCCTGCTCAGCCTTCTTCTAGAGTAAGGGGATATCACTTGAGACAAAGGCAGAGCCAGAAACTGGCCCTGTGTCCGAAACCACGGCCGGTGGAGTTCAAGGAGAGCATGTGCCCTGCAGAATGAATAGGGAACATGGCCGGATTTGCTGGCAAAGCTCCTCCAGGGTGAGGGGCTGGTGTTGCAGTGGTGGAGACCCCCTGCTCCCAGGGTGAACAAGGTAAGTGTGAGGAGGACTGTGTAGACAGTGGAGGAAGAGGAGGTGGATATGGCCTCCTGCTCCTGAGGGGCTTGGGTAAGGAGCGGGGCGCTGTTGCCTGGACCCGAAGGCCTGGCACGGTTGGGGGGTTCAGACAGAGAAGACTGGGGCCTGGCCACCAGTCCCCTGTGTGTCAGTGAGAGTGAGAGATGAGAAGAGGAAGCAGCTGCAGGGCAGGAAGGGCTGCTGTGCTCTAAAAGACAGTGGGCTGCAGTGGCTGGTGGGAGTGAGGGATGTCTCCAGGAGGCAGCTCTCGAGAGCAGCACAGATGGGGCCTCGGAGCAGGGATTGCAGGAAGTGTGGGTTGGGTGGGGGGCACTATGCCAGCTCAGGAGGGAGAGAGTGGGGACTGAAAACCTGCCTCACAGGCAGGGCAGGCTCGGCGTATTTAGCAGGACCTCCCAGAGGAATTGATCACCTTGTCTCTGAGACCTTCTTCCGGAGGAAAGAGCCTCGGGTGATGAGGGAGAGATACATGGAGGGGGAGAGAGATGGAGGCTGCACTCTGTGAGGGGACTGGAAGGTGATGGTTGGGGGCCAACCAACCCGGAGGCCTCTGTGGCCCTCAGAAGACCTGCGAGTGTCTGCAGTCCATGGCGGAACTGTGTCGTATCCCCCACCCAATTCCCAAGTGTGCTCTGGCTCCAGGCCCTGGGGTTGAAGTGGAGCAGAGAAAGGATCGGTTCCGTCAGGAGGGAGGGGAGACGGGGGGGGATACAGGCGTGGCTCAGGGAGATTCCAGACCTCCATCTCCTGTGCAGCATAGTTTTCCTCGCAAAACTGTTGAGCAGAGCAGCATGTGAACCTGAGCAGGCTGAGCTGGTGGTTGGCCCTGGCCGCTCTGCAGACATAAGGGATGTCCTGTCCTAGAAGGAGGGCTCTGCCTCCTGGGTTTAGGGACTCCTGCACGTGAGTCCCTAAACCCATTGCCCTCTTCCCAGAGACAATACTGAGCAAAGCCCCGGCCGTCCTGCAGTGCAGGTGGCTCACAGTCAATGTGGGGTGCCCTGCCTCTCAGCAGGCCCCTCTGAGTGAGCTCCTGGGCGTCGGCAGGCCCAGGCCTTAGTGCTCAGGGCCTGAGCATCTGTGCTAAGCTCCAGAATTCAGCCCAGAGTCTGGTGACACGCTCATCTCTGCATTTGGTGGGTGACACCAATGGAGCTCAGCTTCGAGCTGTGGGTCCTAGGGCTTTCTGCTGCGGGTTTTCTGAGGCAATGTTAGAAGCGCTGAGAACGATGCAGACAGTATTCCAGGCAGACGGGTGATTGTAATCCGCAGACTTCACGCGGGAGATGGAGGTTAGAGCAGGAGTGGGTGGGAGGGGAGGTGCAGGTGCCAAGGAGAAAGCAGAGCAGGTGCAGGTAAGAATAAGAAATTATTCAATTATGTTAGATTTTAAATAAAATGGCATTGTTCTATCTCTCCAAACCCCACAGAATTTCATACTTTGGAAATTCTGCAGAGAACAAATCACTTCATTCAGAAACCAGAATTTCCATGGAGAGTCTCCTCTGAATATGTCCAACATAAGATCAGGGTGGATCAGAATCAGTTCCCAACATCTGCTTGATTATCTCTAAGGGAGACAAGAATACTCAGACTGTGTGCTCTAGGGAATTTTATTGTTTAAAAGAAAAATTAAATCTCTACTATGGCAAAAGACAATTACTCTGCACTGTCTGAGTTTATCCTCTTGTGACTCACAGATAACCCAGAACTTCAATCCACTCTCTTTGGTGTATTCCTAGTAATCTATTTAGCAAGTGTCCTGGGTAATCTTAGATTGATTCTGCTAATACATGTCAACCTGCAGCTTCATATATTCATTTTTTTTTCTCAGCCATCTGGCTTTTATTGATTTTTCTTTTACTTCATCTGTCACCCCAAACACCTTGGTGAATTTTCTGTGTGAAGTTAAAAGTATAACATTTTATGCACGTGCCATTCAGGTGTGCTGCTTCATCACATTTGCAGTTTGTGAGCAGTATTTGCTCTCAATCATGGCCTATGACAGGTATGTTGCCATTTGCAACCCTTTACTGTATGCCATCATCATGCCTAAAAAACTCTGCAATCAGATCATTGCTAGCACATATATTTATGGATTCGTTGTGGATTTTGCACAGACAGTCGCAACATTCCTTTTGTCTTTCTGTGGCTCCAATAGGGTCAACCACTTCTACTGTGATGACGTTCCTTTGGTCGTGTTGGCTTGCTCTGACACTCACATCAAAGAGCTGATGCTGTTAACCATTGCTGGGTTCAACACCCTTTGCTCTCTACTGATCATGATCATTTTTATGTCTTCATCCTCTTTGCCATTCTGAGGATCTGCTCTGCTGAAGGAAGGCAAAAAGCCTTTTCTACCCGTGTTTCCCATCTCACCTCCATCACCATATTTTATGCAACAGTCATTTTTATGTACCTCCTGCCCAAATCAAGCCATTCTCTGAACATATGTAAATTTGCTTCAGTATTCTATGTGGTAGTGATTCCCATGTTAAACCCATTGATCCATAGCTTGAGGAATCAGGAAGTAAAGAATGCACTGAAGAGAATTATAGAAAAGTTCCATTTGGCTATCAAATAACTGAAAAAATCAAGGATGGGGAGGAATCAGAGGACTTGTAATTATGGCTTATCTAGAGTCCATGGGGTCGCTAAGAGTCGGACATGATTGAGCAACTTCACTTTCACTTTCATGCACTGGAGAAGGAAATGGCAACTCACGCCAGTGTTCTTGCCTTGAGAATCCCAGGGATGGGGGAGCCTGATGGGCTGCCGTCTATGGGGTCGCACAGAGTCGGACACTACTGAAGTGACTTAGCAGCAGCAGAGTCAAAATGCTGATAAATGATAGTGTCAAATTCCTCACTTCCAGTGTTCACATTTACTCAATATATCTTACCCACTGTTTCATTCTTGGTGATTTACAAGTGAAAGGCATTTTTAAAAATTTGGAGGTGTTCAATTTTAAAAGGAGAAGGAGACAGACAAACAAGGAAAGACAAAGAGAAACAGAGATAGAGATATCTTAACTTGTTTGAACAGACATCTTTAAAATTAAAGAGAAGGAACATCGGGCATAATGACTTTATCTGAATTCTGTATCATATGGGTCATACTAAAATAGATCAACATTTGGTATCTTATATTTTGGGTTTACTGCATAGATAATCTGGAAAATAAGGCAAAGTTTAATGGCAAGATTTTCTTTTTTTAACACTCTGAATAATCTTCCTAACACTCCTCTTCTTGCATTCAGCTCAAAGAATAGCACCAGCAGAACAACCTTGACATTGAACCCTTGGTGACAACCCATACGGACACTGTATCAGTTTAGTTCCCTGGAGCTCTTTCCTGCCATTATCATTCCTTGCTTGTTCTATATCAGTTGTGATTAGAAACATGGACTCTTCCTTCACAGAGTTTGGCGAACAATTTTAGTTTTCCCAAGTAATAGTTGTTATCTTGGGTAAATTATTATATTTCACATCTCTTTTCCTTGGTTTCTTCATCTACAATGGTAATAGTTCCTTTGTCCTGGACTGATTGTGAAGATTAAATAAGATGATGACCATAAAAGGCTTATATAGTCCGTAGTACATGCCAAGTGCTTCATGAGCATTGACTATTACACATAATTAGTAAAATTATTTTCAGCATTGTTATAGCATGCATAGCCTTTTTAGAAAGAGTTGGCAACATGATATGCTTTATTTTAAAATCAACAAAATGAAAACATAAAAGCTAACAAATTATTGTATTATCATAATTAAAGCAATTTCATTCCTTTTCATTTTTGTTTCAAATTGATATAAATGACTTTTTTTAAAGTGTACATATTTAAAGTACTCAATTTGATAAGTTTTGAAACATCACCACAGTGAAAATGCTGAATGAGTTTGTCCCTTTCCCCGAGGTTCCTCCTCCACTGACCCTGGGCAACCACCAATCTGGTTCCTGTCACTATGGATTGCTTTGCGATTCTTACGTGCATGCTGCATGCTAAGTTACTTCAGTCGTGTCTGACTGCTTATTTCCTATAGTTTTACATAAATGGAATCATCAATATGAACAGAGAAATTTTATATCTCAGAAGTGCAAACAGCTTCATGTTCAACGTTTGGCATAATTATTCTCTAAAAGTTCATTGCCCACACCACTGAGCTATTCTAAGGCCATTCTACCTCCTATGCATGTGTGAATGCTGTCACTTCAGTCATGTCTTTGTGACACCATGGACTGTAGCCCACCAGACTCCTCTGTCCATAGGATTCTCCAGGCAAGAATACTGGAGTGGGGTGCCATGCCCTCCTCCATGGGGTCTTCCAGATCTAGGGATGGAAAAGTGGCCCTGGCTTCTCCTGCATTGGCAGGCAGGTTGTTTACAACCAGCACAAAGTGGGAAGCCCATCCTACCTCCCACTGCCCCTAAATTTCATCACAATTGCTTTTATTAATTTTTTGGGGGTATAGTTACTTTACAATATTGCATTAGTTTCCTGCCATCAGTTCAGTTCAGTTCAGCCACTCAGTCATGTCCGACTCTTTGCAACCCCATGAATCACAGCATGCCAGGCCTTCCTGTCCATCACCAACTCCAGGAGTTCACTAAAAATCATGTCCATTGAGTTGGTGATGCCATCCAGCCATCTCATCCTCTGTGGTCCACTTCTCCTCCTTCCCCCAATCCCTCCCAGCATCAGGGTCTTTTCCAATGAGTCAACTCTTCACATGATGTGGCAAAAGTATTGGAGTTTCAGCTTTAGCATCAGTCCTTCCAAAGAAATCTCAGGGCTGATCTCCTTCAGAATGGACTGGTTGGATCTCCTTGCAGTCCAAGGGACTCTCAAGAGTCTTCTCCAACACCACAGTTCAAAAGCATCAGTTCTTCAGTGCTCAGCTTTCTTCACAGTCCAACTCTCACATCCGTACATGACCACTGGAAAAACCATAGCCTTGACTAGACGGACCTTTGTTGGCAAAATAATATCTCTGCTTTTGAATATGCTATCTAGGTTGGTCATAACTTTCCTTCCAAAAAGTAAGCTTCTTTTAATTTCATGGCTGCAGTCACCATCTGTATTGATTTTGGAGCCCAAAAAAATAAAGTCTGACACTGTTTATATTGTTTCCCCATCTATTTGCCAGGAAGTGATGGGATCAGATGTCATGATCTTTGTTTTCTGAATGTTGAGCTTTAAGTCAACTTTTTCACTTTCTTCTTTCACTTTCATCAAGAGGCTTTTTAGTTCCTCTTCACTTTCTGCCATAAGTGTGGTGTCATCTGCATATCTGAGGTTATTGATATTTCTCCCAGCAATCTTAATTCCAGATTGTGCTCCCTCCAGCCCAGCGTTTCTCATGATGTACTCTGCATATAAGTTAAATAAACAGGGTGATGATATACAGCCTTGACATACTCCTTTTCCTATTTGAAACCAATCTGTTGTTCCAGCTCCAGTTCTAACTGTTGCTTCCGACCTGCATACAGGTTTCTCAAGAGACACGTCAGGTGGTCTGGTATTCCCATCTCTTTCAGAATTTTCCAGTTTATTGTGATCCACACAGTCAAAGGTTTTGGCATAGTCAATAAAGCAGAAATAGATGTTTTTCTGGAGCTCTCTTGCTTTTTCAATGATCCAGCGGATATTGGCAATTTGATCTCTGGTTCCTCTGCCTTTTCTAAAACCAGCTTGAACATCTGGAAGTTCATGGTTCACATATTGCTGAAGCCTGGCTTGGAGAATTTTGAGCATTACTTTACTAGTGTGTGAGATGAGTGCAATGTGAATTAGTTATTCATATACATATATCCACTCTTTTTTAGATTCGCTTCCCTTTTAGGTCACCACAGAGCACTGAGTAGAGATCCCTGTGCTATACAGCAGGTTCTCATCAGTTATCTATTTTATACCTAACAGTGTATATATGTCAATCCCAGTCTCCCAATTCATTCATCTGTCTTTCCTCCCTTGGCAATCCTAAGTTTCTTTGCTATATCTGTAATTCTATTTCAGTTTTGCAAACAAGTTCATCTGTACCATTTTTGTAGATTCCAGATAAGGGATATGATATATTTGTCTTTCTCTTTCTGACTTACTTCATTCACTTTGACAGTTTCTAGGTCCATCCCTGTTGCTGTTAATAGCATTGTTTCATTCTTTTTTATGGCTGAGTAATATCCCATTGTACATATGTACCACATCTTCTTTACCCCTTCCTCTGTTGATGGACATTTAAGTTGCTCCCATGTCCAGGCTATTGCAAATTGTGCTGCAATGCACATTGGGGTGCATGTATTCTTAGAAATTATGGTTTTCTTCAGATATATGTCCAGGTGGGCTTCCCCAGTAACTCAGCTGGTAAAGTTGCCCAGCAGATCCGGTTTTGATCCCTGGGTGGGGAAGATCACTCAAAGGAAGGCACGACAACCCACCCCAGTATGCTTGCCTGGAGAATCCCTATGGACACAGGAGCCTGTGGGTGACATACCATAGGATTGCAAAGAATCAGACATGAATAAGCAACTAAGCACACACATGGCAGCTGTAGTTTTATTTATTTTAAGGAACTTCCATAATGTTCTCCATAGTGGTTATACCATTTTCATCTCTACCAACAGTATAGGAGGGCTCTTTTTTCTCCAAACCCTCTCTAGCATGCATTGTCTGTAGATATTTTGAAGATGGATAGACATTTCCCCGAAGAAGACATACAGATATTAAAAAAAAAAAAAAAAAAAAAACATGAAAATATTCTCCGTATCACTAATTCTTCAGTTCAGTTCAGTTCAGTTGCTCAGTCGTGTCCGACTCTTCCCGACCCCATGAATCGAAGCACGCCAGGCCTCCCTGTCCATCACCAACTCCCGGAGTTCACTCAGACTCACGTCCATCGAGTCAGTGATGCCATCCAGCCATCTCATCCTCTGTCGTCCCCTTCTCCTCCTGCCCCCAATCCCTCCCAGCATCAGAGTCGTTTCCAATGAGTCAACTCTTTGCATGAGGTGACTGGTGACTGGAGTTTCAGCTTTAGCATCATTCCTTCCAAAGAAATCCCAGGGCTGATCTCCTTCAGAATGGACTGGTTGGTAGTGAAATGTAAATCAAAACTACAGTTGGTTAGCAATGACAACCCACTCAAGTATGCTTGCCTGGAGAATTCCATGGACCGAGGAGTCTGGCAGGTTACAGTCCATGGAGTCTCAAAGAGTTGGACATGACTGAGCAACTGTCACTCACTCACCCACTTAACCTAATTGGCCATTTTAAATTTATTTTTTCCTGTGTTTGTGATTATATTTGAAACTGAATTTTTTTTGGTTCTTCCATTCCTGCTATTAAAATAAGCATATATTTTCTTGAAACAAAATTTAAGCTATTTTTTTTGCATTTAGTAAGGATTGCATTAATAAAATATTAATTATTTTGTTCCAAACTTTTCAAAGTAAAACTGGAGATAAAATCAGCTGAATCTTATTCTGTGTGTCTGGTGCTGGATGAACTCTTTAAATGGATGGTATCAGCTAATTTTTATAACACTCTACTGAGACAGGTACTTAAAAAAAAAAAAAAATCCAGAACAGTTTATGTAGATCTTTAATAAGCATGTAGCTAGTAACTAGAGAAAAAAATAAGTTTAATTTTGTTAAAACAGATTTTTAGTGACTATTTTAAACATTTTTAACTATGGCATCAGAGAATACTCTCAAGAGTCCCTTGGACTGCAGGGCAATCAAACCAGTCAATCCAAAAGGACATATCAGTCCTGAATATTCATTGGAAGGACTGATGTGGAAGATGAAGCTCCAATACTTTGTCCACCTGATGCAAAAAGACAACTCATTGGAAAAGACCCTGATGCCAGGAAAGTTTGAGGGCAGGAGGAGAAGGAGGTGACAGAGGATGAGATGGTTGGATGGCATCACTGGCTGAATGTACATGAGCTTGAGCAAAATCCAGGAGATAGTGAAGGACAGGGAAGCCTGGCATGCTGCAGTCCATGGGGTCACAAAGAGTTGGACATGACTGAGTGACTGAACTGGTTTTAAACATTGATCCAAATTCATTTAAAGACTAAATTTAAATTACTTGTTTAATTAAAAAAATAATTTGAAAGACAGATGAGCCTGAATCTGGCACAATGAATGAATCTTTCCTGGGGTTCACATACTCTGGAAAAGAAAATGAAGGGAAAAGTCACCACACCTGGGGAAAAGCTATTCAGGAAAAGCTACTCAGGGGAAATGAACTCTAATGGTCCTCAGCCTGGGTTATTACTTATATAATAAAATATCAACATTTATGCTTATTAATTATCTAAAAACCAAATTAAGTAACAAGAAGAAGGTCTGAGGGAAAAAAATCTGTCAATAAATATATAATGACTAATGGTTTTTCTTCGTAGATAACACTGTAATGTTACTATGAAGCAATCAAACTATATTAAAATATGGACTTCTCTGAACTAGTATGTAAATAAGAGATATAATTGAGGGAATATGAGGTACTTACATGTAAGCAACAAAAAATTAAACTCATTAGAACATTTACATTCTAAGCATATTCTTGAAAATCTAGTACTTCTACAATTTATTTTGTTAAATTAATAAATCATACTTTCAATAAAATTTACTTATTTTAAAGACTATTTTAGATACATTATATAAGTGGAATAATGAGCATTTTATCCTACTCTAACTGGCTTATTTTACTTATAATATCCTCCAGGCTCATTTATGTTGTCATATATGGCAGAATTTCTTTCTTTTTAAGGCTGATATACATGCCACATTTTCTTTTTTTAATTTTTTTTATTAAAGGGTAGTTGACATTTCTGCAAAGTGATTCATATCTCTGTGTATACATATATCTTACTGTTATAATATATTATTAATAATATTATTTATCATTATATATCATTATATATTATATATTATATAAAATAATTATAACAATATATTGTATTATATATTATACATACTTATATTATATATAATAATATTTTTATTTTTATGTAATTTATATATAAATTATAAATATATAATTTATAATATATAATATATTATATAATATATATTTTATATACATATATAATTATACATATAATATATAAATATATACTATATAATATAATATATATTATATATAACAATATAATATATTAATATAATATAATAATAGTTTAATATTTAATAATTATAACGATAATTTTAGTAATAATGATAATAAATTATAATAATAAATAATTACGAGAATACCAAAATATAAAAATTTGCTATTAATATAATAATTAATATTATAATAAATAATGATATATAATATTAATATATAAGATAATATATAGTATATTATGTATAATATATAATAGATAATATATGTGTATGCTGCTGCTGCTGCTAAGTCGCTTCAGTCATGTCTGACTCTGTGTGACCCCATGGACTGCAGCCTACCAGGCTCCTCCGTCCATGGGATTTTCCAGTCAAGAGTACTGGAGTGGGGTGCCATTGCCTTCTCCGAATATATGTGTATAATATATACATATTATATTATATGTATATATAATTATATTATGTGTATATTATATAATATATATGTATAATATAATGTATATTATAATTATAGATTAATTAGGTATAATATATAACATAAATATACAAATATTATAATATGCTATTATATATCATATAATAATTAATTATATTATTTATTATATAAAATTATTATATTTATTATATTTTATATTATTATATTTTACATTATATATATATATATATATATATATATATATATATATATATATATATATACTATGCCTACAAGGCTCAGTCCATTGGGTGCAATGAGTTGGACATCACTGAGTGACTGAGCATGAATTATATACATATATACATATATATTCTTCATGTACATTTCTATTATGGTTTATCATAGAATGTTGAATATAGTTCCCTGTGCTATACAGTGGAACCTTGTTATTTATCCATCCTATATGTCCTTACAATTAAAATATATACAATAGAATTCTACTACTGAGCCATAAATAAAAAGTGAAATAATGTCATTTTCAGCAACATGAATGGACCTAGAGATGAACAGAACCACTGAACAAGAGGTATGGATGGAACATATCTGACAATGAACAGACATGTTAAAGCTGGCAGGTTTTATGGAGGAAATTATTGTATCAAATCTTTAGGTTTGAAAATTTCCATAGGAAAAAACCTGATTACATGATAATTAGTTTTTTTAGTAAAAAGATAAAAAATAGTTGAAAGTCTGTATGTAGTTGTTTCAGCTTTTCATTTGAAATATTAATGTCTTTATTAAAACTATTATCATACAGGTCAGCAAATCTTTACATGAGGAAAAAAAATACATATATACCCTCAAACTGTACTTTACAGTTGCTACCTCTGAACGTGATAGAAAAAATGGAATTCAAAATGCAAAAATATATATGTTATAGATGATGTATGTGTACTTGGAAAACAAGATAATTTAGAGATGTACTTTCATAGTTTATTGCTCTTTGGTTTATGTTGGTATGAAAAGGGGTTCTATAGTGGGATTCTTATTTGAGGAAAGAAAAATAATTTCTTTGTTTGAGATATTTAAAAAGATTTAATGATATATATATATATATATATGTATGTATTTGTCTATCTATCATCTATCTATTATACTACTGCTACAAATGACAAAAGTATCCAAGAATTTTGTTAGACATTCTGAAAGGGACACAAAAATTGTACATTCTTGAGAATTTTAGATTGCATTAATTTTGAAATATATAGCCCTTCTGCAGTTAGATCTTGATTCTTGGTACCAGCTAATGATTTAATCAGCTGTTCAGTTCAGTTCAGTTCAGTTCAATTCAATTGCTCAGTCGTGTCCAACTCTTTGCGACCCCATGAATCGCAGCACGCCAGGCCTCCCTGTCCATCACCAAATCCCAGAGTATGCTCAGACTCACGTCCATTGAGTCAGTGATGCCATCCAGCCATCTCATCCTCTATTGTCCCCTTCTCCTCCTGCCCCCAATCCCTCCCAGCATCAGAGTCTTTTCCAATGAGTCAACTCTTCACATGAGGTGGCTGAAACTGGAGTTTCAGCTTTAGCATCATTCCTTCCAAAGAAATCCCAGGGCTGATCTCCTTCAGAATGGACTGGTTGGATCTCCTGGCAGTCCAAGGGACTCTCAAGAGTCTTCTCCAACACCACAGTTCAAAAGCATCAATTCTTTGGTGCTCAGCTTTCTTCACAGTCCAACTCTCACATCCATACATGACCACTGGAAAAACCATAGCCTTGACTAGATGGACTTTTGTTGGCAAAGTAATATCTCTGCTTTTGAATATGCTATCTAGGTTGGTCATAACTTTCCTTCCAAGGCGTAAGCGTCTTTTAATTTCATGGCTGCAATCACCATCTGCAGTGATTTTGGAGCCCCCCAAAATAAAGTCTGCCACTGTTTCCACTGTTTCCCCATCTATTTCCCATGAAGTGATAAGACCAGATGCCATGATCTTAATTTTCTTAGGACCCACTAAATGTTAGTCACAGTTATCATTACTATCATTCTACTTTCAATTATTATAGCAGCATCAATTTGCAGTTTGCATATTCACTTACTGTCCATTAAAGGTTTAGTCATCAAAAGTGTCTGGTGTTATAAGTAGTATATTGGGACTCAGAGTTTATGACTTTCCCAACTGTGTGTGAGGAGATAATTGATGAGCTTGAGTCAAACCTACATCCTGCTCCAAAACCTCTAATCTTCCCACTGCAGTCTGCAGTTTGATCTCCCAAAGGAAGATGCTTCAAGGCTGAGGACAAGAGTCATCCTGAGGAATCAGATGATTACTTCAACACACTCAAACTGCACCCCATATTCATTAATCCTGAGTTTAAACTGTTTGTTGAAATTGGTTTTTATTAATACATCCCCAAGAAAAAGCTGAGAAACATCATTTTAATAAGTCTCCTTGAAACAGATTAAAAGGTAAATCTACCTTTAGCAATTACAGTAGGGAATTCTGTTTGCAGGGAAGAGTTTTGTAATAGGACCCAGAGAGACAGTTTCATCACTGACACTTCAGCACACTTTGACTTCAGTCTCTCTTTACTTAATGATCATCAATTATTCAATTAAAATAGACAAGTAAAGAATGGTAGCTACAAAAAATATATTTTTATTAGTTTTCCCAAATATTCTGAATTTTTGCAACCTGACTAGAAATGGAAATATTAACCTAATTTATTTCATATTATATATTATGAGCAAGCAATAGGCACTTGGGAACTTTTAAATTTTCTGGAGAGATACTTTATATTCACTAACACAAAATAATTTGGTAATAGAATCACTGATTATTTTTTTTCAAATTCAATGCTGCTACTATTTTTTTTTCCATAATTCAGATTTTTAACATATGAGGGAAGGTATTGCCAGAATGCATTAAAGGATACCAATGGGTTTAATACTTTCCTGAATAAAAAAACAATCCTAAAGAGTCAGCTAGGTAAAAGCTAACTCATATGAAGATAGGGTTGAAATAGCTAATGTAAAATATATGTAATAACAATGTGAGAGGCCATATACCATGTGTGTATAGTTTGGATTAGGCGATAGTGTGTGAGCTGCAATAATTAGACAAAGTTTTGGTTTCTTCATAACTCTAGAATAGAAATTATGAACCAAAATATGATTAAAATGCTCATATTTATCATTTCATCATTTTCTAGAAATTAGACAGGGCACAAAAATCTCATCACAATGAAAACAAGATAATGAAGGTATCAAATGAAGTCCAGTCAGTGCCAGTGCTCAGTGTCCAGTTGTGTCCAACTCTTTGTTACTGCATGGATTGTAACCTGCCAAGCTCCTTTGTCTACAGACTTTTCCAAGCAAGAATACTGCAGTAGGTTACCATTTCCTAATCCAGGGAATCTTCCCAGCTCAGGGATTGAACCTGTGTCTGTTGCATCTCCTGCACTGGCAGATTCTTTATCATTACCTGGGAAGCCCTCAAATCAACTTACTCTGTGAAAACAAATAAAAACTTGCTTTAAGAAATAAGTCAAATTTTCAGCTTAAAAGTATCAGAGAAATAATTGTGTGTGTGGGAGTGTTTAATACCAGGGCCTCTTACACTGCAGGCAGATGCTTTACCATCTGAGAAACAAGGGAAGCCCAAATAAAAGCTAAAAGAATACAAATGAAGTATATGTAGATTATTAGTCATGAATAGCCGTATCCTCCTTCGTAGTTAAATAAGAAAGATTGAAACTAGGTATATTAGAAATTAAGTACCAAAAACGGTGTAAAGAAAATAAAAAGCCTTATGTAACTTGATTTAGGAATTAAAAACAACAACAAAGTAAAAGAAAACATAATTAAATGGAGTCATTTTTTAGCTACTTTATCTGTAGTTCCTGACACAACTGGGGAATTAATAAATTATTGTTGAGAAATACATTAATTTCTCAAAAAGTTTTGGTAGTATGACTCCCAACAATACCAATCTCATTATTTTCAAAGGATGTTTCCTCTTTTATGCTAATTCAGTTAATTATTCAGTCAGTTCAGTTCAGTTCAGTCGCTCAGTCATGTCCGACTCTTTGCTACTCCATGAATCGCAGTACGCCAGGCCTCCCTGTCCATCACCAATTCCCGGAGTCCACCCAAACTCGTGTCCATCAAGTCCATGATGCCATCTAGCCATCTCATCCTCTGTTGTCCCCTTCTCCTCCTGCCCTCAATCCCTCAGAGCATCAGGGTCTTTTCCAATGAGTCAACTCTGCATGAGGTGGCCAAAGTACTGGAGTTTCAGCCTCAGCATCAGTCCTTCCAATGAACAACCAGGACTGATTTTCTTTAGGATGGACTAGCTGGATCTCCTTGCAGTTCAAGGGACTCTCAAGAGTCTTCTCCAACACCACAGTTCAAAAGCCTCAATTCTTTGGTGCTCAGCTTCTTCACAGTCCAACTCTTGCATCCATAACTTTACTAATTATTAACATACAATTTACTAAAGATTTAATGCTTCCCTGGTGGCTCAGTGATAAAGAATCCTCCTGCCAATGAAGAAGACACAAGTTCAATCCCTGGGTCAGGAAGACCTTCTGCAGAAGGAAATGGCAACACACTCCATATTCTTATCTGGAAAATCCCGTGAACACGGGACCCTAGTGGGTTACAGTCCTTGGGGTTGCAAAAGAGTTGGAAATGACATAACAACTAAACAACAACAATTTAATAGGCATAAAAGAGAAAATATCATTTTTAAAGGATGAGTTTGGCAAGTGAAAACTATATATAATTATTAATATTAGTGAAGAAAAAAATGTAAACTATTGCAACTCTGTTGAGAATCTTTATTGAGTCTCCTGTTTGTGTCAACAAAGACATATAAAGAGGCAAATAAGAGACCAAAACGTCTTCCCATATGATAAATAACAAAGAGAAAGGAACAAATCAACTAAAAGTTTGGTATAATGATGAATGATCTTGGGGGAAAAAAAGTAAGTTAGGGAAGAGAAGCAGTGTACTAGTAATTAATGCTGATGTGGCCTCTATGATAGTACAGACATGATTCTAGACCTTTTACACAATTTACATCCTTTATATTTGCATAGTTTACACACACATTTAATCCTCAAAGTCACACCAGAAGCAGTTACTATGTCCATTTTTGTTTCAAAGATGTTGAAAATAAAATACAGGGTGTTATGTGAATAAGTATTGTCATGGCTCATACCAACAAAGCCAGAATTTGGGCCTAGATAATCTAACTCTAGTGTTCTCACATTTCACACTGTGAAAGTGTCCAGGGGGTGAAAGAGTGAGATATCAAAGAAAGGTATCCTAGGCAGAGGGAATGAATGCAAACCTGGGGTCTCCCAGGTGGCTCTAGTGGTAAAGAACAAGTTTGCCAATGCAGGAGATATAAGAGACATGGGTTTGATTCCTGGGTTGGGAAGATCCCCCTGAGGGAGGGCATGACAACTCACTCCAGTATTCTTGCCTGGATTATCCAATGGACAGAGGAGCCTAGAACATACACACGCAAGCTGGCATGCCTTAAATATTAAATATATATATATATATATATATATATATATATATATATATGGATAGAAAGAAGGGAATGGGGGGAGGGGGAAGAATTAAGATAAATGTAGTCAGAAAACCATAAATAGCCTAATCATTCCCAGTTCTGTGGACCCCTGTAAACTTTTTGAAGTGATGTTGATTAACCTAGAGCCTGTTATACAAAAAGTAAGACAGAAAAAGAAAAATAAATATCATATATTACTGCATATATATAGAACCTAGAAAAATGGTGCTGATTAACCTATCTGCAGGACAGGAATAGAGACACAGACATAGAGAAGGGACTTGTGGACACAGGAGGAGAAGGAGTTTTTGATCAGCTCCTAAGCATGTCCAGCTCTTTTCAAACCCATGGACTGCAGCATGCCAGGCTTCCCTGTCTTTCACTATCTCTTGGAGTTTTCTCAAACTCATGTCCATTGAGTCAGTAATGACACCAGTCATCTCATTCTCTGTCACCCCTTTCTCTTCCTGCCTTAAATCTTTCCCAGCATCACGGTCTTTTCCAATGAGTCAGTTCTTCATATCAGGGGGCCAAATCATTAGAGCTTCTTTCTTAGTCCTTCCAATGAATACTCAGTGTTGATTTCCTTTAGGATTGACCAGTTTGACGTTCTTGCAGTCAAAGGGACTCTCAAGAGTCTTCTACAGCCCCAAAATTTGAAGGCATCTATTCTTCAGCACTCAGCCTTCTTTATGGTTCAACTGTCACATCCTTACATGACTACTGAAAAAAAACATAGCTTTGATTATACAGATCTTTGTCAGCAGAGTAACATCTCTGCTTTTTAAGAAGTTGTCTAGATTTATTATCTTTTCTTCCAAGGAGCAAATATCTTTTAATTTTGTGGCTACAGTCACATTCTGCAGAAATTTTGGTGCCCAAGAAAATAAAATCTAGCACTGTTTCTACTTTTTTCCTATCTATTTGCCATGAAGTGATGAGATTGGATGCCATGACCTTAGTTTTTTGAATGTTGAGTATTAAGCCAGCTTTTTCACTCTCCTCTTTCATCTTCAGAAGGTTCTTTAGCTTCTCTTTGCTTTCCTCCATTAGAAGTGTCATCTGCATATCTGAGAGAGTGAGGCACATTGAGAGTGTAGCATTGACATGTATATACCACCTGGGTATAATAGATAGCTAGTGGGAAATTGCTGTAGAGGACAATGAGCTCATTTGGTATTCTCTGATGACCTAAAGGGATGGGATGGAGGGGGGAACTGGGAGGGAAACTCAAGAGAAAGAGATACATGTCTACTTAAAGCTGATTCACATTTTGTACAGCAGAAATCAACACAACATTGTAAAGCAATTATATTCCAATTCAAAATAAATTTAAAAAACCATAAAAAAGAATCTGATTTGTATACTGGGTGAAATGGGCAACTATTGGAAGATTCTGTGCCAGGGAGTAAGATAACCTAATTTACTCTTTAAACAAATTACTCTGCTTTACAATCAACTGAAGAGAGAAAGGAAGGAAACAGAGAACCTAGCTGAAAGGATGATGGATAAAAACATGGAATAGCATTCTAGCTGGCAAAATAAGTTGGATGCCAGATAAATTGGAAGAAAGCACCAATCGGAATTCCCCCAAGTCAAGAGTGATTCAAGGTATTTGCCTGGAGCAACCATAGGATTCAGAGGCATTTGAGAGGAATGGACTTGAGAGAAGAAAGGGAATGGTATTAGAAACTCAGTTTTGGACACTAAATCTAAGATGCTTAGTGCACTATCAAGTAAAGACATCAATCTGAAATTGAATATGAGAGTTTAAAATTCAGAAAGTACTAAGGTGAAGAATTACATTGGGAACAATTTGCATGTGGACACTGTTAAATGGAATAAGACTGAATGAAATTAACAAGTAAAGGAAAATGTGTAGATATAATCAGATGAAATTGACAAGGACTTGAACTTGTGTCTGTCCAACATTTAGAGGTCAAGGCAATGAAGAGAAACCAGCAATGAAACTGAGGATGAACATTCAGGAAGAAATTCAGGGGGGCATGAAAATTGAAATGTGAGAAAATTCATCAAGAAAGGAAAAACTATGCCAAATATGGTAATAGATTAAATAGGATGATCTTGTTAAGTGGACCTTATATTGAATAATAGGAATAAAAGGATGACTGGAATGATTTCATGAGGAGTGGGAGGACATACACTGGAGGCAGCATACAAACACAAACAACTTTGCAAAGAACAGTGCTGCAAAAAAGATAATTTTGCAGTAAAGTAAGTACAAGGCTATGTTTGTTTGTTTGTTTTTCCAGTAGTCATGTACAGATGAGAAGGTTGGACTATAAAGAAGACTGAGGGTCAAAGAATTTGTTCTTTCAAATTGCAATGCTGGAGAAGATTCTTGAGAGTCCTTGGGCTGCAAGGAGATCAAACCAGTTAATCCTAAAGGAAATTAACCCTGAATATTCATTGGAAGAACGGATGCTGAATCTGAAGCTCCAATACTTTGGCCACCTGATGTGAAGAGCCAACTCACTGGAAAAGACCTTGATGCTGAGAAAGTTTGAGGACAGGAGGAGAAGGAGGTGACAGAGGATGAGATGGTTGGATGGCATCACTGACTGAATGTACATGAGCTTGAGTAAAATCTCAGAGATAGTGAAGGACAAGGAAGACTGGCATACTGCTGTCCATGGGGTTGAAAAGAGTCAGACACAACTTAGTTACTGAACAACAACAGCAAAAATGTTAAAGTAGACTTATTGTCTTACTCAACATTTCTATTTTTCAGTATTTAATCTTAAAAATATTGGATCATTCTAAACCAATCTTGAGTAAGATAATTTATTATAGGATTAGTATTTTCTAATTTGTTGTTGTTTAGTCACTATGTCACGTCCAACTCTTCTGGTCAAAAGTCATGTCCATGGACTGTAGTCAGCTAGCAACTTCTGTCCATGGAATTTTCCAGGCAATAATACCGGAGTGGGTTGCCATTACCTTCTCCAGTGGATTTTCCTGCCATTTCCTTCTCCTTGGGATCTATCCCAGGGATAGAACTCGTGTCTCCTGTATTAGCTGGTGGAATCTTTACTACTGAGCCACCAGAGAAGAATTTTACTAATTAGAAAAAATGACAAAATATTAAAATTGGATATATTATAGAGTATTATAAACATATTTTGGAAATAATCTTACATAGTGTATTAAATCCTGATAATCACTGGTGTCCAACTCTTTGCAACTCTGTGAATTATAGTCTGCCACGTTACTCTGCCCATGGGGTTCACCAAGCAAGAATACTAGAATGGGTTGCTATTCCATTCTCCATGGGATCTTCCCGACCCAGGGATTGAACCAAGTCTTCTGCATTACAGGCAGATTCTTTACCATCTGAGCCACCAGGGAGGCCCAGAATCCTGATATATCATCAGACTTTTATATTTGTGGAGCCTGAATTTGGCAATTCATCCAGGAGCCATGGTTGGTGAATCCACTGATGCAGAACCTCTGAATTGGAGGGGCAATTGTGCTATGCTATGCTGTTTTGTATAAGGGAATTTATCACCCCTGCGTTTGGTGGGGAGGAAGGAGAGGTGTCCTAGAACCATCCCCCCCCCCAAGATATTGATGAACTACTGACTTGCTGGGGAAAAGAGGCCACCAGGGAAGTCCCAGTATAAGAAGTAAATCATCATATACTCTAAGAGCATATTTTAATAAAGTACATAAAATATGAAGGACAATGAATTGTCTTCAAGTTTAAAGAGTACTTACCTATAGTGACTGACTTATACTGTATATTTTTCATATTTTTCTGTATATCACATTTTATTATGATGCATACATATACATAGGAAAACAAGTACATCAAGGCTGTATCTTATCACCCTGCTTATTTAACTTATTTGCAGAGTACATCATGAGAAACGCTGGACTAGAAGAAACACAAGCTGAAATCAAGATTGCCAGGAGAAATATCAATAACCTCAGATATGCAGATGACACCACCCTTATGACAGAAAGTGAAGAGGAACTAAAAAGCCTCTTGATGAAAGTGAAAGTGGAGAGTGAAAAAGTTGGCTTAAAGCTCAACATTCAGAAAACGAAGATCATGGCAACCAGTCCCATCACTTCCTGTCAAATAGATGGGGAAACAGTGGCAGACTTTATTTTTGGGGCTCCAAAATCACTGCAGATGGTGACTGCAGCCATAAAAGTAAAAGACGCTTACTCCTTGGAAGGAAAATTATGACCAACCTAGATAGCATATTAAAAAGCAGAGACATTACTTTGCCAACAAAGGTCCGTCTAGTCAAGGCTATGGTTTTTCCAGTTGTCATGTATGGATGTGAACGTTGGACTGTGAAGAAGGCTGAGCACCGAAGAATTGATGCTTTTGAACTGTCATGTTGGAGAAGACTCTTGAGAGTCCCTTGGAGTGCAAGGAGATCCAACCAGTCCATTCTGAAGGAGATCAGCCCTGGGATTTCTTTGGAGGGAATAATGCTGAAGCTGAAACTCCAGTACTTTGGCCACCTCATGCGAAGAGTTGACTCATTGGAAAAGACTCTGATTCTGGGAGGGATTGGGGGCAGGAGGAGAAGGGGATGACAGAGGATGAGATGGTTGGATGTCATCACTGACTCAATGGACGTGAGTCTGAGTGAACTCTGAGAGTTGGTGATGGACAGGGAGGCCTGGCCTGCTGTGATTCATGGGGTTGCAAAGAGTCGGACACGACTGAGCGACTGAACTGAACTGAACATTTACATTTGACCCTTGAGCTATGTAGGATTGGGAACATAAACCCCACTGACTGTAGAATTTGCCTTAACTTTGCATTAAATATGCAGTTCTTCATCTGAAGAGTCAACCAACTTTGGATAGAGTAGGACTGTAGTAGTATTTATTGAAAAGAAAATGGCATATGAGTGGATCCATGCAGTTCAAAACCATGTTGTTCAGGTGTCAGTTCAGTTCAGTACATTCACTCAGTCGTGTCCGACTCTTTGTGACCCCATAAATCGCAGCATGCCAGGCTTCCCTGTCCATCACCAACTCCCGGAGTTCACCCAAACTCATGTCTATCAAGTTGCTGATGCCATCAAGCCATCTCATCCTCTGTCATCCTCTTCTCCTCCTGCCCCCAATCCCTCCCAGCATCAGAGTCTTTTCCAAAAAGTCAACTCTTTGCATGAGGTGGCCAAAGTATTGGAGTTTCAACTTTAGCATCATTCCTTCCAAAGAACACCCAGGACTGATCTACTTTAGACTGGACTGGTTGGATCTCCTTGCAGTCCAAAGCACTCTCAAGAGTCTTCTCCAACACCACAGTTCAAAAGCATCAATTCTTCAGTGCTCAGCTTTCTTCACAGTCCAACTTTCACATCCATACATGACCACAGGAAAAACCATAGCCTTGACTAGACAGATCTTGGTTGGCAAAGTAATGTCTCTGCTTTTCAATATGCTATCTAGGTTGGTCATAACTTTCCTTCCAAGGAGCAAGTGTCTTTTAATTTCATGGCTGCAATCACCATCTGCAGTGATTTTGGAACCCCCAAAATAAAGTCTGCCACTGTTTCCACTGTTTCCCTATCTATTTCCCATGAAGTGAAAGGACCAGATGCCATGATCTTAGTTTTCTGAATGTTGAGCTTTAAGCCAACTTTTTCACTGTCCACTTTCACCTTTATAAAGAGGCTTTTTAGTTCCTCTTCACTTTCTGCCATAAAGGTGGTGTCATCTGCATATCTGAGGTTATTGATATTTCTCCCATCAATCTTGATTCCAGATTGTGCTTCTTCCAGCCCAGCGTTTCTCATGATGTACTCTGCATAGAAGTTAAATAAGCAGGGTGACAATATACAGCCTTGATGTACTCCTTTTTCTATTTGGAACCAGTCTGTTGTTCCATGTCCAGTTCTAACTGTTGCTTCCTAACCTGCATATAGGTTTCTCAAGAGGCAGGTCAGGTTGTCTGGTATTCCCATCACTTTCAGAATTTTCCACAGTTTATTGTGATCACATAGTCAAAGGCTTTGGCATAGTCAATAAAGCAGAAATAGATGTTTTTCTGGAACTCTCTTGCTTTTTTGATGATCCAGCAAATGTTGGCAATTTGATTTCTGGTTCCTCTGACTTTTCTAAAACCAGCTTGAACTTCTGGAAGTTCATGGTTCATGTATTACTGAAGCCTGGCTTGGAGAATTTTGAGGATTACTTTACTAGTGTTCAGGTGTCAACTATACTTTATTTATGTTCTAAAGAATTAAATTTTCATACAGTAAATCATATATAAAAATGCCCTATACCTATCAAGTTTTCTAAAACTCTAAACTCATGGATTTTCTTGAGTTATTTTAGTAAATGAGGTGATATTTTTAAAAGTCTTTTTAATTATAAATTGAAGAAGGTAATGGCACCCCACTCCAGTACTCTTGCCTGGAAAATCCCATGGATGGGGGAGCCTGGTAGGCTGCAGTCCATGGGGTCACTAAATCGGACATGACTGAGGGACTTCACTTTCACCTTTTGCTTTCATGCATTGGAGAAGGAAATGGCAACCCACTCCAATGTCTTGCCTGGAGGATCCAAGGGACAGGGGAGCCTGGTGGGCTGCCATCTATGGGGGTCACACAGAGTCGGACACAACTGAAGTGATTTAACAACTTAGCAAATTATAAATTAATATAAAGGGATGGATTATTTAATTAATAATATTAAGGAAATTAGTTCACTGTGTGGAAAAACAATAGCTTACATTCTTGCTGCAGGTCACACAACAAATTAATGCTATGTAATTTAAAAGTTGAACTTTAACGATAAATGATGTAGACAGCAGGTATTTATTGTTCTTAGGTCTACATGTCACAAAAAATAGAGAAAACAACTTACGATTTATAACATCTAGGTGAAAAACACAGGTAGTAGTTATAAAGCAAATAATTTGAATCAGAATCCCATCAACTAGGAAGGTCACAGGGAATGGAAGAGACAGATGTAAACAAATGATGACAATGCATCAGAAACAGTTGGGATATTTAAAGTTTACCACTTTTTTTTTTTTTTTTTTTTTTTTGCTTTTGCTTGTTTTGTTTCAAGCAACTGAATTGGACATGCACAATCAAGGATAACCACTTCAGTATTTTTGTCTTTAGAACCGCATAAATAGTATGAAAAGGCAAACAGATAGGACACTGAAAGATGAACTCCTGAGGTTGGAAGGTGCTCAATGTGCTACTGGAGATTAATAGAGAAATAACTCCAGAAATAATGAAGATATGGAGCCAAAGCAAAAACAACACCCAGTTGTGGATGTAACTGGTGATGGAAGTCAAGTCCAATTCTGTAGAGAGCAATATTGCATTGGAACCTGGAATGTTAGGTCCATGAATCAAGGCAAATTGAAAGTGGTCAAACAGGAGATGGCAAGAGTGAACATCAACATTTTAGGAACCAGTGAACTAAAATGGACTGGAATGGGTGAATTTAACTCAGATGACCATTATATCTACTACTGTGGGCAAGAATCCCTTAGAAGAAATGGAGTAGCCATCATATTCCACAAGAGTCCAAAATGCAGTATTTGATGCAATCTCAAAAAAATGACAGAATGATCTCTGTTTGTTTCCAAGGCAAACAATTCAATATCACAAAACAAAACAAAACACCAAGTCTATGCCCGGAACAGTCACGCTGAAGAAGCTGAAGTTGAATGGCTCTATGGAGGCTTAAAGCTCAACATTCAGAAAACTAAGATCATGGCATCTGGTCCCATCACTTCATGGCAAATAGATGGGGAAACAGTGGATGACTTTATTTTTCTGGGCTCCAAAATCACTGAAGATGGTGACTACAGCTATGAAATTAAAAGATGCTTATTCCCTGGAAGGAAAGCTATGACCAACATAGACAGCATTTTTAAAAGCAGAGACATTACTTTGTCAACAAAGGTCCGTCTAGTCAAGGCTATGGTTTTTTGAGTGGTCATGTATGGATGTGAGAGTTGGACTGTGAAGAAAGCTGAGCACCAAAGAATCGATGCTTTTGAACTGTGGTGTTGGAGAAGACTCTTGAGTCCCTTGGACTAAGGGAGATCCAACAAGTCCATCCTAAAGGAGATCAGTCCTGGGTGTTCATTGGAAGGATTGATGCTGAAACTGAAACTCCAAATGCTTCGGCCATCTGATGTGAAGAACTGCCTCATTTGAAAAGACCCTGATGCTGGGAAAGACTGGGGGCAGGAGGAGAACATGACGACAGAGGATGAGATGGTTGGATGGTGTCACCAACTCAATGGACATGAGTTTGGATGGACTCTGGGAGTTGTTGTTCGACAGGCAGGCCTGGCGTACTGCAATTCATGGGGTCATAAAGAGTCGGACACGACTGAGTGACTGAACTGAACTGATGAAGACCTACAAGAACTTCTAGAACTAACACCCAAAAAAGATGTCCTTTTCATTATAGGAGACTGGGATGCAAAAGTAGGAAGTCAAGAGATACCTGGAGTAACAGGCAAATTTGGCCTTGCAGTACAGAATGAAGCCAGGCAAAGGCTAATAGAGTTTTGCCAAGAGAACACACTGGTCATAGCAAACATCTTCTTCCAACTACACAAGAGAAGACTCTACACATGGACATAACCAGATGGTCAATACTGAAATCAGACTGATTATATTCTTTGTAGTGGAAGATGGAGAAGCTCTACACAGTTAGCAAAAAAAAAAAAAAAAAACTGGGAGCTGACTGTGGCTCAGATCGTGAACTTCTTACTGGTAAATTCAGACTTAAGTTGAAGAAAGTAGGGAAAACCACCAGACCATTCAGGTATGACCTAAGTCAAATCCCTTACAATTACAGAGCAGAAGTGACAAATAGATTTAAAGGGTTAGATCTGATAGACAGAGTGCCTGAAGAACTGTGGGTGGATATCCATAACATTGTACAGGGGCAGTGAACAAGACCATCCATGAGAAAAACCCAATGCAAAAAAGCAAAATGGCTGTCTGAGAAGGCCTTACAAAGGCCTCCAAAATCACTTTTGAGGGGGCTCCAAAATCACTGCAGATGGTGACTGTAGCCATTAAATTAAAAGATCCTTGCTCCTTGGAAGAAAAGCTATTATCAATCTAGACAGCATATTCAAAAGCAGAGACATTACTTTGCCAACAAAAGTCCTTCTAGTCAAAGCTATGGTTTTTCCAGTGGTCATGTATGGATGTGAGAGTTGAAGTATAAAGAAGGCTGAGAGCTGAAGAATTGATGCTTTTGAACTGTGGTGTTGGAGAAGACTCTTGAGAATCCCTTGGACAGCAAGGAGATCCAATCAGTCTATCCTAAATCAAATCAGTCCTGAATATTCATTGGAAGGACCGATGGTGAAGCTGAAACTCCAATACTTTGGCCACTTGATGCTAAGACCTGACTCACTAGAAAAGACACTGATGTGGTGGGAAAAATTGAAGGCAGGGGGAGAAGGGACCGACAGAGTATCAGATGGTTGGATGGTATTACCCACTTGATGGACATGAGTTTGAGTAAGCTCCAGGAGTTGGTGATAGATAGGAGCAGCCTGGAATCCTGCAGTCCATGGGGCTGCAAAGAGCTGGACACGACTGAGTGACTGAGCTGAACTGAATCAAGCATTAGTGATTTCATGATGACATCATTATAGTTTATTTTTGCTTATTTTTTAAAATTAATTTATTTATTTTAATTGAAGGCTAATTACTTCACAACATTCTAGTTTAAAATAAGACCTATTGTTACCTTTGTCTTTATAGGCTATTTTTTTTTTCCCTAATTGAAGCTTTCTAATCACAGTTGCACCATGGAGAGTCAGTGAACCTGGTGCAGTCATGTCTGGGGAATATTAGAAATTAACTCCCCAAGGAACAGATACTGCACTTTATAAAGGCCTACTTCACACATTCAGGTAGTCTGGGTCTTCCAACTTTCAGGGGAAGATTTCTTCTACAACGAAGTAGGTTAAGAGATACTGTTGATCATTTCCATAACCCTCCTTTTCCAAGCCTCTACACTTTTCACAATTTAAAGGAAAGTAGAAGACCTTGATGAATTGGAGAAGGAAATGGCAACCCACTCCAGTGTTCTTGCCTGGAGAATCCCAGGGACAGGGGAGCCTGGTGGGCTGCTGTCTTTGGGGTTGCAGAGTCGGACATGACTGAAGCGACTTAGCAGCAGCAGCAGCAGCAGCAGCAGAGGACCCTGTCTAACTCTGCTCCAACTGGATGAAGCTGACATGTATACACAGTAATGAAATACTTTCTTAGCCCACACGAAATAAAATATCCTCTTTGACTTCTGCCCAAGACTTGGGTTTCCTTTAGAGGAAAACACATTGTTGATGAAACTGTGGAAGCCAATTCCTAAGGAAGAAGAGCATTTGTATGTATGAATGTTGTCTTTCTCTCAAGGGAAACTTTTTATCTTTAAAAAAAAAAATGTCATTACCATCTTTCTAAATTCCATATGTATGCATTAGTATACTGTATTGGTGTTTTTCTTTCTTGTTTACTTCACTCTGTATAATAGGCTCCAGTTTCATCCACTTCATTAGAACTGATTCAAATGTATTATTTTTAATGGCTGAGTAATACTCCATTGTGTATATGTACCACAGCTTTCTTATCTACTCATCTGCTGATGGGCTGGTGCACTGGGATGACCCAGAGGGATGGTATGGGGAGGGAGGTGGGAGAGGGGTTCAGGATGGGGAACATGTGTACACCCATGGTGGATGCATGTTGATGTATGGCAAAACCAAAAATAAATAAAAAATAAATAAAATTAAAATAATAAAATATCAAAAGAGACATTTGTGGCTGAAAGTAATTCACAAAGTAGGGAGTTTTTTTTTTTTTTTTCCCAAAATTGATGAGGCTGTGTGGATTTGGCTTCTTTTTCCTTTTATTACAAAGAACAAATATAAGAAAATAAGCCTGATTTCAATGTATGATCAAAGAAAAGTAACTCAGTATCAAAATTTCTGCTAATTACCTCTAAAATATCCAAATTGATATTTATCATAGAAGACCAAAGTGAGACTCAGTTCAGTTCAGTTGCTCAGTTGTGTCCGACTCTTTGTGACCCCATGAACCGCAGCACGCCAGGCCTCTATGTCCAACCCAGAGTCTACCCAAAACCATGTCTATCGAGTCGGTGATGCCATCCAACCATCTCATCCTCTGTCGTCCCCTTTTCCTCCTGCCCTCAATCTTTCCCAGCATCAGGGTCTTTTCAAATGAATCAGCTCTTCACATCAGGTGGCCAAAGTATTGGAGTTTCAGCTTCAACATCAGTCCTTCCAACGAACACCCAGGACTGATCTCCTTTAGGATGGACTGGTTGGATCTCCTTGCAGTCCAAGGAACTCTCAAGAGTCTTCTCCAACACCACAGTTTGAAAGCATCTAGAGTTATTGTATTACCATCATGGAAATGGGCAAATGATGTTCAGATCAATATTTTATCTTTTTTTTTTTCCATTCTTTTGCCAGAATGGTGAGCTGTAGTGCCAATAGCTCTTCTAAGATGTCTGTTCAGGAAGATAAGTTAGTTGAAACACACCTTTCACAAGCTGGGTTTTGCCTCCAGCAAGAGGAAAATAAATGAATGGGGGAAAACAGTTTTCACGTCACATTTTATGTATGTACTCATGTATAAGTATGCATGTGTTTGTATATATGCATATTGGCATCAGTTCTGGGTGTTCATATATATATATATACTTTTCCAGTGGCTCAGTGGTAAAAGAATCTGTCTACAGTGCAGGAGCCAAAGGAAATGCAGGTTCAGTTCCTGGGTTGGGAAGATTCCCTGGAGGAGGGCAGAAACCCACTGAAGTATTCTTGCCTGGAGAATCCTGTGGACAGAGGACCCTTGCAGACTACAATCCATAGTGTTACAGAGAGTGAGACATAATTGAAGTGACTTAACACACACACACACATATATATATATATATATATATATATATATATATATATATATATATACATAGTTGCATGTGTAATTTTTTTTTTTCTGGAAAACACATTAGGTACAAGTCATCACATTGAGCTGAGTCAATAGAAAGAGGAGGAAAAACTAAAAGGACACATTTTCTGACTACTCACAGTACCTTTTTAAAAAACAGCAGCAAAAAATGAAGCTTCCCTTTGGGTAAAATGTTTAGGGGAAAAGTAAGGGGTTATTCTTTCTATTTCACACACTTCATTTTAATTTGCTATGGTGAGATTTTTTTCTTTTTCTTTTCAACTTTACTCCTGAAATTAAAATTAGCTAGTTATCTTCCTTAGCCTTAAAAGTGGAAAGAAGCATAGAACTCTCAAAAACCACATCATGCAAGTTGAACATCGTGATAGGAGTACCACTTCCGTATAATTGCTATTTCTCTTGTCAAACAGATGGCTACCATTTAAAAGCAGGAGTGAAGGCTATTGTTACACTAAATATTTACCAGATAATTTAGAAAGCATTCCTAATTATAAGTGTTGAAAATAATGTATGTAAAACTATTTGTTGCTGTTCACTCACTCAGTAGTGTCTGGCTCTTTGTGACCCCATGGGCTGCAGCATTCCAGCCTTCCCTGTCCTTCACTACCCACCTGGAGATTGCTCAAACTCATGTTCGTTGAGTAAATGATTGTAAAGAGCTGTACTTTTTAATATATGTGTATTCTAACTCTAACTACAAGTGTACTTTTTCACTTTTATAAAGTAGTATTTGAAAATAAACAAATTACATATGAATCCAAAATTTGCCTAATTCACAAATAGAAATATTTTGTTGCCTCCACTTTTTTATCTATTAAATATCCTGTTTAGCTTTTATTATATTTAGCATAATGTATATTTGTTAAAATAAATGTCTATTAAAACAGATAAAATGTTACATATTTAAGTTTTATTCCACTGAGAAGTAAATATGGGAGCAGGATATTTAAAAATATCTTAATTCTCTCTATTATTAAATATAACTAAAATAAACCTAAAATGTTACATATTTTTATAAACATTATTTTTATTAAACCTCAATTTTTGGCTTCAGAAAATTATAAATAGTCAAACAGGAGAGTTTGAGGGGGGGATATATTTATTTGTTCTGATATTCTGCTTCAATGAGCAATAATTTCTCAAGTTAAAACACACACGTTTTGGCACCTGATGACAATTCCTTACTCCTGATAACTTATCTGTCTTTACCTTGTCCCTTTTCAGCAGTTCAGAGACTAGAACAAATGATTGAAGAGAATATTACCAGGGTGATGGAATTCATTCTTTTGGGTTTTTCAGTCCAGAGACAGATTGAAAATTTTCTCTTTCTTCTCATTTTAGTGGTATCTTCTCTAACTTTGGTGGGAAACATTGGCATGATTTCTTTAATCCAGTTGGATCCTCACTTTCACACACCGATGTACTTTTTTCTCAGTAATCTGGCCTTTGTAGACTTTTGTTACTCCTCATCAATAGCTCCAAAGTCCCTGGAGACCCTCCTGACCAAGCACAGGTCCATATCTCTCTATGCATGTGTACACAGCTGGGCTTTTCCCTGAAGTTCTTGATTTTGGAGACATTCCTTCTTGCAGTAATGGCTTATGACCTCTATGTGGCCATCTGCAGCCCTCTTCTCTACATGGTGATCATGTCCCAAAAGGTGTGCATGCAACTGGTAGCAGGCCCTTACTTATACAGCTTTTCTGTTGCTTTCCTCCACACAGTTGTTACTTTTTGATTGATCTACTGAGGCCCCAGTGTTATTAATTACTTCTATTGTGATGATGTCCCTTTGCTGGCTTTTGCCTGCTCAGACACCAGCCTCAAAGAGATCTTGATTTTTATCTTAGCTGGATTCAACATGATCAGCTCTTTGACCACAGTCCTTATTTCTTACCTATACATTGTAGCTGCCATCCTGAGAATCCAATGTGCAGAACGGAGGCACAAAGCATTCTCATCCTGTGGTTCTCGTCTGACTGCTGTCACTATATTCTATGGGACTCTGATCTTCATGTATTTGCAGCCCAAATCAAACCATTCCCTTGACACAGACAAAATGGCCTCTTGTCTACTACACAATAGTCATTCCTATGTTGAATCCCATGATCTACAGCCTGAGGAACCAAGAGGTAAAAAATGCCTTGAGGAAAGCCTTTGAAAAATGTTATTTCCTATCTCTAATAAACATTAAAATGTAGCTTGTAACACTGACTGTCTTGGAACTATGCCTCATGCAGATATGTTGTTTTTATTATCTTTGATAGATTAATTTTATTTTCACCATTTTTATGTAAGCAAAATGACTTTGCACATGTGTTCTATTTTTTATATAATTTATAAATAAGATGAATCTTTTTTATATTTCAAAAAAAAAGAAGGATAAAAAAGGTTTTTAGCAGTCACAGTAGAGTGTATTAAATATGCTAAGAGTATACGTCATATTTGAGCAGGGGCACCTCAGATTGAGTGAAAAGCAAGAAGGAAAAATATCTTCTTAAAACTGAAATTGTAATTAAGTTCATGCGGTAAGAAGTGGGTGAGGTTATGTTAATTGCTTTTGTCCAACTGGAAAGAAAATATATTTTAAAGTGCTTATGCTTCACAAGAGGGGGATAATAAACTAAAACATAAAGATTCTAAAAAAATAAATAAAAATTATAATGCACATTTTTAACAAATCGCTACTATTTGCATATGTGACACTTGACAGTTTTAACCTGGATAGTTTCTATTTAACTGATATTAAGATTTAGCCACTGCTTTCAAAAATATTTCTATTTTATACATTGTGGAGACAGAAAAAGGGAAGTGATAAAGTAAGATTCCTGTCCATCCCCACGTCATTTCATGCAGTAGCCGTTCCTCAACTGTACCCTGTTTACTAAAAATCATTCCTCTCTGCTTGTGATCCCCACTAGATTCAGTGTTGGTTTCTCTCTGTAATTCCATGGTTCTCATGTTGTTCATCCCATGGACGGAGGAGCCTGGTAGGCTGCAGTCCATGGGGTCGCTAGAGTTGGACACGACTGAGCAACTTCACTGTTACTTTTCACTTGCATGCATTGGAGAAGGAAATGGCAACCCACTCCAATGTTCTTGCCTGGAGAATCCCAGGGACGGGAAGCCTGGTGGGCTTCCATCTATGGGGTTGCACAGAGTCAGACATGACTGAAGCGATGCAGCAGCAGCAGCATGTTGTTCAAAATTATGTCATTTTTCACCATGCAGATTTGGGAATCAGGGTCAGCTTTTGGAAAGTCATACTCTCTTTTTCTGTATCAAAACAAAAATGCAGACATACTCCTATATTCCCCCTGCAAAGCTTAAGATCCTTTTATATTTTAGGGATTTGAAGAAATTGCAATGGGTTGAGGGGACAGAAAGGGGTAGTTTAAAACCAAATTATAAATGTGGTTGCTGTCAGATGTCAGGAATATAGTTCTATGTTGGGGTGGTTGTAAAGTGATGTAATCTAAAACCCAATTAAACTGGAATGTATTTGTTTTCTTTTATTCAGATTCAAATGTTTGGTGTCTACCATGTGGGTGATATTGTGAACTATTCTTGTAGAGCAAAATCAAAACCATTCCTGAATATGCTGAACAGTCTGCTATTTTGGGAAATATTGGCAAAAGAAATGATTGTATAAGTTATTCAGAAACATTTTAGCTTATTTTATCCAAGTTATCTTAGTACACATTTCATTGTTAAGTTAGCTTTCAGATTTATGTGGAGACATCAATATTGCCCTATTAAATTATTTATATTAAACTTTATTTTAATATATGCCTCACCTAACCTCAACACCATTATTAAAGCAGCAATGAGGTGTTCTAAGTGGATGTAAATTGTACAAATTCTGAAGAGAAACAATGACTTACAATCCTGATTTTCAAGTTCTTATATCAACTTCTTTCAGGGTCAGGGAGCACAGTTGCAGAGAAATTAATCTTGGAAATCATGACTGTCAATTGCCAAAGATAAAACTCAATAAAATAGAACATTTTTGTTGTAGCTTAAAAAAAATAATTCCAAAAGTATAATTTAAATAGTTAAAAGCACAGCAGCAAGCCTATATAGTAAACTGTAGAGTAAAGGGTGAACCTGAGATTGGCAATGTGAGAAGGGTTTAAAGGTTAGTGAATCTTTCAAAAGGAATCTGGCGCCCCTTCTGGGGGATTCGGGGGAGGTTGCTGCAAAACCACCCATTTACCAAAGATAGTTCAGATACATTTGAAGAGCTCCCAGAGAAGAAAGGGTGATAGCCTGGAAGACTAAAAAAAACTAAAGAAAAAACAAAGTTCTAACATTGAAACAAAACTCTAAAGAAATATATTAGTTTCATCAGTCTGTGTTAACAAAGTAAACACACTCATTGACTTAAAACAACAAAAATTTATTTTTTCACGGTTCTGGAGCCTACAAGTCTGAAGTCAAGGTATTGGTGGAACCAGGCTCTCTATGAAGCTCTAGGGGAGGTTACTTCCTTGTTTTTTCCAGCTGCTCATGGTCCCAGGCATTCCTTGGCTTGTAAACATCACTCCAGTCTCTGCTGTCTTCACATGGTCTTCTTCCCCCTACATCTGGGTCCAATTTTCTTTATTCTTGTAAGGACATCACTCACACTGGATTAACGGTCCACCTTACTTCAGTATGACTTCATATTAACAATTTCATCTTCAGTGACCCTATATTCAAATAATGACCTTGTAACCCAATGACCGTATAACCAAACTCTGCAGTTCTTCAGGTTAGGAACTTAACACATCTTATGGGGGGACAATTTCACTCATAATAAGTGCTTGTAAGTGTGTGCATACTCAGTTGTGTTCGACTCTGTGTGACCCTATGGACTGTAACCCACCAGGCTCCTCTGTCCATGGGATTTTCCAGGCAAGAATACTGGAGTGGGTTGCCATTTCCTTCACCAGGGGATGTTCCCCCAGGGATTGAAATCATGTCTCTTGCCTTGCAGATGATTCTTTGCTGCTGAGCCATTGCGGAAGCCCCACTAATAAGTAAGGATAGTTAAAGATGTGCTGGCTCAAATGTCTGATGAAAACACACCTTATCTGCACCTGCAGGCATAGTGCAGAAAAAAAAAAAAAATAGCTGAGATTTCCTAGCTTAAGAAAGAGACCTGCAAGTACCTAAAAAGGCTAGCAAAATGGCCTAGATGACTGGTCAAAAGGGATCCAAAACCAGTTAATGTGACAACTGGAGTCTTAAAGATCATAACAAGCCCAAGAACTCATCAAGTAGTTAGGACAAACGGATATATAACCTAATATCTAATATAGATCAGAAGCTTGAGTTTTTCTCCTTCTGGTTAAGACAGAAGACAAGATGCCCTTCTCTCAATACCAGAATAGTTTCTGAAAAGACTTGATCATTCTCTGGTAAAAATCATCCTAGTGAGTGATAAGATGCAGAGGTGAAGTGCCAAAGATATGTTTATGGAAAGTATTATAAGAGCAAATATAACACTATAGCTAAGTGAACTCCCAAGATGCAGTGACTTAATAAAGTAATTTATTTTTTTCTCAGGCAGCAGTATGAGTTAAGAGGTTTGGGAAGGGGAAATAGACCCTCAATATGGGGTTGCCATCTTTGTCTAAAAAGTGATCATTTCAGTGGCAACATTTTCAAGTGGGAAGGAAGAGAAAAAAGTCCATATCTAATGGCTTTAACATAGAGAAGGTGATCTTTAGGTTTCAGGCACCACTTTCTACTGATGGCTCATTGCCAAGACTTGACAACATTATGTATCCCACTGACAAGGGGCAATGGGAACGGTGGTTAACAGCTGGATGACAAATGTTTTACTTATAAAATAAAATATAAAATACTGGACACTGAGGAATATGTCTGCCATAAGGATCACAGAAAATGTGATCTTAAAGGGTCAAGTTACAATGATCTCTGTCAATATGATTATTTCTTGAGCAGCCTATTGTTTCATACTTGAAACCAACTTGTTAGAAGCAAACTTTGGTGATTTGAAAACATTAAAAAAAAAAAAAACTTTGTTAATGTAGTTTCCAATGCTAATCAAATGGTACTCTTTCTTCCTGTTCAGAACCTAAAGTTATGAAAAAGAACTCTCCTGCCACTGGCTGCCTTTTCTCAGAACCAATCTGAGGGAATGTGTCTTGTGAGAAATTAGTAAATTAGCCTGAGTAACAATACTTTCTGTGCTTAAATGAATCCATCTTTCCAGTGATATTATCACAAGTAAATGTTACTTCTCAAAGTCTTTCTACACATGTTCAGTTGTGCACCCCTTTTAATTGCATTAGCCCTTAAACAAGAATAAACTCATTCATGAGAAATTACTTCTGCTTCTGACTTGCTTTTATGCTGGTAATATTAGCAAGAGTCAACAAGGACAAAAATTTTATTCCACTTATATTAAGAATGAAGGTAGATTAAGTTGACACCAATCAACATAAGTTGAATAGTGAACTTGTAATCAGATCCCAATGGATACCAGTCTGAGCTGTGCTGATCACATTTTAACACATGTTGAGTGCAATGGCATTCAGTTTTACAGAGATTCTTATCTGGTTGATCCATTCTAGTTATTAAAAGCTTGACTTAAGCAGCTAAACACAGACCTAAGAATGTAATGTTAGTGACAAGGATTTGGAATCAAACAATAGCTTCATCATAGCAATCAAATGTTTAATAGGACATTCTTCTGATCAAAAGTTAGATTTTAAATGAAAAAAAAATCCATATTGCTTCATCTTTTTAAACTATGAGAAGGACATGATAGGCTTTAGTCTAAATTTTTCGCCTATTTAAATTAATAAAGAGAAAAACTAGCCAAAATCCAAACCAAAGAGTAGAATTATGGTGAGTCAACAGATTGCTTGAAACACAAATAGTGTTAATTATAGAGCAATACATACTGAGAATTAACCTTATGATTGATTCATGACACTAGTTTAAGATTGTGAATACATTTTTGTTTTCAAAGCCCATGTATGTATGAATGTTATGGAAAGCTCTTTTGGTAAATGAGGATCCACCAACTTTTATATTCATGGAAAAGTGATGAAGTCTTAATTTTTTCTCATGAAATTATATATTATTTATAAAACAAGTGAAGAGTAATTATATATGCAAAATATCCTAAGAAGTCATATTCAACTCTTACAAAGATACCTCCAAATTAACATGTGCTTATCCAAATGTATTTATGAGTTATCCGATGACTACACTTAGCACAATTTTGCATACACTGGGACTAACAGTAATAGGTCAGGGTTAGTATGTTTGCATATGTAGATAAAGGAGGCTTAGTCCTGAGAGTCCATTCATGGAGTAAACCATCACTGTGTTAGACTGGACCTCTTAGTATATTTAAGTGTTGCCCGTATACAGTCTATTTTAAACAGGGAATTTATATGCCTGGACATTTATAACAGGAAGCGGCATACACAGAATTATGTACTGCAGGTTCACTGCCTCAAGTTTGCCTTGATGATTGCTTTGTTAACCGCCTCTTTCACATCTTTGTTCCTCAAACTGTAGATCATGGGATTCAGCATGGGAATCACTGTGGTGTAAAATACAGCCACCATCTTCCCCTGCTCCACAGACTCTTGAGTGGGCCTCCTGAGATACATGAAGATGAGAGTCCCATAAAACATGGTAACAGCTGTCAGGTGGGACCCACAGGTGGAGAATGCCTTCCTCCTGCCATCAGCAGAGCGCATGCGCAGCACGGCTGCTATGATGAGGGTATAGGAAATGAGAACCACAGAGAGGGAATAAGTGAAATTAATCCCAGCAATAACAATCATGGTGTATTCTTTAATGTGGACCCCTCCACAGGCAATCTTGATAAGAGGAGGGTCAGCACAATAGAAATGGTTGATTTTAAAGTTTCCACAGAAGTACAGGCCATATGTCCACAGTGTGCAGATAAGGCTAACAGAGAATCCATAGATGTATGGCACAGAGATGAGACGAGCACAGACAGTCCTGGACATTTTACTGCCATAAGGGAGAGGGTTGCAGATGGCCATGTAGCGATCAAAGGCCATCACAGCCAAGATATATACTTCCACATGGACAAGGGCTATGAAGAAGTAACACTGCACCAAACACCCCACATAGGAAATGGTTTTTGTCTCTGATAGTAAGTTTTCCAGCATCTTTGGAGTGACATTGGAAGAGAACCACACATCCACAAAAGACAAATGACTCAAGAAAAAGTACATGGGGCTCTGAAGCTGGGGGCTGATGCTGATCAAAATAATCATACCAATGTTCCCTATCAGAGTGATCATGTAAACTACTAGAAACACCACAAAAAAGAGAACTTGAAGCTCCTGATGACTGGTCAACCCCAGAAGAATAAATTCTGTCACATCTGTGAAATTTGGCATTGCCTTCATTTAGACCCAGTCTGCATTGCCTATGGACAAATTAAAAGAAACAAATAGATTTATTTTATTCTTGAAAATTTTGAGTCATGTTTATCAGTATCCTAGTTCAAATAATATAAAAGTCAATGTAGACTTTGCACAGTCTAATATAAGACTATATAATAACATTTATTTCCTTTAATAGGCCTTATAGGTAATTATTGCAATATTTATTAATTTCTTAACTCTAAAACAATTACATTCATGTACTACTAGTATCAGACACTTGTTTTTGCTAAATTATTACAATGATGTTAACATCATAGAGTGTTAATAGAAGTAAAGGTAGACCGAGAGTCATCAGAGAATGACCAAATCCATTTCAACATATTGTCTTATAGGAAAAGACTTGAGACTCATAAATATTCAACCAAGGTCAGACAACCACTTTGTGCTGAATAGGGAAGTAATAAGAGTGAATCATTGAAATTCCATTGAATACTATTTTTGTGTATGATGGTTGCCTCTCATTGTCAATATTAATACAAATACATGTAATATTAACTTACTAATTTCCCTATGACTTGAAAGATGTCCTTTTTAAAAATGTATTTGTGTATTTATTTTTGGCTGCCCTTGGGCTCCTCTTGGTTGGGGTGTGTGGGCTTCTCACTGCAGTGGCTTCTCTTGTTGTGGAGCACTGACTCTAGATGAGCAGGCTTAAACAGCTGTGGATCACAGGTTCTAGAGTGCAGGCTCAGTAGCTGTGGCTCTTGGGCTTAGTTGCTCCATGGCATGTGGAATCTTCCTTCCACCAGGGATTGAACTTGTGTCCCCTACATTGTTAGGCATATTCTTATCCACTGAGCCACCAAGGAAGTCCAGAAGATATCTTCTTATCTACACAATTTTATGGGATGATTGTCTTAAATCTTGGTCTTACAATCTAGTCATACCTTGGCATACCTTTCTACACTATGCCAGCATAGGATATAAAAAGCTTTCATCTTATGAAAATCCTAGTCATGTTTTATTTTATTTAGCTATATATTTCACTTGCTTGATTACTGCTCCTTGCAGGATGAGGTAACAGGTGTTTAACGACACAGACTGTATCAATTTAACAGCTATCTTAGAAAAGTAAACTGCAAGTGGTTCAATCACCATATCAAAATTATATCAATTGATAAATTCTATTTACATATAAAATTCAGGTGCCATGTTTTTAAAATTACTGTCCTATTTCAGATTCTACTGCTTTTAAGCAACAATCCATTATATGTCCAATTATTTATTTTCAAATTCAATGCCATTACAAGGAAAATGTCCACAAGGAATGTTTTCTCTGTTTAATATACTTCCCCAGATAAGTCTCCTGAGAAGTAAACTGCTCTGAGTACTTAGGGATGCATCTGTAGGATTAACATCATCTTGGGAATTTAAGATCCTCATAATAATATTGCTTGAAGAGAATATTATGACATAAAATGGGCTGTAGTTTTAATTGCTTATAATAATTAATTTACAGACATTAAAACCAATTTTATGCCAAATATATTTGCTATGTTATATTTATTATGTATTACATTATATCTAAGAGGTATTTTAGAAGTATCTAGAAGTAGCCTAAGTTTTATAATATGAAATTGAACAAGCTATGTGAGATTCTGGTTTGTATCATTATTGATTCTTTTTGAAAATGAGTGAATGAAAAGCATACAAATGAGACAATTTAGGGAATGGAACTACAGTGAGACAAAAATGGAGCATGCTGATAAACAGAGAAATAAGCAGAAGCAGGATGCACACAGAGTAGTCAAAGATCTCTTTGAGGATTGACTTTTCAGTTATGGGCAAGTAGCCAGTTATATAAAAATATTGAGGAAAATAAATATACAAAAAGTTAGAAGAGGAACTATTTTAAAAAGTGTATAAACTCTATGATTGTATCATGGCTCCCTCCAATAAGTTCAGTTCAGTTTAGTTCACTCAGTAGTGTCAGACTCTTTGCGATCCCATGAACCGCAGTGCACCAAGCCTCCCTGTCCATCACCAATCCTGGAGTTTACCCAAACTCATGTCCATTGTGTCGGTGATGCCATCCAACCATCACATCCTCTGTCATCCCCTTCTCCTCCTGACTTCAATCATTCCTAACATCAGGGTCTTTTCAGATAAATCAGCTCTTTGCATCAGGTGGCCAAAATACCAGAGTTTCAGCTTCAACATCAGTCCTTCCAATGAACACCCACACTAATCTCCTTTAGGATGGACTGGTTGGATCTCCTTGCAGTCCAAGGGACTCTCAAGAGTCTTCTCCAACAACATAGTTCAAAAGCATCAATTCTTTGGTGCTCAGCTTTCTTTATAGTCCAACTCTCACAACCATACATGACCACTGGTAAAATCATAGCCTTGACTAGACAGACCTTTGTTGGCAAAGTAATGTCTCTGCTTTTTAATATGCTGTCTAGGTTGGTCATGACCTTCCTTTGGAGGAGTAAGTATCTTTTAATTTCTTGGCTGCAATCACCATCTGCAGTGATTTTGAAGCCCCCCAAAATAAATTTAGCCACTGTTTCCACTGTTTCTCCATCTATTTTCCATGAAGTGATGGGACCGGATGCCATGAACTTAGTTTTATGAACGTTGAGCTTTAAGCCAATGTTTTCACTCTCTTCTTTCACTTTCATCAAGAGGCTCTTTAGTTCTTCTTCACTTTCTGCCATACGGGTGGTGTCATTTGAATATCTGAGGTTATTGATATTTCTCCTGGCAATTTTTATTCCAGCTTCTGCTTCTTCCAGCTCAGTGTTTCTCATGATATGTACTCTGCATAGAAGTTAAATAAGCAGGGTGACAATATACAGGTTTGCTGTACTCCTTTTCCTATTTGGAACCAGTCTGTTGTTCCATGTCCAGTTCTAACTGTTGCTTCCTGAATGGCATACAGGTTTCACAAGAGGCAGGTCAGGTGGTCTGGTATTCCCATTTCTTTCAGAATTGTCCACAGTTTATTGTGAACCACACAGTCAAAAGTTCTGGTATAGTCAATAAAGCAAAAATAGATGTTTTTCTGGAACTCTCTTGCTTTTTTGATAATCCAGTGGATGTTGGCTATTTGATCTCTGGTTCCTCTGCCTTTTCTGAAACCAGTTTGAACATCTGGAAGTTCACGGTTCATATATTGCTAAAGCCTGGCTTGGAGAATTTTGAGCATTACTTTACTAGCATGTGAAATGAATGCAATTGTGTGGTAGTTTGAGCATTCTTTGGCATTGCCTTTCTTTGGCATTGAAATGAAAACTGACTGTTTCCAGTCCTGTGGCCACTGCTGAGTTTTCCAAATTTGCTGGCATATTTAATGCAATACTTTCACAGCATCATCTTTCAGGATTTGAAATAGCTCAACTGGAATTCCATCACTTCCACTTTGTTCATAGTGATACTTCCTAAGGCCCACTTGACTTCATATTCCAGGATGTCTGGCTCTAGGTGTGTGATCACACCATCATGATTATCTGGGTCATGAAGATCTTTTTTGCATAGTTTTTCTCTGTATTCTTGCCACCTCTTCTTAATATCTTCTGCTTCTGTTAGGTCCATACCATTTCTGTCCTTTATTGAGCCCATCTTTGCATGAAATATTCCTTGGTATCTCTAATTTTCTTGAAGAGATCTCTAGTCTTTCCTATTCTATTGTTTTCCTCTATTTCTTTGCATTGATCACTGAGGAAGGCTTTCTTATCTCTCCTTGCTCTTCTTTGGAACTCTGCATTCAAATGGGTATATCTTTCATTTTCTCCTTTGCTTTTCGCTTCTCTTCTTTTCACAGATATTTGTAAGGCTTCCTCAGACAGCCATTTTGCTTTTTTGCATTTCTTTTCTTGTGGATGGTCTTGATCCCTGTCTCCTTTGCAATGTCACAAACCTCCATCCATAGTTCATCAGACACTCTGTCTATTAGATCTAGTCCTTTAAATCTATTTCTCATTTCCACTGTATAATAAGGAATTTGATTTAGGCCATACCTGAATGGTGTAGTGGTTTTCCCCACTTTCTTCAATTTAAGTCTGAACTTGGCAATAAGGAGTTCATGTTCTGAGCCACAGTCAGCTCCTGGTCTTGTTTTTGCTGACTGTATAGAGCTTCTACATCCTTGCCTGCAAAGAATATAATCAATTTGATTTCAGTGTTGACCGTCTGGTGATGTCCAAGTGTAGAGTCTTCTCTTGTGTTGTTGGAAAAGGGTAGCAACTCACAATTTGTAATTTGATTAATATCTGTGAACTATTTTCCTACCTCTGAAATCATTCATATGGGTATTAAATGCACCACAGAGAAAATGATTTGGGCACATAACATAGGCACTCATATTTCAGTTCTGGTCTGGATTCACCTGTACCCTATATTTTCATGATTGTAGGTCTTCTGGCTGCTAAGTGTGGATATACTAAGCCAGATATGAGTTGATGATTTTGACTGGGAGATAGAGCTAAGACCAAGAATTTTCATATATAAAAACTCTTGACTCTTCTTGGTGAAGCCATAATTAACTAATTAACAGAGTTCGATTTGGATTATTGGTACTACTAATTATAAGAGGATGAGATGGTTAGATAGCATCACCAACACAATGGACATGAGCCTTAGCAAACTCTGGGACATAGTGAAGGACAGAGGAGCCTGGCATGCTGCAGTGCATGGAGTCTCAAATAGCTGAATACAACTTAGTGACTGAACAACAACAGCAACTAAATATAGAAAATATAAAAAATCATCAAGGCACCTAAGAAACATAAAGTAATAATACTACTTCTCCAATTTCCCTTCCTGTGTGATATGTGGGTTTTCTTCCACTTGTCATAATCACTAGCTCTGTAATAGTAGAGTTTGTCTCATTCATTTTAGAACACTTCAAACTGACTACATTAGTTGTTATATATTGTAGACATTCATGGATAGTCACACATGATTTTTAAGCATCCTGATCTCCAGATCAGCTTCATAGAATGTATTACTGTGTTCATAACTAATAAAATTTCTATTAAAAAATTGTTCTAGTGGCAGTAGTCTCAGCTTTAAGGTAAGATAATAGCTAACTTTTGTTGAATCCTTACAAAATCTTTTGTAAGCAAAGGTCTCATGAGAGAGGTTCAAATTAGTGTATCTTTCTAAACAATGAGAAAACTGAAGCACTGACAGACTAAGAGGCTTTCCTTGGATCAGACATGTGCAAATTGGCCAGATGGAAATGCAAGCCAATTAATTGGACTCTAAGGGTACACTCTTAATAACTGTATATCACTGCTGCCTCTTTGATAACTTTTTCTAATATTCTATTTCCCTACATTTAAAATTTAGTTTGATTATCCTCCAAAAAAGGGGAAATTTTATCCTTTTGATAATTCATGCTTGATGAACCAGAAGAGCTTGGCAATGCCCTACAGCCCTAAAACCAGAGTTCTTGGACCACCATTATCTAAGCCTCTCAAGGTTTGGTGATCCTATAGTCCTAGGGCCAGATGACTGAAGTAATTTCTTATAGAGAGCCACTTTGTTAAATAACTGTGCATCATCTTTTAAAGCAATTAAGCCTATAGAATATATAATTTAC